>NC_064871.1:61634591-61954279 GCF_943734695.1 Anopheles maculipalpis | reverse complement strand
ATTGTGAACAAAAAGTAGAATCCACCGTACTACGTCATAGACCCAGCAGCATTTCAGACAAAGCCAAGGAGAAACCGCCTTACCGGACCGACTAAAAAAATCGAAAATTTGTTTTCCGCTAATCCCTTCAAAAGACCAACACATTTGAGCGGACAGAGGACGACTTTTAAAAGAAATTAGCAATAAAGTTAGATATTATAGTTTGTTTTCTTTCGAAAGAACGGCCAACATATTATTGTTATTCATTCCAAAAATATAATTTTACTTAAGTATTGTACTATTTTGTTTGATTATTGAATAAACTATGTTTTGCTCATATTAAATCTGAGAAATGTGATGATTTATGATGGTAAAGATAAATGATTGGCAATACTGTTGTGTTATCATTCGACAGCAACGGCAGAAGAGCTCACAAGGTTATCTTCAATTATTTCAAAAGTCAGACAGTAAATCTGTCCAGAAAAGTCCACGGGGTTCGACCGAAGGTGCTCGCACCACATAGCTTCTCGGTTGTGCTAACCGAGAAGCGATGTGGTACGATCGAAAGCTTTCGAACACTAATTCTCAGCAGATGGATGGATGTTCTCGGTCAGCGCAAACAAGGGGTACATCAGGGAATAAGTAAGCGTGTCCTGAAGACAAAAATAACTCATGTCCAAATAAATAAATTGTCGCGTCGACTGAGCAGGTATTAACTCTCTAATATCCATATTCGGGCATGAGTTTAGGTTAAGTAAAATATCCAAAAGCGTTTGTGACACTCGTCGACGGAACGAACAAGAAACACGCAGACGATATCACTCAGAATACTCAATTGTAGGATTTGCCTATTGATTCTTAAAGTCAATTTCAGCCACGAATCCTCACCGGTCACGATACTTGTCCACTCACCAAAATGCCAAAGAGCGTGGAAGGAACATTTTATCAACTTTTCGGCTCAAGGTCGAGAATGAACCCAAAAACGAATAGTTTTGTCCTACATGCGGTGGATAATACAAAAAAGGGACATTAGTTCGACTAGCTCTTTCGCAAAACAGCTATTTTTCAAAACAATTATGCTTCATAGATTCACTTGGTGGTTTCGAGATCCGTTATTGGATTGGAAATTCGCCACGAGTTCCATACCGAATGTTCCTGAAACAGAGAGAAACTCTTAATGGGTGTAGTGTAGTTTTGGGAAGGCTACGGTGGGATACTTCCTCTCATACTGCCGCCATTCATCTCCGTGAACGCCTCGGAACGACGGATGCCAGTCAGTGACGGAACAAATTTCAACACCTTCGAGAAGCTTCGATCAGAAAAGTTGCATAGAATGTATCAGCCATGGAATGAATTGCACAACATGCGGCACTGAGAGATATCTTCGAAGATAGACTGTTTGATCTGACGTAGCCAAGAAGCAGGAAAATATACCGAATTGCACTGCTTTCCACTGCATCGACAACACTAACCTTTCCCGCTAACGTTGACACGCACTACACGCACTCACGCAACCCACCGTGGGAGCAGCTTAAGGGCATAGGACGATGACGAACATTATCGACGTTTCCGGATTAGTGCAGCTCATGCAAGCACCGTTGAACAGCGCTTCACAACCGCATCCGCTGCCTCCAACTGACACGCCAGCTTGTTGATTGTGGACAAACTGATGGCGAATCTAACAACTGATTAGCAGTTTCCTGTGCGTTCCGAGCAGACTGTGGTTGGTTGATGATATCGTCATCCTGACGAAATGCAATGGGAAACTCCTGTGGATAGTCGATTCTGCCAGCATTCGCCTACAACAAAAAGGTAAATTAGATACCAAACGACTGGAAAAGTGCATCACATTACCTGGTAGACATTCTCGTGTACGGAACGCATCCAAACCTCCTACAACGCGATGACCACTTTCGCACGCTTCGCTTGTATTCATCCTGGAGAGACTCGGTAAACGCGCGTAGAAAGGCTGGCAGGAATAGTTGCTTCTACAGCTGCACCAATCATTTGCGGATTCTTCAACTAAACAGTGCGTGTATTTTGGGTTGGTTTTGTCACGACGTTCTGACATGGGGCCCAGACGTCTAATTGACTCATAACTAAGTTTCTCGTGGCGCTCAATTAACCTGTTTAAATATGACATATTATGATAATACTTTGCACTAAAGACATAACGACATTCTGCCTATTATTTTCCTATTTCAACTGCCCTACACTTCACAAAAATACACTTTCGAGAGGAAAACGCATAAACATCACCCGAACGACCCTGCCTACTAGATGGCAGATAAAATATTACGTTTTGTAAAAAACTTATCGCAGCACACATTGCACTGCGAATTTCCTTGAGATTAATCTATAAATAAACGACAGCAACCATTGAAATCATTATCCATTCAAGCTCGTGTGTGCTAAAGACGTGTTACTCTACTGTGTTCAATTGCGTTGCGATATCTTTGAAAATGGCCAGCCTTAAGTTCAGAAAGCGTGGTGGATATACGTCCCTGGAGCACCTGACGCTCGGATTAATGAAGAAACTCAACAATATTCCACGGGTGACTGACGTGAAGCTAAATGCTGAGCACCCATGCAGAACTGCGGACATTACAGCTTGGGAAACGAAAAACTCTGTACGCTTACCAGACGACATGAAACAATTCTATCTGTCGACCGATGGGTTTAACGTGAAATGGACTTATTGCTTCTCTAAGCGTAAACAGAAAAGTGTAGGGCTCCTGAACATACCGAAATTGAGACATATCCGGAACCTTGATTTGGACGCCCCAGGAAGAATGTTCGAGTTAGACCGCGTAGGAGACTTGGGTGTTGTTTATCTCGTTTACAGGACGCTCGGACAACCAGACCGGAAATCTACCTTATGGAAATGGACACTTTGAAGTTTAACTTTTTGGCGCACTCTTTCACCAACTACTTGCGCATGGGCATCGTGCATCTCGGATTGCCGTACTGGCAATTAGCCTTTGCTAGCTGTGGACTGCCAGGGTGGGCGGAACAACTTTTCCTACTGCTGGCCCCACATTTACTGACCGAATACGATCTGCCATTACTGGCGAAAATTGTGAACAAAAAGTAGAATCCACCGTACTACGTCATAGACCCAGCAGTATTTCAGACAAAGCCAAGGAGAAACCGCCTTACCGGACCGACTAAAAAAATCGAAAATTTGTTTTCCGCTAATCCCTTCAAAAGACCAACACATTTGAGCGGACAGAGGACGACTTTTAAAAGAAATTAGCAATAAAGTTAGATATTATAGTTTGTTTTCTTCCGAAAGAACGGCCAACATATTATTGTTATTCATTCCAAAAATATAATTTTACTTAAGTATTGTACTATTTTGTTTGATTATTGAATAAACTATGTTTTGCTCATATTAAATCTGAGAAATGTGATGATTTATGATGGTAAAGATAAATGATTGGCAATACTGTTGTGTTATGATTCGACAGCAACGGCAGAAGAGCTCACAAGGTTATCTTCAATTATTTCAAAAGCCAGACAGTAAATCTGTCCAGAAAAGTCCACGGGGTTCGACCGAAGGTGCTCGCACCACATAGCTTCTCGGTTGTGCTAACCGAGAAGCGATGTGGTACGATCGAAAGCTTTCGAACACTAATTCTCAGCAGATGGATGGATGTTCTCGGTCAGCGCAAACAAGGGGTACATCAGGGAATAAGTAAGCGTGTCCTGAAGACAAAAATAACTCATGTCCAAATAAATAAATTGTCGCGTCGGCTGAGCAGGTATTAACTCTCTAATATCCATATTCGGGCATGAGTTTAGGTTAAGTAAAATATCCAAAAGCGTTTGTGACACTCGTCGACGGAACGAACAAGAAACACGCACACGATATCACTCAGAATACTCAATTGTAGGATTTGCCTATTGATTCTTAAAGTCAATTTCAGCCACGAATCCTCACCGGTCACGATACTTGTCCACTCACCAAAATGCCAAAGAGCGTGGAAGGAACATTTTATCAACTTTTCGGCTCAAGGTCGAGAATGAACCCAAAAACGAATAGTTTTGTCCTACATGCGGTGGATAATACTAAAAAGGGACATTAGTTCGACTAGCTCTTTCGCAAAACAGCTATTTTTCAAAACAATTATGCTTCATAGATTCACTTGGTGGTTTCGAGATCCGTTATTGGATTGGAAATTCGCCACGAGTTCCATACCGAATGTTCCTGAAACAGAGAGAAACTCTTAATGGGTGTAGTGTAGTTTTGGGAAGGCTACGGTGGGATACTTCCTCTCATACTGCCGCCATTCATCTCCGTGAACGCCTCGGAACGACGGATGCCAGTCAGTGACGGAACAAATTTCAACACCTTCGAGAAGCTTCGATCAGAAAAGTTGCATAGAATGTATCAGCCATGGAATGAATTGCACAACATGCGGCACTGAGAGATATCTTCGAAGATAGACTGTTTGATCTGACGTAGCCAAGAAGCAGGAAAATATACCGAATTGCACTGCTTTCCACTGCATCGACAACACTAACCTTTCCCGCTAACGATGACACGCACTACACGCACTCACGCAACCCACCGTGGGAGCAGCTTAAGGGCATAGGACGATGACGAACATTATCGACGTTTCCGGATTAGTGCAGCTCATGCAAGCACCGTTGAACAGCGCTTCACAACCGCATCCGCTGCCTCCAACTGACACGCCAGCTTGTTTATTGTGAACAAACTGATGGCGAATCTAACAACTGATTAGCAGTTTCCTGTGCGCTCCGAGCAGACTGTGGTTGGTTGATGATATCGTCATCCTGACGAAATGCAATGGGAAACTCCTGTGGATAGACGATTCTGCCAGCATTCGCCTACAACAAAAAGGTAAATTAGATACCAAACGACTGGAAAAGTGCATCACATTACCTGGTAGACATTCTCGGGTACGGAACGCATCCAAACCTCCTACAACGCGATGACCACTTTCGCACGCTTCGCTTGTATTCATCCTGGAGAGACTCGGTACACGCGCGTAGAAAGGCTGGCAGGAATAGTTGTTTCTACAGCTGCACCAATCATTTGCGAATTCTTCAACTAAACAGTGCGTGTATGTATCAGTCCCATTTCAACTGCCCTACACTTCACAAAAATACACTTTCGAGAGGAAAACGCATAAACATCACCCGAACGACCCTGCCTACTAGATGGCAGATAAAATATTACGTTTTGTAAAAAAAACTTATCGCAGCACACATTGCACTGCGAATTTCCTTGAGATTAATCTATAAATAAACGACAGCAACCATTGAAATCATTATCCATTCAAGCTCGTGTGTGCTAAAGACGTGTTACCCTACTGTGTTCAATTGCGTTGCGATATCTTTGAAAATGGCCAGCCTTAAGTTCAGAAAGCGTGGTGGATATACGTCCCTGGAGCACCTGACGCTTGGATTAATGAAGAAACTCAACAATATTCCACGGGTGACTGACGTGAAGCTAAATGCTGAGCACCCATGCAGAACTGCGGACATTACAGCTTGGGAAACGAAAAACTCTGTACGCTTACCAGACGACATGAAACAATTCTATCTGTCGACCGATGGGTTTAACGTGAAATGGACTTATTGCTTCTCTAAGCGTAAACAGAAAAG
This sequence comes from Anopheles maculipalpis, assembly GCF_943734695.1. Classification (NCBI taxonomy): domain Eukaryota; kingdom Metazoa; phylum Arthropoda; class Insecta; order Diptera; family Culicidae; genus Anopheles; species Anopheles maculipalpis. Next base: position 61,948,666 of record NC_064871.1, on the reverse strand, counting down.
TGTAGGGCTCCTGAACATACCGAAATTGAGACATATCCGGAACCTTGATTTGGACGCCCCAGGAAGAATGTTCGAGTTAGACCGCGTAGGAGACTTGGGTGTTGTTTATCTCGTTTACAGGACGCTCGAGACAACCAGACCGGAAATCTACCTTATGGAAATGGACACTTTGAAGTTTAACTTTTTGGCGCACTCTTTCACCAACTACTTGCGCATGGGCATCGTGCATCTCGGATTGCCGTACTGGCAATTAGCCTTTGCTAGCTGTGGACTGCCAGGGTGGGCGGAACAACTTTTCCTACTGCTGGCCCCACATTTACTGACCGAATACGATCTGCCATTACTGGCGAAAATTGTGAACAAAAAGTAGAATCCACCGTACTACGTCATAGACCCAGCAGTATTTCAGACAAAGCCAAGGAGAAACCGCCTTACCGGACCGACTAAAAAAATCGAAAATTTGTTTTCCGCTAATACCTTCAAAAGACCAACACATTTGGGCGGACAGAGGACGACTTTTAAAAGAAATTAGCAATAAAGTTAGATATTATAGTTTGTTTTCTTCCGAAAGAACGGCCAACATATTATTGTTATTCATTCCAAAAATATAATTTTACTTAAGTATTGTACTATTTTGTTTGATTATTGAATAAACTATGTTTTGCTCATATTAAATCTGAGAAATGTGATGATTTATGATGGTAAAGATAAATGATTGGCAATACTGTTGTGTTATGATTCGACAGCAACGGCAGAAGAGCTCACAAGGTTATCTTCAATTATTTCAAAAGCCAGACAGTAAATCTGTCCAGAAAAGTCCACGGGGTTCGACCGAAGGTGCTCGCACCACATAGCTTCTCGGTTGTGCTAACCGAGAAGCGATGTGGTACGATCGAAAGCTTTCGAACACTAATTCTCAGCAGATGGATGGATGTTCTCGGTCAGCGCAAACAAGGGGTACATCAGGGAATAAGTAAGCGTGTCCTGAAGACAAAAATAACTCATGTCCAAATAAATAAATTGTCGCGTCGACTGAGCAGGTATTAACTCTCTAATATCCATATTCGGGCATGAGTTTAGGTTAAGTAAAATATCCAAAAGCGTTTGTGACACTCGTCGACGGAACGAACAAGAAACACGCACACGATATCACTCAGAATGCTCAATTGTAGGATTTGCCTATTGATTCTTAAAGTCAATTTCAGCCACGAATCCTCACCGGTCACGATACTTGTCCACTCACCAAAATGCCAAAGAGCGTGGAAGGAACATTTTATCAACTTTTCGGCTCAAGGTCGAGAATGAACCCAAAAACGAATAGTTTTGTCCTACATGCGGTGGATAATACAAAAAAGGGACATTAGTTCGACTAGCTCTTTCGCAAAACAGCTATTTTTCAAAACAATTATGCTTCATAGATTCACTTGGTGGTTTCGAGATCCGTTATTGGATTGGAAATTCGCCACGAGTTCCATACCGAATGTTCCTGAAACAGAGAGAAACTCTTAATGGGTGTAGTGTAGTTTTGGGAAGGCTACGGTGGGATACTTCCTCTCATACTGCCGCCATTCATCTCCGTGAACGCCTCGGAACGACGGATGCCAGTCAGTGACGGAACAAATTTCAATACCTTCGAGAAGCTTCGATCAGAAAAGTTGCATAGAATGTATCAGCCATGGAATGAATTGCACAACATGCGGCACTGAGAGATATCTTCGAAGATAGACTGTTTGATCTGACGTAGCCAAGAAGCAGGAAAATATACCGAATTGCACTGCTTTCCACTGCATCGACAACACTAACCTTTCCCGCTAACGATGACACGCACTACACGCACTCACGCAACCCACCGTGGGAGCAGCTTTAGGGCATACGACGATGACGAACGTTATCGACGTTTCCGGATTAGTGCAGCTCATGCAAGCACCGTTGAACAGCGCTTCACAACCGCATCCGCTGCCTCCAACTGACACGCCAGCTTGTTGATTGTGGACAAACTGATGGCGAATCTAACAACTGATTAGCAGTTTCCTGTGCGTTCCGAGCAGACTGTGGTTGGTTGATGATATCGTCATCCTGACGAAATGCAATGGGAAACTCCTGTGGATAGTCGATTCTGCCAGCATTCGTCTACAACAAAAAGGTAAATTAGATACCAAACGACTGGAAAAGTGCATCACATTACCTGGTAGACATTCTCGTGTACGGAACGCATCCAAACCTCCTACAACGCGATGACCACTTTCGCACGCTTCGCTTGTATTCATCCTGGAGAGACTCGGTACACGCGCGTAGAAAGGCTGGCAGGAATAGTTGCTTCTACAGCTGCACCAATCATTTGCGGATTCTTCAACTAAACAGTGCGTGTATTTTGGGTTGGTTTTGTCACGACGTTCTGACATGGGGCCCAGACGTCTAATTGACTCATAACGAAGTTTCTCGTGGCGCTCAATTAACCTGTTTAAATATGACATATTATGATAATACTTTGCACTAAAGACATAACGACATTCTGCCTATTATTTTCCTATTTCAACTGCCCTACACTTCACAAAAATACACTTTCGAGAGGAAAACGCATAAACATCACCCGAACGACCCTGCCTACTAGATGGCAGATAAAATATTACGTTTTGTAAAAAACTTATCGCAGCACACATTGCACTGCGAATTTCCTTGAGATTAATCTATAAATAAACGACAGCAACCATTGAAATCATTATCCATTCAAGCTCGTGTGTGCTAAAGACGTGTTACTCTACTGTGTTCAATTGCGTTGCGATATCTTTGAAAATGGCCAGCCTTAAGTTCAGAAAGCGTGGTGGATATACGTCCCTGGAGCACCTGACGCTCGGATTAATGAAGAAACTCAACAATATTCCACGGGTGACTGACGTGAAGCTAAATGCTGAGCACCCATGCAGAACTGCGGACATTACAGCTTGGGAAACGAAAAACTCTGTACGCTTACCAGACGACATGAAACAATTCTATCTGTCGACCGATGGGTTTAACGTGAAATGGACTTATTGCTTCTCTAAGCGTAAACAGAAAAGTGTAGGGCTCCTGAACATACCGAAATTGAGACATATCCGGAACCTTGATTTGGACGCCCCAGGAAGAATGTTCGAGTTAGACCGCGTAGGAGACTTGGGTGTTGTTTATCTCGTTTACAGGACGCTCGAGACAACCAGACCGGAAATCTACCTTATGGAAATGGACACTTTGAAGTTTAACTTTTTGGCGCACTCTTTCACCAACTACTTGCGCATGGGCATCGTGCATCTCGGATTGCCGTACTGGCAATTAGCCTTTGCTAGCTGTGGACTGCCAGGGTGGGCGGAACAACTTTTCCTACTGCTGGCCCCACATTTACTGACCGAATACGATCTGCCATTACTGGCGAAAATTGTGAACAAAAAGTAGAATCCACCGTACTACGTCATAGACCCAGCAGTATTTCAGACAAAGCCAAGGAGAAACCGCCTTACCGGACCGACTAAAAAAATCGAAAATTTGTTTTCCGCTAATCCCTTCAAAAGACCAACACATTTGAGCGGACAGAGGACGACTTTTAAAAGAAATTAGCAATAAAATTAGATATTATAGTTTGTTTTCTTCCGAAAGAACGGCCAACATATTATTGTTATTCATTCCAAAAATATAATTTTACTTAAGTATTGTACTATTTTGTTTGATTATTGAATAAACTATGTTTTGCTCATATTAAATCTGAGAAATGTGATGATTTATGATGGTAAAGATAAATGATTGGCAATACTGTTGTGTTATGATTCGACAGCAACGGCAGAAGAGCTCACAAGGTTATCTTCAATTATTTCAAAAGTCAGACAGTAAATCTGTCCAGAAAAGTCCACGGGGTTCGACCGAAGGTGCTCGCACCACATAGCTTCTCGGTTGTGCTAACCGAGAAGCGATGTGGTACGATCGAAAGCTTTCGAACACTAATTCTCAGCAGATGGATGGATGTTCTCGGTCAGCGCAAACAAGGGGTACATCAGGGAATAAGTAAGCGTGTCCTGAAGACAAAAATAACTCATGTCCAAATAAATAAATTGTCGCGTCGACTGAGCAGGTATTAACTCTCTAATATCCATATTCGGGCATGAGTTTAGGTTAAGTAAAATATCCGAAAGCGTTTGTGACACTCGTCGACGGAACGAACAAGAAACACGCACACAATATCACTCAGAATGCTCAATTGTAGGATTTGCCTATTGATTCTTAAAGTCAATTTCAGCCACGAATCCTCACCGGTCACGATACTTGTCCACTCACCAAAATGCCAAAGAGCGTGGAAGGAACATTTTATCAACTTTTCGGCTCAAGGTCGAGAATGAACCCAAAAACGAATAGTTTTGTCCTACATGCGGTGGATAATATAAAAAAGGGACATTAGTTCGACTAGCTCTTTCGCAAAACAGCTATTTTTCAAAACAATTATGCTTCATAGATTCACTTGGTGGTTTCGAGATCCGTTATTGGATTGGAAATTCGCCACGAGTTCGATACAGAATGTTCCTGAAACAGAGAGAAACTCTTAATGGGTGTAGTGTAGTTTTGGGAAGGCTACGGTGGGATACTTCCTCTCATACTGCCGCCATTCATGTCCGTGAACGCCTCGGAACGACGGATGCCAGTCAGTGACGGAACAAATTTCAATACCTTCGAGAAGCTTCGATCAGAAAAGTTGCATAGAATGTATCAGCCATGGAATGAATTGCACAACATGCGGCACTGAGAGATATCTTCGAAGATAGACTGTTTGATCTGACGTAGCCAAGAAGCAGGAAAACATACCGAATTGCACTGCTTTCCACTGCATCGACAACACTAACCTTTCCCGCTAACGATGACACGCACTACACGCACTCACGCAACCCACCGTGGGAGCAGCTTAAGGGCATAGGACGATGACGAACATTATCGACGTTTCCGGATTAGTGCAGCTCATGCAAGCACCGTTGAACAGCGCTTCACAACCGCATCCGCTGCCTCCAACTGACACGCCAGCTTGTTTATTGTGAACAAACTGATGGCGAATCTAACAACTGATTAGCAGTTTCCTGTGCGCTCCGAGCAGACTGTGGTTGGTTGATGATATCGTCATCCTGACGAAATGCAATGGGAAACTCCTGTGGATAGACGATTCTGCCAGCATTCGCCTACAACAAAAAGGTAAATTAGATACCAAACGACTGGAAAAGTGCATCACATTACCTGATAGACATTCTCGGGTACGGAACGCATCCAAACCTCCTACAACGCGATGACCACTTTCGCACGCTTCGCTTGTATTCATCCTGGAGAGACTCGGTACACGCGCGTAGAAAGGCTGGCAGGAATAGTTGCTTCTACAGCTGCACCAATCATTTGCGAATTCTTCAACTAAACAGTGCGTGTATTTTGGGTTGGTTTTGTCACGACGTTCTGACATGGGGCCCAGACGTCTAATTGACTCATAACGAAGTTTCTCGTGGCGCTCAATTAACCTGTTTAAATATGACATATTATGATAATACTTTGCACTAAAGACATAACGACATTCTGCCTATTATTTTCCTATTTCAACTGCCCTACACTTCACAAAAATACACTTTCGAGAGGAAAACGCATAAACATCACCCGAACGACCCTGCCTACTAGATGGCAGATAAAATATTACGTTTTGTAAAAAACTTATCGCAGCACACATTGCACTGCGAATTTCCTTGAGATTAATCTATAAATAAACGACAGCAACCATTGAAATCATTATCCATTCAAGCTCGTGTGTGCTAAAGACGTGTTACTCTACTGTGTTCAATTGCGTTGCGATATCTTTGAAAATGGCCAGCCTTAAGTTCAGAAAGCGTGGTGGATATACGTCCCTGGAGCACCTGACGCTCGGATTAATGAAGAAACTCAACAATATTCCACGGGTGACTGACGTGAAGCTAAATGCTGAGCACCCATGCAGAACTGCGGACATTACAGCTTGGGAAACGAAAAACTCTGTACGCTTACCAGACGACATGAAACAATTCTATCTGTCGACCGATGGGTTTAACGTGAAATGGACTTATTGCTTCTCTAAGCGTAAACAGAAAAGTGTAGGGCTCCTGAACATACCGAAATTGAGACATATCCGGAACCTTGATTTGGACGCCCCAGGAAGAATGTTCGAGTTAGACCGCGTAGGAGACTTGGGTGTTGTTTATCTCGTTTACAGGACGCTCGAGACAACCAGACCGGAAATCTACCTTATGGAAATGGACACTTTGAAGTTTAACTTTTTGGCGCACTCTTTCACCAACTACTTGCGCATGGGCATCGTGCATCTCGGATTGCCGTACTGGCAATTAGCCTTTGCTAGCTGTGGACTGCCAGGGTGGGCGGAACAACTTTTCCTACTGCTGGCCCCACATTTACTGACCGAATACGATCTGCCATTACTGGCGAAAATTGTGAACAAAAAGTAGAATCCACCGTACTACGTCATAGACCCAGCAGTATTTCAGACAAAGCCAAGGAGAAACCGCCTTACCGGACCGACTAAAAAAATCGAAAATTTGTTTTCCGCTAATACCTTCAAAAGACCAACACATTTGGGCGGACAGAGGACGACTTTTAAAAGAAATTAGCAATAAAGTTAGATATTATAGTTTGTTTTCTTCCGAAAGAACGGCCAACATATTATTGTTATTCATTCCAAAAATATAATTTTACTTAAGTATTGTACTATTTTGTTTGATTATTGAATAAACTATGTTTTGCTCATATTAAATCTGAGAAATGTGATGATTTATGATGGTAAAGATAAATGATTGGCAATACTGTTGTGTTATGATTCGACAGCAACGGCAGAAGAGCTCACAAGGTTATCTTCAATTATTTCAAAAGCCAGACAGTAAATCTGTCCAGAAAAGTCCACGGGGTTCGACCGAAGGTGCTCGCACCACATAGCTTCTCGGTTGTGCTAACCGAGAAGCGATGTGGTACGATCGAAAGCTTTCGAACACTAATTCTCAGCAGATGGATGGATGTTCTCGGTCAGCGCAAACAAGGGGTACATCAGGGAATAAGTAAGCGTGTCCTGAAGACAAAAATAACTCATGTCCAAATAAATAAATTGTCGCGTCGACTGAGCAGGTATTAACTCTCTAATATCCATATTCGGGCATGAGTTTAGGTTAAGTAAAATATCCAAAAGCGTTTGTGACACTCGTCGACGGAACGAACAAGAAACACGCAGACGATATCACTCAGAATGCTCAATTGTAGGATTTGCCTATTGATTCTTAAAGTCAATTTCAGCCACGAATCCTCACCGGTCACGATACTTGTCCACTCACCAAAATGCCAAAGAGCGTGGAAGGAACATTTTATCAACTTTTCGGCTCAAGGTCGAGAATGAACCCAAAAACGAATAGTTTTGTCCTACATGCGGTGGATAATACAAAAAAGGGACATTAGTTCGACTAGCTCTTTCGCAAAACAGCTATTTTTCAAAACAATTATGCTTCATAGATTCACTTGGTGGTTTCGAGATCCGTTATTGGATTGGAAATTCGCCACGAGTTCCATACCGAATGTTCCTGAAACAGAGAGAAACTCTTAATGGGTGTAGTGTAGTTTTGGGAAGGCTACGGTGGGATACTTCCTCTCATACTGCCGCCATTCATCTCCGTGAACGCCTCGGAACGACGGATGCCAGTCAGTGACGGAACAAATTTCAACACCTTCGAGAAGCTTCGATCAGAAAAGTTGCATAGAATGTATCAGCCATGGAATGAATTGCACAACATGCGGCACTGAGAGATATCTTCGAAGATAGACTGTTTGATCTGACGTAGCCAAGAAGCAGGAAAATATACCGAATTGCACTGCTTTCCACTGCATCGACAACACTAACCTTTCCCGCTAACGTTGACACGCACTACACGCACTCACGCAACCCACCGTGGGAGCAGCTTTAGGGCATACGACGATGACGAACGTTATCGACGTTTCCGGATTAGTGCAGCTCATGCAAGCACCGTTGAACAGCGCTTCACAACCGCATCCGCTGCCTCCAACTGACACGCCAGCTTGTTGATTGTGGACAAACTGATGGCGAATCTAACAACTGATTAGCAGTTTCCTGTGCGTTCCGAGCAGACTGTGGTTGGTTGATGATATCGTCATCCTGACGAAATGCAATGGGAAACTCCTGTGGATAGTCGATTCTGCCAGCATTCGTCTACAACAAAAAGGTAAATTAGATACCAAACGACTGGAAAAGTGCATCACATTACCTGGTAGACATTCTCGTGTACGGAACGCATCCAAACCTCCTACAACGCGATGACCACTTTCGCACGCTTCGCTTGTATTCATCCTGGAGAGACTCGGTACACGCGCGTAGAAAGGCTGGCAGGAATAGTTGCTTCTACAGCTGCACCAATCATTTGCGGATTCTTCAACTAAACAGTGCGTGTATTTTGGGTTGGTTTTGTCACGACGTTCTGACATGGGGCCCAGACGTCTAATTGACTCATAACGAAGTTTCTCGTGGCGCTCAATTAACCTGTTTAAATATGACATATTATGATAATACTTTGCACTAAAGACATAACGACATTCTGCCTATTATTTTCCTATTTCAACTGCCCTACACTTCACAAAAATACACTTTCGAGAGGAAAACGCATAAACATCACCCGAACGACCCTGCCTACTAGATGGCAGATAAAATATTACGTTTTGTAAAAAACTTATCGCAGCACACATTGCACTGCGAATTTCCTTGAGATTAATCTATAAATAAACGACAGCAACCATTGAAATCATTATCCATTCAAGCTCGTGTGTGCTAAAGACGTGTTACTCTACTGTGTTCAATTGCGTTGCGATATCTTTGAAAATGGCCAGCCTTAAGTTCAGAAAGCGTGGTGGATATACGTCCCTGGAGCACCTGACGCTCGGATTAATGAAGAAACTCAACAATATTCCACGGGTGACTGACGTGAAGCTAAATGCTGAGCACCCATGCAGAACTGCGGACATTACAGCTTGGGAAACGAAAAACTCTGTACGCTTACCAGACGACATGAAACAATTCTATCTGTCGACCGATGGGTTTAACGTGAAATGGACTTATTGCTTCTCTAAGCGTAAACAGAAAAGTGTAGGGCTCCTGAACATACCGAAATTGAGACATATCCGGAACCTTGATTTGGACGCCCCAGGAAGAATGTTCGAGTTAGACCGCGTAGGAGACTTGGGTGTTGTTTATCTCGTTTACAGGACGCTCGAGACAACCAGACCGGAAATCTACCTTATGGAAATGGACACTTTGAAGTTTAACTTTTTGGCGCACTCTTTCACCAACTACTTGCGCATGGGCATCGTGCATCTCGGATTGCCGTACTGGCAATTAGCCTTTGCTAGCTGTGGACTGCCAGGGTGGGCGGAACAACTTTTCCTACTGCTGGCCCCACATTTACTGACCGAATACGATCTGCCATTACTGGCGAAAATTGTGAACAAAAAGTAGAATCCACCGTACTACGTCATAGACCCAGCAGTATTTCAGACAAAGCCAAGGAGAAACCGCCTTACCGGACCGACTAAAAAAATCGAAAATTTGTTTTCCGCTAATCCCTTCAAAAGACCAACACATTTGAGCGGACAGAGGACGACTTTTAAAAGAAATTAGCAATAAAATTAGATATTATAGTTTGTTTTCTTCCGAAAGAACGGCCAACATATTATTGTTATTCATTCCAAAAATATAATTTTACTTAAGTATTGTACTATTTTGTTTGATTATTGAATAAACTATGTTTTGCTCATATTAAATCTGAGAAATGTGATGATTTATGATGGTAAAGATAAATGATTGGCAATACTGTTGTGTTATGATTCGACAGCAACGGCAGAAGAGCTCACAAGGTTATCTTCAATTATTTCAAAAGTCAGACAGTAAATCTGTCCAGAAAAGTCCACGGGGTTCGACCGAAGGTGCTCGCACCACATAGCTTCTCGGTTGTGCTAACCGAGAAGCGATGTGGTACGATCGAAAGCTTTCGAACACTAATTCTCAGCAGATGGATGGATGTTCTCGGTCAGCGCAAACAAGGGGTACATCAGGGAATAAGTAAGCGTGTCCTGAAGACAAAAATAACTCATGTCCAAATAAATAAATTGTCGCGTCGACTGAGCAGGTATTAACTCTCTAATATCCATATTCGGGCATGAGTTTAGGTTAAGTAAAATATCCGAAAGCGTTTGTGACACTCGTCGACGGAACGAACAAGAAACACGCACACAATATCACTCAGAATGCTCAATTGTAGGATTTGCCTATTGATTCTTAAAGTCAATTTCAGCCACGAATCCTCACCGGTCACGATACTTGTCCACTCACCAAAATGCCAAAGAGCGTGGAAGGAACATTTTATCAACTTTTCGGCTCAAGGTCGAGAATGAACCCAAAAACGAATAGTTTTGTCCTACATGCGGTGGATAATATAAAAAAGGGACATTAGTTCGACTAGCTCTTTCGCAAAACAGCTATTTTTCAAAACAATTATGCTTCATAGATTCACTTGGTGGTTTCGAGATCCGTTATTGGATTGGAAATTCGCCACGAGTTCGATACAGAATGTTCCTGAAACAGAGAGAAACTCTTAATGGGTGTAGTGTAGTTTTGGGAAGGCTACGGTGGGATACTTCCTCTCATACTGCCGCCATTCATGTCCGTGAACGCCTCGGAACGACGGATGCCAGTCAGTGACGGAACAAATTTCAATACCTTCGAGAAGCTTCGATCAGAAAAGTTGCATAGAATGTATCAGCCATGGAATGAATTGCACAACATGCGGCACTGAGAGATATCTTCGAAGATAGACTGTTTGATCTGACGTAGCCAAGAAGCAGGAAAACATACCGAATTGCACTGCTTTCCACTGCATCGACAACACTAACCTTTCCCGCTAACGATGACACGCACTACACGCACTCACGCAACCCACCGTGGGAGCAGCTTTAGGGCATACGACGATGACGAACGTTATCGACGTTTCCGGATTAGTGCAGCTCATGCAAGCACCGTTGAACAGCGCTTCACAACCGCATCCGCTGCCTCCAACTGACACGCCAGCTTGTTGATTGTGGACAAACTGATGGCGAATCTAACAACTGATTAGCAGTTTCCTGTGCGCTCCGAGCAGACTGTGGTTGGTTGATGATATCGTCATCCTGACGAAATGCAATGGGAAACTCCTGTGGATAGTCGATTCTGCCAGCATTCGCCTACAACAAAAAGGTAAATTAGATACCAAACGACTGGAAAAGTGCATCACATTACCTGGTAGACATTCTCGTGTACGGAACGCATCCAAACCTCCTACAACGCGATGACCACTTTCGCACGCTTCGCTTGTATTCATCCTGGAGAGACTCGGTACACGCGCGTAGAAAGGCTGGCAGGAATAGTTGCTTCTACAACTTCTACTTTACTTTACTTTAAGTACAATACTATAACTTTACTTAAGTATTGTACTATTTTGTTTGATTATTGAATAAACTATGTTTTGCTCATATTAAATCTGAGAAATGTGATGATTTATGATGGTAAAGATAAATGATTGGCAATACTGTTGTGTTATGATTCGACAGCAACGGCAGAAGAGCTCACAAGGTTATCTTCAATTATTTCAAAAGCCAGACAGTAAATCTGTCCAGAAAAGTCCACGGGGTTCGACCGAAGGTGCTCGCACCACATAGCTTCTCGGTTGTGCTAACCGAGAAGCGATGTGGTACGATCGAAAGCTTTCGAACACTAATTCTCAGCAGATGGATGGATGTTCTCGGTCAGCGCAAACAAGGGGTACATCAGGGAATAAGTAAGCGTGTCCTGAAGACAAAAATAACTCATGTCCAAATAAATAAATTGTCGCGTCGGCTGAGCAGGTATTAACTCTCTAATATCCATATTCGGGCATGAGTTTAGGTTAAGTAAAATATCCGAAAGCGTTTGTGACACTCGTCGACGGAACGAACAAGAAACACGCAGACGATATCACTCAGAATGCTCAATTGTAGGATTTGCCTATTGATTCTTAAAGTCAATTTCAGCCACGAATCCTCACCGGTCACGATACTTGTCCACTCACCAAAATGCCAAAGAGCGTGGAAGGAACATTTTATCAACTTTTCGGCTCAAGGTCGAGAATGAACCCAAAAACGAATAGTTTTGTCCTACATGCGGTGGATAATATAAAAAAGGGACATTAGTTCGACTAGCTCTTTCGCAAAACAGCTATTTTTCAAAACAATTATGCTTCATAGATTCACTTGGTGGTTTCGAGATGTGTTATTGGATTGGAAATTCGCCACGAGTTCGATACAGAATGTTCCTGAAACAGAGAGAAACTCTTAATGGGTGTAGTGTAGTTTTGGGAAGGCTACGGTGGGATACTTCCTCTCATACTGCCGCCATTCATGTCCGTGAACGCCTCGGAACGACGGATGCCAGTCAGTGACGGAACAAATTTCAACACCTTCGAGAAGCTTCGATCAGAAAAGTTGCATAGAATGTATCAGCCATGGAATGAATTGCACAACATGCGGCACTGAGAGATATCTTCGAAGATAGACTGTTTGATCTGACGTAGCCAAGAAGCAGGAAAATACACCGAATTGCACTGCTTTCCACTGCATCGACAACACTAACCTTTCCCGCTAACGATGACACGCACTACACGCACTCACGCAACCCACCGTGGGAGCAGCTTTAGGGCATACGACGATGACGAACGTTATCGACGTTTCCGGATTAGTGCAGCTCATGCAAGCACCGTTGAACAGCGCTTCACAACCGCATCCGCTGCCTCCAACTGACACGCCAGCTTGTTGATTGTGGACAAACTGATGGCGAATCTAACAACTGATTAGCAGTTTCCTGTACGTTCCGAGCAGACTGTGGTTGGTTGATGATATCGTCATCCTGACGAAATGCAATGGGAAACTCCTGTGGATAGTCGATTCTGCCAGCATTCGCCTACAACAAAAAGGTAAATTAGATACCAAACGACTGGAAAAGTGCATCACATTACCTGGTAGACATTCTCGTGTACGGAACGCATCCAAACCTCCTACAACGCGATGACCACTTTCGCACGCTTCGCTTGTATTCATCCTGGAGAGACTCGGTACACGCGCGTAGAAAGGCTGGCAGGAATAGTTGCTTCTACAGCTGCACCAATCATTTGCGGATTCTTCAACTAAACAGTGCGTGTATTTTGGGTTGGTTTTGTCACGACGTTCTGACATGGGGCCCAGACGTCTAATTGACTCATAACGAAGTTTCTCGTGGCGCTCAATTAACCTGTTTAAATATGACATATTATGATAATACTTTGCACTAAAGACATAACGACATTCTGCCTATTATTTTCCCATTTCAACTGCCCTACACTTCACAAAAATACACTTTCGAGAGGAAAACGCATAAACATCACCCGAACGACCCTGCCTACTAGATGGCAGATAAAATATTACGTTTTGTAAAAAACTTATCGCAGCACACATTGCACTGCGAATTTCCTTGAGATTAATCTATAAATAAACGACAGCAACCATTGAAATCATTATCCATTCAAGCTCGTGTGTGCTAAAGACGTGTTACTCTACTGTGTTCAATTGCGTTGCGATATCTTTGAAAATGGCCAGCCTTAAGTTCAGAAAGCGTGGTGGATATACGTCCCTGGAGCACCTGACGCTCGGATTAATGAAGAAACTCAACAATATTCCACGGGTGACTGACGTGAAGCTAAATGCTGAGCACCCATGCAGAACTGCGGACATTACAGCTTGGGAAACGAAAAACTCTGTACGCTTACCAGACGACATGAAACAATTCTATCTGTCGACCGATGGGTTTAACGTGAAATGGACTTATTGCTTCTCTAAGCGTAAACAGAAAAGTGTAGGGCTCCTGATCATACCGAAATTGAGACATATCCGGAACCTTGATTTGGACGCCCCAGGAAGAATGTTCGAGTTAGACCGCGTAGGAGACTTGGGTGTTGTTTATCTCGTTTACAGGACGCTCGAGACAACCAGACCGGAAATCTACCTTATGGAAATGGACACTTTGAAGTTTAACTTTTTGGCGCACTCTTTCACCAACTACTTGCGCATGGGCATCGTGCATCTCGGATTGCCGTACTGGCAATTAGCCTTTGCTAGCTGTGGACTGCCAGGGTGGGCGGAACAACTTTTCCTACTGCTGGCCCCACATTTACTGACCGAATACGATCTGCCATTACTGGCGAAAATTGTGAACAAAAAGTAGAATCCACCGTACTACGTCATAGACCCAGCAGTATTTCAGACAAAGCCAAGGAGAAACCGCCTTACCGGACCGACTAAAAAAATCGAAAATTTGTTTTCCGCTAATCCCTTCAAAAGACCAACACATTTGAGCGGACAGAGGACGACTTTTAAAAGAAATTAGCAATAAAGTTAGATATTATAGTTTGTTTTCTTCCGAAAGAACGGCCAACATATTATTGTTATTCATTCCAAAAATATAATTTTACTTAAGTATTGTACTATTTTGTTTGATTATTGAATAAACTATGTTTTGCTCATATTAAATCTGAGAAATGTGATGATTTATGATGGTAAAGATAAATGATTGGCAATACTGTTGTGTTATGATTCGACAGCAACGGCAGAAGAGCTCACAAGGTTATCTTCAATTATTTCAAAAGTCAGACAGTAAATCTGTCCAGAAAAGTCCACGGGGTTCGACCGAAGGTGCTCGCACCACATAGCTTCTCGGTTGTGCTAACCGAGAAGCGATGTGGTACGATCGAAAGCTTTCGAACACTAATTCTCAGCAGATGGATGGATGTTCTCGGTCAGCGCAAACAAGGGGTACATCAGGGAATAAGTAAGCGTGTCCTGAAGACAAAAATAACTCATGTCCAAATAAATAAATTGTCGCGTCGACTGAGCAGGTATTAACTCTCTAATATCCATATTCGGGCATGAGTTTAGGTTAAGTAAAATATCCAAAAGCGTTTGTGACACTCGTCGACGGAACGAACAAGAAACACGCACACGATATCACTCAGAATGCTCAATTGTAGGATTTGCCTATTGATTCTTAAAGTCAATTTCAGCCACGAATCCTCACCGGTCACGATACTTGTCCACTCACCAAAATGCCAAAGAGCGTGGAAGGAACATTTTATCAACTTTTCGGCTCAAGGTCGAGAATGAACCCAAAAACGAATAGTTTTGTCCTACATGCGGTGGATAATACAAAAAAGGGACATTAGTTCGACTAGCTCTTTCGCAAAACAGCTATTTTTCAAAACAATTATGCTTCATAGATTCACTTGGTGGTTTCGAGATCCGTTATTGGATTGGAAATTCGCCACGAGTTCCATACCGAATGTTCCTGAAACAGAGAGAAACTCTTAATGAGTGTAGTGTAGTTTTGGGAAGGCTACGGTGGGATACTTCCTCTCATACTGCCGCCATTCATCTCCGTGAACGCCTCGGAACGACGGATGCCAGTCAGTGACGGAACAAATTTCAACACCTTCGAGAAGCTTCGATCAGAAAAGTTGCATAGAATGTATCAGCCATGGAATGAATTGCACAACATGCGGCACTGAGAGATATCTTCGAAGATAGACTGTTTGATCTGACGTAGCCAAGAAGCAGGAAAATATACCGAATTGCACTGCTTTCCACTGCATCGACAACACTAACCTTTCCCGCTAACGATGACACGCACTACACGCACTCACGCAACCCACCGTGGGAGCAGCTTAAGGGCATAGGACGATGACGAACATTATCGACGTTTCCGGATTAGTGCAGCTCATGCAAGCACCGTTGAACAGCGCTTCACAACCGCATCCGCTGCCTCCAACTGACACGCCAGCTTGTTTATTGTGAACAAACTGATGGCGAATCTAACAACTGATTAGCAGTTTCCTGTGCGCTCCGAGCAGACTGTGGTTGGTTGATGATATCGTCATCCTGACGAAATGCAATGGGAAACTCCTGTGGATAGACGATTCTGCCAGCATTCGCCTACAACAAAAAGGTAAATTAGATACCAAACGACTGGAAAAGTGCATCACATTACCTGGTAGACATTCTCGGGTACGGAACGCATCCAAACCTCCTACAACGCGATGACCACTTTCGCACGCTTAGCTTGTATTCATCCTGGAGAGACTCGGTACACGCGCGTAGAAAGGCTGGCAGGAATAGTTGTTTCTACAGCTGCACCAATCATTTGCGAATTCTTCAACTAAACAGTGCGTGTATGTATCAGTCCCATTTCAACTGCCCTACACTTCACAAAAATACACTTTCGAGAGGAAAACGCATAAACATCACCCGAACGACCCTGCCTACTAGATGGCAGATAAAATATTACGTTTTGTAAAAAAAACTTATCGCAGCACACATTGCACTGCGAATTTCCTTGAGATTAATCTATAAATAAACGACAGCAACCATTGAAATCATTATCCATTCAAGCTCGTGTGTGCTAAAGACGTGTTACCCTACTGTGTTCAATTGCGTTGCGATATCTTTGAAAATGGCCAGCCTTAAGTTCAGAAAGCGTGGTGGATATACGTCCCTGGAGCACCTGACGCTTGGATTAATGAAGAAACTCAACAATATTCCACGGGTGACTGACGTGAAGCTAAATGCTGAGCACCCATGCAGAACTGCGGACATTACAGCTTGGGAAACGAAAAACTCTGTACGCTTACCAGACGACATGAAACAATTCTATCTGTCGACCGATGGGTTTAACGTGAAATGGACTTATTGCTTCTCTAAGCGTAAACAGAAAAGTGTAGGGCTCCTGAACATACCGAAATTGAGACATATCCGGAACCTTGATTTGGACGCCCCAGGAAGAATGTTCGAGTTAGACCGCGTAGGAGACTTGGGTGTTGTTTATCTCGTTTACAGGACGCTCGAGACAACCAGACCGGAAATCTACCTTATGGAAATGGACACTTTGAAGTTTAACTTTTTGGCGCACTCTTTCACCAACTACTTGCGCATGGGCATCGTGCATCTCGGATTGCCGTACTGGCAATTAGCCTTTGCTAGCTGTGGACTGCCAGGGTGGGCGGAACAACTTTTCCTACTGCTGGCCCCACATTTACTGACCGAATACGATCTGCCATTACTGGCGAAAATTGTGAACAAAAAGTAGAATCCACCGTACTACGTCATAGACCCAGCAGTATTTCAGACAAAGCCAAGGAGAAACCGCCTTACCGGACCGACTAAAAAAATCGAAAATTTGTTTTCCGCTAATCCCTTCAAAAGACCAACACATTTGAGCGGACAGAGGACGACTTTTAAAAGAAATTAGCAATAAAGTTAGATATTATAGTTTGTTTTCTTTCGAAAGAACGGCCAACATATTATTGTTATTCATTCCAAAAATATAATTTTACTTAAGTATTGTACTATTTTGTTTGATTATTGAATAAACTATGTTTTGCTCATATTAAATCTGAGAAATGTGATGATTTATGATGGTAAAGATAAATGATTGGCAATACTGTTGTGTTATGATTCGACAGCAACGGCAGAAGAGCTCACAAGGTTATCTTCAATTATTTCAAAAGTCAGACAGTAAATCTGTCCAGAAAAGTCCACGGGGTTCGACCGAAGGTGCTCGCACCACATAGCTTCTCGGTTGTGCTAACCGAGAAGCGATGTGGTACGATCGAAAGCTTTCGAACACTAATTCTCAGCAGATGGATGGATGTTCTCGGTCAGCGCAAACAAGGGGTACATCAGGGAATAAGTAAGCGTGTCCTGAAGACAAAAATAACTCATGTCCAAATAAATAAATTGTCGCGTCGACTGAGCAGGTATTAACTCTCTAATATCCATATTCGGGCATGAGTTTAGGTTAAGTAAAATATCCAAAAGCGTTTGTGACACTCGTCGACGGAACGAACAAGAAACACGCAGACGATATCACTCAGAATACTCAATTGTAGGATTTGCCTATTGATTCTTAAAGTCAATTTCAGCCACGAATCCTCACCGGTCACGATACTTGTCCACTCACCAAAATGCCAAAGAGCGTGGAAGGAACATTTTATCAACTTTTCGGCTCAAGGTCGAGAATGAACCCAAAAACGAATAGTTTTGTCCTACATGCGGTGGATAATACAAAAAAGGGACATTAGTTCGACTAGCTCTTTCGCAAAACAGCTATTTTTCAAAACAATTATGCTTCATAGATTCACTTGGTGGTTTCGAGATCCGTTATTGGATTGGAAATTCGCCACGAGTTCCATACCGAATGTTCCTGAAACAGAGAGAAACTCTTAATGGGTGTAGTGTAGTTTTGGGAAGGCTACGGTGGGATACTTCCTCTCATACTGCCGCCATTCATCTCCGTGAACGCCTCGGAACGACGGATGCCAGTCAGTGACGGAACAAATTTCAACACCTTCGAGAAGCTTCGATCAGAAAAGTTGCATAGAATGTATCAGCCATGGAATGAATTGCACAACATGCGGCACTGAGAGATATCTTCGAAGATAGACTGTTTGATCTGACGTAGCCAAGAAGCAGGAAAATATACCGAATTGCACTGCTTTCCACTGCATCGACAACACTAACCTTTCCCGCTAACGTTGACACGCACTACACGCACTCACGCAACCCACCGTGGGAGCAGCTTTAGGGCATACGACGATGACGAACGTTATCGACGTTTCCGGATTAGTGCAGCTCATGCAAGCACCGTTGAACAGCGCTTCACAACCGCATCCGCTGCCTCCAACTGACACGCCAGCTTGTTGATTGTGGACAAACTGATGGCGAATCTAACAACTGATTAGCAGTTTCCTGTGCGTTCCGAGCAGACTGTGGTTGGTTGATGATATCGTCATCCTGACGAAATGCAATGGGAAACTCCTGTGGATAGTCGATTCTGCCAGCATTCGCCTACAACAAAAAGGTAAATTAGATACCAAACGACTGGAAAAGTGCATCACATTACCTGGTAAACATTCTCGTGTACGGAACGCATCCAAACCTCCTACAACGCGATGACCACTTTCGCACGCTTCGCTTGTATTCATCCTGGAGAGACTCGGTACACGCGCGTAGAAAGGCTGGCAGGAATAGTTGCTTCTACAGCTGCACCAATCATTTGCGGATTCTTCATCTAAACAGTGCGTGTATTTTGGGTTGGTTTTGTCACGACGTTCTGACATGGGGCCCAGACGTCTAATTGACTCATAACGAAGTTTCTCGTGGCGCTCAATTAACCTGTTTAAATATGACATATTATGATAATACTTTGCACTAAAGACATAACGACATTCTGCCTATTATTTTCCTATTTCAACTGCCCTACACTTCACAAAAATACACTTTCGAGAGGAAAACGCATAAACATCACCCGAACGACCCTGCCTACTAGATGGCAGATAAAATATTACGTTTTGTAAAAAACTTATCGCAGCACACATTGCACTGCGAATTTCCTTGAGATTAATCTATAAATAAACGACAGCAACCATTGAAATCATTATCCATTCAAGCTCGTGTGTGCTAAAGACGTGTTACTCTACTGTGTTCAATTGCGTTGCGATATCTTTGAAAATGGCCAGCCTTAAGTTCAGAAAGCGTGGTGGATATACGTCCCTGGAGCACCTGACGCTCGGATTAATGAAGAAACTCAACAATATTCCACGGGTGACTGACGTGAAGCTAAATGCTGAGCACCCATGCAGAACTGCGGACATTACAGCTTGGGAAACGAAAAACTCTGTACGCTTACCAGACGACATGAAACAATTCTATCTGTCGACCGATGGGTTTAACGTGAAATGGACTTATTGCTTCTCTAAGCGTAAACAGAAAAGTGTAGGGCTCCTGAACATACCGAAATTGAGACATATCCGGAACCTTGATTTGGACGCCCCAGGAAGAATGTTCGAGTTAGACCGCGTAGGAGACTTGGGTGTTGTTTATCTCGTTTACAGGACGCTCGAGACAACCAGACCGGAAATCTACCTTATGGAAATGGACACTTTGAAGTTTAACTTTTTGGCGCACTCTTTCACCAACTACTTGCGCATGGGCATCGTGCATCTCGGATTGCCGTACTGGCAATTAGCCTTTGCTAGCTGTGGACTGCCAGGGTGGGCGGAACAACTTTTCCTACTGCTGGCCCCACATTTACTGACCGAATACGATCTGCCATTACTGGCGAAAATTGTGAACAAAAAGTAGAATCCACCGTACTACGTCATAGACCCAGCAGTATTTCAGACAAAGCCAAGGAGAAACCGCCTTACCGGACCGACTAAAAAAATCGAAAATTTGTTTTCCGCTAATCCCTTCAAAAGACCAACACATTTGAGCGGACAGAGGACGACTTTTAAAAGAAATTAGCAATAAAGTTAGATATTATAGTTTGTTTTCTTCCGAAAGAACGGCCAACATATTATTGTTATTCATTCCAAAAATATAATTTTACTTAAGTATTGTACTATTTTGTTTGATTATTGAATAAACTATGTTTTGCTCATATTAAATCTGAGAAATGTGATGATTTATGATGGTAAAGATAAATGATTGGCAATACTGTTGTGTTATGATTCGACAGCAACGGCAGAAGAGCTCACAAGGTTATCTTCAATTATTTCAAAAGTCAGACAGTAAATCTGTCCAGAAAAGTCCACGGGGTTCGACCGAAGGTGCTCGCACCACATAGCTTCTCGGTTGTGCTAACCGAGAAGCGATGTGGTACGATCGAAAGCTTTCGAACACTAATTCTCAGCAGATGGATGGATGTTCTCGGTCAGCGCAAACAAGGGGTACATCAGGGAATAAGTAAGCGTGTCCTGAAGACAAAAATAACTCATGTCCAAATAAATAAATTGTCGCGTCGACTGAGCAGGTATTAACTCTCTAATATCCATATTCGGGCATGAGTTTAGGTTAAGTAAAATATCCGAAAGCGTTTGTGACACTCGTCGACGGAACGAACAAGAAACACGCACACAATATCACTCAGAATGCTCAATTGTAGGATTTGCCTATTGATTCTTAAAGTCAATTTCAGCCACGAATCCTCACCGGTCACGATACTTGTCCACTCACCAAAATGCCAAAGAGCGTTGAAGGAACATTTTATCAACTTTTCGGCTCAAGGTCGAGAATGAACCCAAAAACGAATAGTTTTGTCCTACATGCGGTGGATAATATAAAAAAGGGACATTAGTTCGACTAGCTCTTTCACAAAACAGCTATTTTTCAAAACAATTATGCTTCATAGATTCACTTGGTGGTTTCGAGATCCGTTATTGGATTGGAAATTCGCCACGAGTTCGATACAGAATGTTCCTGAAACAGAGAGAAACTCTTAATGGGTGTAGTGTAGTTTTGGGAAGGCTACGGTGGGATACTTCCTCTCATACTGCCGCCATTCATGTCCGTGAACGCCTCGGAACGACGGATGCCAGTCAGTGACGGAACAAATTTCAATACCTTCGAGAAGCTTCGATCAGAAAAGTTGCATAGAATGTATCAGCCATGGAATGAATTGCACAACATGCGGCACTGAGAGATATCTTCGAAGATAGACTGTTTGATCTGACGTAGCCAAGAAGCAGGAAAATATACCGAATTGCACTGCTTTCCACTGCATCGACAACACTAACCTTTCCCGCTAACGATGACACGCACTACACGCACTCACGCAACCCACCGTGGGAGCAGCTTTAGGGCATACGACGATGACGAACGTTATCGACGTTTCCGGATTAGTGCAGCTCATGCAAGCACCGTTGAACAGCGCTTCACAACCGCATCCGCTGCCTCCAACTGACACGCCAGCTTGTTGATTGTGAACAAACTGATGGCGAATCTAACAACTGATTAGCAGTTTCCTGTGCGCTCCGAGCAGACTGTGGTTGGTTGATGATATCGTCATCCTGACGAAATGCAATGGGAAACTCCTGTGGATAGTCGATTCTGCCAGCATTTGCCTACAACAAAAAGGTAAATTAGATACCAAACGACTGGAAAAGTGCATCACATTACCTGGTAGACATTCTCGTGTACGGAACGCATCCAAACCTCCTACAACGCGATGACCACTTTCGCACGCTTCGCTTGTATTCATCCTGGAGAGACTCGGTACACGCGCGTAGAAAGGCTGGCAGGAATAGTTGCTTCTACAACTTCTACTTTACTTTACTTTAAGTACAATACTATAACTTTACTTAAGTATTGTACTATTTTGTTTGATTATTGAATAAACTATGTTTTGCTCATATTAAATCTGAGAAATGTGATGATTTATGATGGTAAAGATAAATGATTGGCAATACTGTTGTGTTATGATTCGACAGCAACGGCAGAAGAGCTCACAAGGTTATCTTCAATTATTTCAAAAGCCAGACAGTAAATCTGTCCAGAAAAGTCCACGGGGTTCGACCGAAGGTGCTCGCACCACATAGCTTCTCGGTTGTGCTAACCGAGAAGCGATGTGGTACGATCGAAAGCTTTCGAACACTAATTCTCAGCAGATGGATGGATGTTCTCGGTCAGCGCAAACAAGGGGTACATCAGGGAATAAGTAAGCGTGTCCTGAAGACAAAAATAACTCATGTCCAAATAAATAAATTGTCGCGTCGACTGAGCAGGTATTAACTCTCTAATATCCATATTCGGGCATGAGTTTAGGTTAAGTAAAATATCCGAAAGCGTTTGTGACACTCGTCGACGGAACGAACAAGAAACACGCACACGATATCACTCAGAATGCTCAATTGTAGGATTTGCCTATTGATTCTTAAAGTCAATTTCAGCCACGAATCCTCACCGGTCACGATACTTGTCCACTCACCAAAATGCCAAAGAGCGTGGAAGGAACATTTTATCAACTTTTCGGCTCAAGGTCGAGAATGAACCCAAAAACGAATAGTTTTGTCCTACATGCGGTGGATAATATAAAAAAGGGACATTAGTTCGACTAGCTCTTTCGCAAAACAGCTATTTTTCAAAACAATTATGCTTCATAGATTCACTTGGTGGTTTCGAGATGTGTTATTGGATTGGAAATTCGCCACGAGTTCGATACAGAATGTTCCTGAAACAGAGAGAAACTCTTAATGGGTGTAGTGTAGTTTTGGGAAGGCTACGGTGGGATACTTCCTCTCATACTGCCGCCATTCATGTCCGTGAACGCCTCGGAACGACGGATGCCAGTCAGTGACGGAACAAATTTCAACACCTTCGAGAAGCTTCGATCAGAAAAGTTGCATAGAATGTATCAGCCATGGAATGAATTGCACAACATGCGGCACTGAGAGATATCTTCGAAGATAGACTGTTTGATCTGACGTAGCCAAGAAGCAGGAAAATACACCGAATTGCACTGCTTTCCACTGCATCGACAACACTAACCTTTCCCGCTAACGATGACACGCACTACACGCACTCACGCAACCCACCGTGGGAGCAGCTTTAGGGCATACGACGATGACGAACGTTATCGACGTTTCCGGATTAGTGCAGCTCATGCAAGCACCGTTGAACAGCGCTTCACAACCGCATCCGCTGCCTCCAACTGACACGCCAGCTTGTTGATTGTGGACAAACTGATGGCGAATCTAACAACTGATTAGCAGTTTCCTGTGCGTTCCGAGCAGACTGTGGTTGGTTGATGATATCGTCATCCTGACGAAATGCAATGGGAAACTCCTGTGGATAGTCGATTCTGCCAGCATTCGCCTACAACAAAAAGGTAAATTAGATACCAAACGACTGGAAAAGTGCATCACATTACCTGGTAGACATTCTCGTGTACGGAACGCATCCAAACCTCCTACAACGCGATGACCACTTTCGCACGCTTCGCTTGTATTCATCCTGGAGAGACTCGGTACACGCGCGTAGAAAGGCTGGCAGGAATAGTTGCTTCTACAGCTGCACCAATCATTTGCGGATTCTTCAACTAAACAGTGCGTGTATTTTGGGTTGGTTTTGTCACGACGTTCTGACATGGGGCCCAGACGTCTAATTGACTCATAACGAAGTTTCTCGTGGCGCTCAATTAACCTGTTTAAATATGACATATTATGATAATACTTTGCACTAAAGACATAACGACATTCTGCCTATTATTTTCCTATTTCAACTGCCCTACACTTCACAAAAATACACTTTCGAGAGGAAAACGCATAAACATCACCCCAACGACCCTGCCTACTAGATGGCAGATAAAATATTACGTTTTGTAAAAAACTTATCGCAGCACACATTGCACTGCGAATTTCCTTGAGATTAATCTATAAATAAACGACAGCAACCATTGAAATCATTATCCATTCAAGCTCGTGTGTGCTAAAGACGTGTTACTCTACTGTGTTCAATTGCGTTGCGATATCTTTGAAAATGGCCAGCCTTAAGTTCAGAAAGCGTGGTGGATATACGTCCCTGGAGCACCTGACGCTCGGATTAATGAAGAAACTCAACAATATTCCACGGGTGACTGACGTGAAGCTAAATGCTGAGCACCCATGCAGAACTGCGGACATTACAGCTTGGGAAACGAAAAACTCTGTACGCTTACCAGACGACATGAAACAATTCTATCTGTCGACCGATGGGTTTAACGTGAAATGGACTTATTGCTTCTCTAAGCGTAAACAGAAAAGTGTAGGGCTCCTGAACATACCGAAATTGAGACATATCCGGAACCTTGATTTGGACGCCCCAGGAAGAATGTTCGAGTTAGACCGCGTAGGAGACTTGGGTGTTGTTTATCTCGTTTACAGGACGCTCGAGACAACCAGACCGGAAATCTACCTTATGGAAATGGACACTTTGAAGTTTAACTTTTTGGCGCACTCTTTCACCAACTACTTGCGCATGGGCATCGTGCATCTCGGATTGCCGTACTGGCAATTAGCCTTTGCTAGCTGTGGACTGCCAGGGTGGGCGGAACAACTTTTCCTACTGCTGGCCCCACATTTACTGACCGAATACGATCTGCCATTACTGGCGAAAATTGTGAACAAAAAGTAGAATCCACCGTACTACGTCATAGACCCAGCAGTATTTCAGACAAAGCCAAGGAGAAACCGCCTTACCGGACCGACTAAAAAAATCGAAAATTTGTTTTCCGCTAATCTCTTCAAAAGACCAACACATTTGAGCGGACAGAGGACGACTTTTAAAAGAAATTAGCAATAAAGTTAGATATTATAGTTTGTTTTCTTCCGAAAGAACGGCCAACATATTATTGTTATTCATTCCAAAAATATAATTTTACTTAAGTATTGTACTATTTTGTTTGATTATTGAATAAACTATGTTTTGCTCATATTAAATCTGAGAAATGTGATGATTTATGATGGTAAAGATAAATGATTGGCAATACTGTTGTGTTATGATTCGACAGCAACGGCAGAAGAGCTCACAAGGTTATCTTCAATTATTTCAAAAGTCAGACAGTAAATCTGTCCAGAAAAGTCCACGGGGTTCGACCGAAGGTGCTCGCACCACATAGCTTCTCGGTTGTGCTAACCGAGAAGCGATGTGGTACGATCGAAAGCTTTCGAACACTAATTCTCAGCAGATGGATGGATGTTCTCGGTCAGCGCAAACAAGGGGTACATCAGGGAATAAGTAAGCGTGTCCTGAAGACAAAAATAACTCATGTCCAAATAAATAAATTGTCGCGTCGACTGAGCAGGTATTAACTCTCTAATATCCATATTCGGGCATGAGTTTAGGTTAAGTAAAATATCCAAAAGCGTTTGTGACACTCGTCGACGGAACGAACAAGAAACACGCACACGATATCACTCAGAATACTCAATTGTAGGATTTGCCTATTGATTCTTAAAGTCAATTTCAGCCACGAATCCTCACCGGTCACGATACTTGTCCACTCACCAAAATGCCAAAGAGCGTGGAAGGAACATTTTATCAACTTTTCGGCTCAAGGTCGAGAATGAACCCAAAAACGAATAGTTTTGTCCTACATGCGGTGGATAATACAAAAAAGGGACATTAGTTCGACTAGCTCTTTCGCAAAACAGCTATTTTTCAAAACAATTATGCTTCATAGATTCACTTGGTGGTTTCGAGATCCGTTATTGGATTGGAAATTCGCCACGAGTTCCATACCGAATGTTCCTGAAACAGAGAGAAACTCTTAATGAGTGTAGTGTAGTTTTGGGAAGGCTACGGTGGGATACTTCCTCTCATACTGCCGCCATTCATCTGCGTGAACGCCTCGGAACGACGGATGCCAGTCAGTGACGGAACAAATTTCAACACCTTCGAGAAGCTTCGATCAGAAAAGTTGCATAGAATGTATCAGCCATGGAATGAATTGCACAACATGCGGCACTGAGAGATATCTTCGAAGATAGACTGTTTGATCTGACGTAGCCAAGAAGCAGGAAAATATACCGAATTGCACTGCTTTCCACTGCATCGACAACACTAACCTTTCCCGCTAACGATGACACGCACTACACGCACTCACGCAACCCACCGTGGGAGCAGCTTTAGGGCATACGACGATGACGAACGTTATCGACGTTTCCGGATTAGTGCAGCTCATGCAAGCACCGTTGAACAGCACTTCACAACCGCATCCGCTGCCTCCAACTGACACGCCAGCTTGTTGATTGTGAACAAACTGATGGCGAATCTAACAACTGATTAGCAGTTTCCTGTGCGCTCCGAGCAGACTGTGGTTGGTTGATGATATCGTCATCCTGACGAAATGCAATGGGAAACTCCTGTGGATAGACGATTCTGCCAGCATTCGCCTACAACAAAAAGGTAAATTAGATACCAAACGACTGGAAAAGTGCATCACATTACCTGGTAGACATTCTCGGGTACGGAACGCATCCAAACCTCCTACAACGCGATGACCACTTTCGCACGCTTCGCTTGTATTCATCCTGGAGAGACTCGGTACACGCGCGTAGAAAGGCTGGCAGGAATAGTTGTTTCTACAGCTGCACCAATCATTTGCGAATTCTTCAACTAAACGGTGCGTGTATGTATCAGTCCCATTTCAACTGCCCTACACTTCACAAAAATACACTTTCGAGAGGAAAACGCATAAACATCACCCGAACGACCCTGCCTACTAGATGGCAGATAAAATATTACGTTTTGTAAAAAAAACTTATCGCAGCACACATTGCACTGCGAATTTCCTTGAGATTAATCTATAAATAAACGACAGCAACCATTGAAATCATTATCCATTCAAGCTCGTGTGTGCTAAAGACGTGTTACCCTACTGTGTTCAATTGCGTTGCGATATCTTTGAAAATGGCCAGCCTTAAGTTCAGAAAGCGTGGTGGATATACGTCCCTGGAGCACCTGACGCTTGGATTAATGAAGAAACTCAACAATATTCCACGGGTGACTGACGTGAAGCTAAATGCTGAGCACCCATGCAGAACTGCGGACATTACAGCTTGGGAAACGAAAAACTCTGTACGCTTACCAGACGACATGAAACAATTCTATCTGTCGACCGATGGGTTTAACGTGAAATGGACTTATTGCTTCTCTAAGCGTAAACAGAAAAGTGTAGGGCTCCTGAACATACCGAAATTGAGACATATCCGGAACCTTGATTTGGACGCCCCAGGAAGAATGTTCGAGTTAGACCGCGTAGGAGACTTGGGTGTTGTTTATCTCGTTTACAGGACGCTCGAGACAACCAGACCGGAAATCTACCTTATGGAAATGGACACTTTGAAGTTTAACTTTTTGGCGCACTCTTTCACCAACTACTTGCGCATGGGCATCGTGCATCTCGGATTGCCGTACTGGCAATTAGCCTTTGCTAGCTGTGGACTGCCAGGGTGGGCGGAACAACTTTTCCTACTGCTGGCCCCACATTTACTGACCGAATACGATCTGCCATTACTGGCGAAAATTGTGAACAAAAAGTAGAATCCACCGTACTACGTCATAGACCCAGCAGTATTTCAGACAAAGCCAAGGAGAAACCGCCTTACCGGACCGACTAAAAAAATCGAAAATTTGTTTTCCGCTAATCCCTTCAAAAGACCAACACATTTGAGCGGACAGAGGACGACTTTTAAAAGAAATTAGCAATAAAGTTAGATATTATAGTTTGTTTTCTTTCGAAAGAACGGCCAACATATTATTGTTATTCATTCCAAAAATATAATTTTACTTAAGTATTGTACTATTTTGTTTGATTATTGAATAAACTATGTTTTGCTCATATTAAATCTGAGAAATGTGATGATTTATGATGGTAAAGATAAATGATTGGCAATACTATTGTGTTATGATTCGACAGCAACGGCAGAAGAGCTCACAAGGTTATCTTCAATTATTTCAAAAGTCAGACAGTAAATCTGTCCAGAAAAGTCCACGGGGTTCGACCGAAGGTGCTCGCACCACATAGCTTCTCGGTTGTGCTAACCGAGAAGCGATGTGGTACGATCGAAAGCTTTCGAACATTAATTCTCAGCAGATGGATGGATGTTCTCGGTCAGCGCAAACAAGGGATACATCAGGGAATAAGTAAGCGTGTCCTGAAGACAAAAATAACTCATGTCCAAATAAATAAATTGTCGCGTCGACTGAGCAGGTATTAACTCTCTAATATCCATATTCGGGCATGAGTTTAGGTTAAGTAAAATATCCAAAAGCGTTTGTGACACTCGTCGACGGAACGAACAAGAAACACGCAGACGATATCACTCAGAATGCTCAATTGTAGGATTTGCCTATTGATTCTTAAAGTCAATTTCAGCCACGAATCCTCACCGGTCACGATACTTGTCCACTCACCAAAATGCCAAAGAGCGTGGAAGGAACATTTTATCAACTTTTCGGCTCAAGGTCGAGAATGAACCCAAAAACGAATAGTTTTGTCCTACATGCGGTGGATAATATAAAAAAGGGACATTAGTTCGACTAGCTCTTTCGCAAAACAGCTATTTTTCAAAACAATTATGCTTCATAGATTCACTTGGTGGTTTCGAGATCCGTTATTGGATTGGAAATTCGCCACGAGTTCCATACCGAATGTTCCTGAAACAGAGAGAAACTCTTAATGGGTGTAGTGTAGTTTTGGGAAGGCTACGGTGGGATACTTCCTCTCATACTGCCGCCATTCATCTCCGTGAACGCCTCGGAACGACGGATGCCAGTCAGTGACGGAACAAATTTCAACACCTTCGAGAAGCTTCGATCAGAAAAGTTGCATAAAATGTATCAGCCATGGAATGAATTGCACAACATGCGGCACTGAGAGATATCTTCGAAGATAGACTGTTTGATCTGACGTAGCCAAGAAGCAGGAAAATATACCGAATTGCACTGCTTTCCACTGCATCGACAACACTAACCTTTCCCGCTAACGTTGACACGCACTACACGCACTCACGCAACCCACCGTGGGAGCAGCTTTAGGGCATACGACGATGACGAACGTTATCGACGTTTCCGGATTAGTGCAGCTCATGCAAGCACCGTTGAACAGCGCTTCACAACCGCATCCGCTGCCTCCAACTGACACGCCAGCTTGTTGATTGTGGACAAACTGATGGCGAATCTAACAACTGATTAGCAGTTTCCTGTGCGTTCCGAGCAGACTGTGGTTGGTTGATGATATCGTCATCCTGACGAAATGCAATGGGAAACTCCTGTGGATAGTCGATTCTGCCAGCATTCGCCTACAACAAAAAGGTAAATTAGATACCAAACGACTGGAAAAGTGCATCACATTACCTGGTAGACATTCTCGTGTACGGAACGCATCCAAACCTCCTACAACGCGATGACCACTTTCGCACGCTTCGCTTGTATTCATCCTGGAGAGACTCGGTACACGCGCGTAGAAAGGCTGGCAGGAATAGTTGCTTCTACAGCTGCACCAATCATTTGCGGATTCTTCAACTAAACAGTGCGTGTATTTTGGGTTGGTTTTGTCACGACGTTCTGACATGGGGCCCAGACGTCTAATTGACTCATAACGAAGTTTCTCGTGGCGCTCAATTAACCTGTTTAAATATGACATATTATGATAATACTTTGCACTAAAGACATAACGACATTCTGCCTATTATTTTCCTATTTCAACTGCCCTACACTTCACAAAAATACACTTTCGAGAGGAAAACGCATAAACATCACCCGAACGACCCTGCCTACTAGATGGCAGATAAAATATTACGTTTTGTAAAAAACTTATCGCAGCACACATTGCACTGCGAATTTCCTTGAGATTAATCTATAAATAAACGACAGCAACCATTGAAATCATTATCCATTCAAGCTCGTGTGTGCTAAAGACGTGTTACTCTACTGTGTTCAATTGCGTTGCGATATCTTTGAAAATGGCCAGCCTTAAGTTCAGAAAGCGTGGTGGATATACGTCCCTGGAGCACCTGACGCTCGGATTAATGAAGAAACTCAACAATATTCCACGGGTGACTGACGTGAAGCTAAATGCTGAGCACCCATGCAGAACTGCGGACATTACAGCTTGGGAAACGAAAAACTCTGTACGCTTACCAGACGACATGAAACAATTCTATCTGTCGACCGATGGTTTTAACGTGAAATGGACTTATTGCTTCTCTAAGCGTAAACAGAAAAGTGTAGGGCTCCTGAACATACCGAAATTGAGACATATCCGGAACCTTGATTTGGACGCCCCAGGAAGAATGTTCGAGTTAGACCGCGTAGGAGACTTGGGTGTTGTTTATCTCGTTTACAGGACGCTCGAGACAACCAGACCGGAAATCTACCTTATGGAAATGGACACTTTGAAGTTTAACTTTTTGGCGCACTCTTTCACCAACTACTTGCGCATGGGCATCGTGCATCTCGGATTGCCGTACTGGCAATTAGCCTTTGCTAGCTGTGGACTGCCAGGGTGGGCGGAACAACTTTTCCTACTGCTGGCCCCACATTTACTGACCGAATACGATCTGCCATTACTGGCGAAAATTGTGAACAAAAAGTAGAATCCACCGTACTACGTCATAGACCCAGCAGTATTTCACACAAAGCCAAGGAGAAACCGCCTTACCGGACCGACTAAAAAAATCGAAAATTTGTTTTCCGCTAATCCCTTCAAAAGACCAACACATTTGAGCGGACAGAGGACGACTTTTAAAAGAAATTAGCAATAAAGTTAGATATTATAGTTTGTTTTCTTCCGAAAGAACGGCCAACATATTATTGTTATTCATTCCAAAAATATAATTTTACTTAAGTATTGTACTATTTTGTTTGATTATTGAATAAACTATGTTTTGCTCATATTAAATCTGAGAAATGTGATGATTTATGATGGTAAAGATAAATGATTGGCAATACTGTTGTGTTATGATTCGACAGCAACGGCAGAAGAGCTCACAAGGTTATCTTCAATTATTTCAAAAGTCAGACAGTAAATCTGTCCAGAAAAGTCCACGGGGTTCGACCGAAAGTGCTCGCACCACATAGCTTCTCGGTTGTGCTAACCGAGAAGCGATGTGGTACGATCGAAAGCTTTCGAACACTAATTCTCAGCAGATGGATGGATGTTCTCGGTCAGCGCAAACAAGGGGTACATCAGGGAATAAGTAAGCGTGTCCTGAAGACAAAAATAACTCATGTCCAAATAAATAAATTGTCGCGTCGACTGAGCAGGTATTAACTCTCTAATATCCATATTCGGGCATGAGTTTAGGTTAAGTAAAATATCCAAAAGCGTTTGTGACACTCGTCGACGGAACGAACAAGAAACACGCAGACGATATCACTCAGAATACTCAATTGTAGGATTTGCCTATTGATTCTTAAAGTCAATTTCAGCCACGAATCCTCACCGGTCACGATACTTGTCCACTCACCGAAGATAGACTGTTTGATCTGACGTAGCCAAGAAGCAGGAAAATATACCGAATTGCACTGCTTTCCACTGCATCGACAACACTAACCTTTCCCGCTAACGATGACACGCACTACACGCACTCACGCAACCCACCGTGGGAGCAGCTTAAGGGCATAGGACGATGACGAACATTATCGACGTTTCCGGATTAGTGCAGCTCATGCAAGCACCGTTGAACAGCGCTTCACAACCGCATCCGCTGCCTCCAACTGACACGCCAGCTTGTTTATTGTGAACAAACTGATGGCGAATCTAACAACTGATTAGCAGTTTCCTGTGCGCTCCGAGCAGACTGTGGTTGGTTGATGATATCGTCATCCTGACGAAATGCAATGGGAAACTCCTGTGGATAGACGATTCTGCCAGCATTCGCCTACAACAAAAAGGTAAATTAGATACCAAACGACTGGAAAAGTGCATCACATTACCTGATAGACATTCTCGGGTACGGAACGCATCCAAACCTCCTACAACGCGATGACCACTTTCGCACGCTTCGCTTGTATTCATCCTGGAGAGACTCGGTACACGCGCGTAGAAAGGCTGGCAGGAATAGTTGCTTCTACAGCTGCACCAATCATTTGCGAATTCTTCAACTAAACAGTGCGTGTATGTATCAGTCCCATTTCAACTGCCCTACACTTCACAAAAATACACTTTCGAGAGGAAAACGCATAAACATCACCCGAACGACCCTGCCTACTAGATGGCAGATAAAATATTACGTTTTGTAAAAAAAACTTATCGCAGCACACATTGCACTGCGAATTTCCTTGAGATTAATCTATAAATAAACGACAGCAACCATTGAAATCATTATCCATTCAAGCTCGTGTGTGCTAAAGACGTGTTACTCTACTGTGTTCAATTGCGTTGCGATATCTTTGAAAATGGCCAGCCTTAAGTTCAGAAAGCGTGGTGGATATACGTCCCTGGAGCACCTGACGCTCGGATTAATGAAGAAACTCAACAATATTCCACGGGTGACTGACGTGAAGCTAAATGCTGAGCACCCATGCAGAACTGCGGACATTACAGCTTGGGAAACGAAAAACTCTGTACGCTTACCAGACGACATGAAACAATTCTATCTGTCGACCGATGGTTTTAACGTGAAATGGACTTATTGCTTCTCTAAGCGTAAACAGAAAAGTGTAGGGCTCCTGAACATACCGAAATTGAGACATATCCGGAACCTTGATTTGGACGCCCCAGGAAGAATGTTCGAGTTAGACCGCGTAGGAGACTTGGGTGTTGTTTATCTCGTTTACAGGACGCTCGAGACAACCAGACCGGAAATCTACCTTATGGAAATGGACACTTTGAAGTTTAACTTTTTGGCGCACTCTTTCACCAACTACTTGCGCATGGGCATCGTGCATCTCGGATTGCCGTACTGGCAATTAGCCTTTGCTAGCTGTGGACTGCCAGGGTGGGCGGAACAACTTTTCCTACTGCTGGCCCCACATTTACTGACCGAATACGATCTGCCATTACTGGCGAAAATTGTGAACAAAAAGTAGAATCCACCGTACTACGTCATAGACCCAGCAGTATTTCACACAAAGCCAAGGAGAAACCGCCTTACCGGACCGACTAAAAAAATCGAAAATTTGTTTTCCGCTAATCCCTTCAAAAGACCAACACATTTGAGCGGACAGAGGACGACTTTTAAAAGAAATTAGCAATAAAGTTAGATATTATAGTTTGTTTTCTTCCGAAAGAACGGCCAACATATTATTGTTATTCATTCCAAAAATATAATTTTACTTAAGTATTGTACTATTTTGTTTGATTATTGAATAAACTATGTTTTGCTCATATTAAATCTGAGAAATGTGATGATTTATGATGGTAAAGATAAATGATTGGCAATACTGTTGTGTTATGATTCGACAGCAACGGCAGAAGAGCTCACAAGGTTATCTTCAATTATTTCAAAAGTCAGACAGTAAATCTGTCCAGAAAAGTCCACGGGGTTCGACCGAAGGTGCTCGCACCACATAGCTTCTCGGTTGTGCTAACCGAGAAGCGATGTGGTACGATCGAAAGCTTTCGAACACTAATTCTCAGCAGATGGATGGATGTTCTCGGTCAGCGCAAACAAGGGGTACATCAGGGAATAAGTAAGCGTGTCCTGAAGACAAAAATAACTCATGTCCAAATAAATAAATTGTCGCGTCGACTGAGCAGGTATTAACTCTCTAATATCCATATTCGGGCATGAGTTTAGGTTAAGTAAAATATCCAAAAGCGTTTGTGACACTCGTCGACGGAACGAACAAGAAACACGCAGACGATATCACTCAGAATACTCAATTGTAGGATTTGCCTATTGATTCTTAAAGTCAATTTCAGCCACGAATCCTCACCGGTCACGATACTTGTCCACTCACCAAAATGCCAAAGAGCGTGGAAGGAACATTTTATCAACTTTTCGGCTCAAGGTCGAGAATGAACCCAAAAACGAATAGTTTTGTCCTACATGCGGTGGATAATACAAAAAAGGGACATTAGTTCGACTAGCTCTTTCGCAAAACAGCTATTTTTCAAAACAATTATGCTTCATAGATTCACTTGGTGGTTTCGAGATCCGTTATTGGATTGGAAATTCGCCACGAGTTCCATACCGAATGTTCCTGAAACAGAGAGAAACTCTTAATGAGTGTAGTGTAGTTTTGGGAAGGCTACGGTGGGATACTTCCTCTCATACTGCCGCCATTCATCTCCGTGAACGCCTCGGAACGACGGATGCCAGTCAGTGACGGAACAAATTTCAACACCTTCGAGAAGCTTCGATCAGAAAAGTTGCATAGAATGTATCAGCCATGGAATGAATTGCACAACATGCGGCACTGAGAGATATCTTCGAAGATAGACTGTTTGATCTGACGTAGCCAAGAAGCAGGAAAATATACCGAATTGCACTGCTTTCCACTGCATCGACAACACTAACCTTTCCCGCTAACGATGACACGCACTACACGCACTCACGCAACCCACCGTGGGAGCAGCTTAAGGGCATAGGACGATGACGAACATTATCGACGTTTCCGGATTAGTGCAGCTCATGCAAGCACCGTTGAACAGCGCTTCACAACCGCATCCGCTGCCTCCAACTGACACGCCAGCTTGTTTATTGTGAACAAACTGATGGCGAATCTAACAACTGATTAGCAGTTTCCTGTGCGCTCCGAGCAGACTGTGGTTGGTTGATGATATCGTCATCCTGACGAAATGCAATGGGAAACTCCTGTGGATAGACGATTCTGCCAGCATTCGCCTACAACAAAAAGGTAAATTAGATACCAAACGACTGGAAAAGTGCATCACATTACCTGGTAGACATTCTCGGGTACGGAACGCATCCAAACCTCCTACAACGCGATGACCACTTTCGCACGCTTCGCTTGTATTCATCCTGGAGAGACTCGGTACACGCGCGTAGAAAGGCTGGCAGGAATAGTTGCTTCTACAGCTGCACCAATCATTTGCGAATTCTTCAACTAAACAGTGCGTGTATGTATCAGTCCCATTTCAACTGCCCTACACTTCACAAAAATACACTTTCGAGAGGAAAACGCATAAACATCACCCGAACGACCCTGCCTACTAGATGGCAGATAAAATATTACGTTTTGTAAAAAAAACTTATCGCAGCACACATTGCACTGCGAATTTCCTTGAGATTAATCTATAAATAAACGACAGCAACCATTGAAATCATTATCCATTCAAGCTCGTGTGTGCTAAAGACGTGTTACCCTACTGTGTTCAATTGCGTTGCGATATCTTTGAAAATGGCCAGCCTTAAGTTCAGAAAGCGTGGTGGATATACGTCCCTGGAGCACCTGACGCTTGGATTAATGAAGAAACTCAACAATATTCCACGGGTGACTGACGTGAAGCTAAATGCTGAGCACCCATGCAGAACTGCGGACATTACAGCTTGGGAAACGAAAAACTCTGTACGCTTACCAGACGACATGAAACAATTCTATCTGTCGACCGATGGGTTTAACGTGAAATGGACTTATTGCTTCTCTAAGCGTAAAGTGTAGGAAAGTGTAGGGCTCCTGAACATACCGAAATTGAGACATATCCGGAACCTTGATTTGGACGCCCCAGGAAGAATGTTCGAGTTAGACCGCGTAGGAGACTTGGGTGTTGTTTATCTCGTTTACAGGACGCTCGAGACAACCAGACCGGAAATCTACCTTATGGAAATGGACACTTTGAAGTTTAACTTTTTGGCGCACTCTTTCACCAACTACTTGCGCATGGGCATCGTGCATCTCGGATTGCCGTACTGGCAATTAGCCTTTGCTAGCTGTGGACTGCCAGGGTGGGCGGAACAACTTTTCCTACTGCTGGCCCCACATTTACTGACCGAATACGATCTGCCATTACTGGCGAAAATTGTGAACAAAAAGTAGAATCCACCGTACTACGTCATAGACCCAGCAGTATTTCAGACAAAGCCAAGGAGAAACCGCCTTACCGGACCGACTAAAAAAATCGAAAATTTGTTTTCCGCTAATCCCTTCAAAAGACCAACACATTTGAGCGGACAGAGGACGACTTTTAAAAGAAATTAGCAATAAAGTTAGATATTATAGTTTGTTTTCTTCCGAAAGAACGGCCAACATATTATTGTTATTCATTCCAAAAATATAATTTTACTTAAGTATTGTACTATTTTGTTTGATTATTGAATAAACTATGTTTTGCTCATATTAAATCTGAGAAATGTGATGATTTATGATGGTAAAGATAAATGATTGGCAATACTGTTGTGTTATGATTCGACAGCAACGGCAGAAGAGCTCACAAGGTTATCTTCAATTATTTCAAAAGTCAGACAGTAAATCTGTCCAGAAAAGTCCACGGGGTTCGACCGAAAGTGCTCGCACCACATAGCTTCTCGGTTGTGCTAACCGAGAAGCGATGTGGTACGATCGAAAGCTTTCGAACACTAATTCTCAGCAGATGGATGGATGTTCTCGGTCAGCGCAAACAAGGGGTACATCAGGGAATAAGTAAGCGTGTCCTGAAGACAAAAATAACTCATGTCCAAATAAATAAATTGTCGCGTCGACTGAGCAGGTATTAACTCTCTAATATCCATATTCGGGCATGAGTTTAGGTTAAGTAAAATATCCAAAAGCGTTTGTGACACTCGTCGACGGAACGAACAAGAAACACGCAGACGATATCACTCAGAATACTCAATTGTAGGATTTGCCTATTGATTCTTAAAGTCAATTTCAGCCACGAATCCTCACCGGTCACGATACTTGTCCACTCACCGAAGATAGACTGTTTGATCTGACGTAGCCAAGAAGCAGGAAAATATACCGAATTGCACTGCTTTCCACTGCATCGACAACACTAACCTTTCCCGCTAACGATGACACGCACTACACGCACTCACGCAACCCACCGTGGGAGCAGCTTAAGGGCATAGGACGATGACGAACATTATCGACGTTTCCGGATTAGTGCAGCTCATGCAAGCACCGTTGAACAGCGCTTCACAACCGCATCCGCTGCCTCCAACTGACACGCCAGCTTGTTTATTGTGAACAAACTGATGGCGAATCTAACAACTGATTAGCAGTTTCCTGTGCGCTCCGAGCAGACTGTGGTTGGTTGATGATATCGTCATCCTGACGAAATGCAATGGGAAACTCCTGTGGATAGACGATTCTGCCAGCATTCGCCTACAACAAAAAGGTAAATTAGATACCAAACGACTGGAAAAGTGCATCACATTACCTGATAGACATTCTCGGGTACGGAACGCATCCAAACCTCCTACAACGCGATGACCACTTTCGCACGCTTCGCTTGTATTCATCCTGGAGAGACTCGGTACACGCGCGTAGAAAGGCTGGCAGGAATAGTTGCTTCTACAGCTGCACCAATCATTTGCGAATTCTTCAACTAAACAGTGCGTGTATGTATCAGTCCCATTTCAACTGCCCTACACTTCACAAAAATACACTTTCGAGAGGAAAACGCATAAACATCACCCGAACGACCCTGCCTACTAGATGGCAGATAAAATATTACGTTTTGTAAAAAAAACTTATCGCAGCACACATTGCACTGCGAATTTCCTTGAGATTAATCTATAAATAAACGACAGCAACCATTGAAATCATTATCCATTCAAGCTCGTGTGTGCTAAAGACGTGTTACCCTACTGTGTTCAATTGCGTTGCGATATCTTTGAAAATGGCCAGCCTTAAGTTCAGAAAGCGTGGTGGATATACGTCCCTGGAGCACCTGACGCTTGGATTAATGAAGAAACTCAACAATATTCCACGGGTGACTGACGTGAAGCTAAATGCTGAGCACCCATGCAGAACTGCGGACATTACAGCTTGGGAAACGAAAAACTCTGTACGCTTACCAGACGACATGAAACAATTCTATCTGTCGACCGATGGGTTTAACGTGAAATGGACTTATTGCTTCTCTAAGCGTAAAGTGTAGGAAAGTGTAGGGCTCCTGAACATACCGAAATTGAGACATATCCGGAACCTTGATTTGGACGCCCCAGGAAGAATGTTCGAGTTAGACCGCGTAGGAGACTTGGGTGTTGTTTATCTCGTTTACAGGACGCTCGAGACAACCAGACCGGAAATCTACCTTATGGAAATGGACACTTTGAAGTTTAACTTTTTGGCGCACTCTTTCACCAACTACTTGCGCATGGGCATCGTGCATCTCGGATTGCCGTACTGGCAATTAGCCTTTGCTAGCTGTGGACTGCCAGGGTGGGCGGAACAACTTTTCCTACTGCTGGCCCCACATTTACTGACCGAATACGATCTGCCATTACTGGCGAAAATTGTGAACAAAAAGTAGAATCCACCGTACTACGTCATAGACCCAGCAGTATTTCAGACAAAGCCAAGGAGAAACCGCCTTACCGGACCGACTAAAAAAATCGAAAATTTGTTTTCCGCTAATCCCTTCAAAAGACCAACACATTTGAGCGGACAGAGGACGACTTTTAAAAGAAATTAGCAATAAAGTTAGATATTATAGTTTGTTTTCTTCCGAAAGAACGGCCAACATATTATTGTTATTCATTCCAAAAATATAATTTTACTTAAGTATTGTACTATTTTGTTTGATTATTGAATAAACTATGTTTTGCTCATATTAAATCTGAGAAATGTGATGATTTATGATGGTAAAGATAAATGATTGGCAATACTGTTGTGTTATGATTCGACAGCAACGGCAGAAGAGCTCACAAGGTTATCTTCAATTATTTCAAAAGTCAGACAGTAAATCTGTCCAGAAAAGTCCACGGGGTTCGACCGAAAGTGCTCGCACCACATAGCTTCTCGGTTGTGCTAACCGAGAAGCGATGTGGTACGATCGAAAGCTTTCGAACACTAATTCTCAGCAGATGGATGGATGTTCTCGGTCAGCGCAAACAAGGGGTACATCAGGGAATAAGTAAGCTTGTCCTGAAGACAAAAATAACTCATGTCCAAATAAATAAATTGTCGCGTCGACTGAGCAGGTATTAACTCTCTAATATCCATATTCGGGCATGAGTTTAGGTTAAGTAAAATATCCAAAAGCGTTTGTGACACTCGTCGACGGAACGAACAAGAAACACGCAGACGATATCACTCAGAATACTCAATTGTAGGATTTGCCTATTGATTCTTAAAGTCAATTTCAGCCACGAATCCTCACCGGTCACGATACTTGTCCACTCACCGAAGATAGACTGTTTGATCTGACGTAGCCAAGAAGCAGGAAAATATACCGAATTGCACTGCTTTCCACTGCATCGACAACACTAACCTTTCCCGCTAACGATGACACGCACTACACGCACTCACGCAACCCACCGTGGGAGCAGCTTAAGGGCATAGGACGATGACGAACATTATCGACGTTTCCGGATTAGTGCAGCTCATGCAAGCACCGTTGAACAGCGCTTCACAACCGCATCCGCTGCCTCCAACTGACACGCCAGCTTGTTTATTGTGAACAAACTGATGGCGAATCTAACAACTGATTAGCAGTTTCCTGTGCGCTCCGAGCAGACTGTGGTTGGTTGATGATATCGTCATCCTGACGAAATGCAATGGGAAACTCCTGTGGATAGACGATTCTGCCAGCATTCGCCTACAACAAAAAGGTAAATTAGATACCAAACGACTGGAAAAGTGCATCACATTACCTGATAGACATTCTCGGGTACGGAACGCATCCAAACCTCCTACAACGCGATGACCACTTTCGCACGCTTCGCTTGTATTCATCCTGGAGAGACTCGGTACACGCGCGTAGAAAGGCTGGCAGGAATAGTTGCTTCTACAGCTGCACCAATCATTTGCGAATTCTTCAACTAAACAGTGCGTGTATGTATCAGTCCCATTTCAACTGCCCTACACTTCACAAAAATACACTTTCGAGAGGAAAACGCATAAACATCACCCGAACGACCCTGCCTACTAGATGGCAGATAAAATATTACGTTTTGTAAAAAAAACTTATCGCAGCACACATTGCACTGCGAATTTCCTTGAGATTAATCTATAAATAAACGACAGCAACCATTGAAATCATTATCCATTCAAGCTCGTGTGTGCTAAAGACGTGTTACCCTACTGTGTTCAATTGCGTTGCGATATCTTTGAAAATGGCCAGCCTTAAGTTCAGAAAGCGTGGTGGATATACGTCCCTGGAGCACCTGACGCTTGGATTAATGAAGAAACTCAACAATATTCCACGGGTGACTGACGTGAAGCTAAATGCTGAGCACCCATGCAGAACTGCGGACATTACAGCTTGGGAAACGAAAAACTCTGTACGCTTACCAGACGACATGAAACAATTCTATCTGTCGACCGATGGGTTTAACGTGAAATGGACTTATTGCTTCTCTAAGCGTAAAGTGTAGGAAAGTGTAGGGCTCCTGAACATACCGAAATTGAGACATATCCGGAACCTTGATTTGGACGCCCCAGGAAGAATGTTCGAGTTAGACCGCGTAGGAGACTTGGGTGTTGTTTATCTCGTTTACAGGACGCTCGAGACAACCAGACCGGAAATCTACCTTATGGAAATGGACACTTTGAAGTTTAACTTTTTGGCGCACTCTTTCACCAACTACTTGCGCATGGGCATCGTGCATCTCGGATTGCCGTACTGGCAATTAGCCTTTGCTAGCTGTGGACTGCCAGGGTGGGCGGAACAACTTTTCCTACTGCTGGCCCCACATTTACTGACCGAATACGATCTGCCATTACTGGCGAAAATTGTGAACAAAAAGTAGAATCCACCGTACTACGTCATAGACCCAGCAGTATTTCAGACAAAGCCAAGGAGAAACCGCCTTACCGGACCGACTAAAAAAATCGAAAATTTGTTTTCCGCTAATCCCTTCAAAAGACCAACACATTTGAGCGGACAGAGGACGACTTTTAAAAGAAATTAGCAATAAAGTTAGATATTATAGTTTGTTTTCTTCCGAAAGAACGGCCAACATATTATTGTTATTCATTCCAAAAATATAATTTTACTTAAGTATTGTACTATTTTGTTTGATTATTGAATAAACTATGTTTTGCTCATATTAAATCTGAGAAATGTGATGATTTATGATGGTAAAGATAAATGATTGGCAATACTGTTGTGTTATGATTCGACAGCAACGGCAGAAGAGCTCACAAGGTTATCTTCAATTATTTCAAAAGTCAGACAGTAAATCTGTCCAGAAAAGTCCACGGGGTTCGACCGAAAGTGCTCGCACCACATAGCTTCTCGGTTGTGCTAACCGAGAAGCGATGTGGTACGATCGAAAGCTTTCGAACACTAATTCTCAGCAGATGGATGGATGTTCTCGGTCAGCGCAAACAAGGGGTACATCAGGGAATAAGTAAGCGTGTCCTGAAGACAAAAATAACTCATGTCCAAATAAATAAATTGTCGCGTCGACTGAGCAGGTATTAACTCTCTAATATCCATATTCGGGCATGAGTTTAGGTTAAGTAAAATATCCAAAAGCGTTTGTGACACTCGTCGACGGAACGAACAAGAAACACGCAGACGATATCACTCAGAATACTCAATTGTAGGATTTGCCTATTGATTCTTAAAGTCAATTTCAGCCACGAATCCTCACCGGTCACGATACTTGTCCACTCACCGAAGATAGACTGTTTGATCTGACGTAGCCAAGAAGCAGGAAAATATACCGAATTGCACTGCTTTCCACTGCATCGACAACACTAACCTTTCCCGCTAACGATGACACGCACTACACGCACTCACGCAACCCACCGTGGGAGCAGCTTAAGGGCATAGGACGATGACGAACATTATCGACGTTTCCGGATTAGTGCAGCTCATGCAAGCACCGTTGAACAGCGCTTCACAACCGCATCCGCTGCCTCCAACTGACACGCCAGCTTGTTTATTGTGAACAAACTGATGGCGAATCTAACAACTGCTTAGCAGTTTCCTGTGCGCTCCGAGCAGACTGTGGTTGGTTGATGATATCGTCATCCTGACGAAATGCAATGGGAAACTCCTGTGGATAGACGATTCTGCCAGCATTCGCCTACAACAAAAAGGTAAATTAGATACCAAACGACTGGAAAAGTGCATCACATTACCTGGTAGACATTCTCGGGTACGGAACGCATCCAAACCTCCTACAACGCGATGACCACTTTCGCACGCTTCGCTTGTATTCATCCTGGAGAGACTCGGTACACGCGCGTAGAAAGGCTGGCAGGAATAGTTGTTTCTACAGCTGCACCAATCATTTGCGAATTCTTCAACTAAACAGTGCGTGTATGTATCAGTCCCATTTCAACTGCCCTACACTTCACAAAAATACACTTTCGAGAGGAAAACGCATAAACATCACCCGAACGACCCTGCCTACTAGATGGCAGATAAAATATTACGTTTTGTAAAAAAAACTTATCGCAGCACACATTGCACTGCGAATTTCCTTGAGATTAATCTATAAATAAACGACAGCAACCATTGAAATCATTATCCATTCAAGCTCGTGTGTGCTAAAGACGTGTTACCCTACTGTGTTCAATTGCGTTGCGATATCTTTGAAAATGGCCAGCCTTAAGTTCAGAAAGCGTGGTGGATATACGTCCCTGGAGCACCTGACGCTTGGATTAATGAAGAAACTTAACAATATTCCACGGGTGACTGACGTGAAGCTAAATGCTGAGCACCCATGCAGAACTGCGGACATTACAGCTTGGGAAACGAAAAACACTGTACGCTTACCAGACGACATGAAACAATTCTATCTGTCGACCGATGGGTTTAACGTGAAATGGACTTATTGCTTCTCTAAGCGTAAACAGAAAAGTGTAGGGCTCCTGAACATACCGAAATTGAGACATATCCGGAACCTTGATTTGGACGCCCCAGGAAGAATGTTCGAGTTAGACCGCGTAGGAGACTTGGGTGTTGTTTATCTCGTTTACAGGACGCTCGAGACAACCAGACCGGAAATCTACCTTATGGAAATGGACACTTTGAAGTTTAACTTTTTGGCGCACTCTTTCACCAACTACTTGCGCATGGGCATCGTGCATCTCGGATTGCCGTACTGGCAATTAGCCTTTGCTAGCTGTGGACTGCCAGGGTGGGCGGAACAACTTTTCCTACTGCTGGCCCCACATTTACTGACCGAATACGATCTGCCATTACTGGCGAAAATTGTGAACAAAAAGTAGAATCCACCGTACTACGTCATAGACCCAGCAGTATTTCAGACAAAGCCAAGGAGAAACCGCCTTACCGGACCGACTAAAAAAATCGAAAATTTGTTTTCCGCTAATCCCTTCAAAAGACCAACACATTTGAGCGGACAGAGGACGACTTTTAAAAGAAATAAGCAATAAAGTTAGATATTATAGTTTGTTTTCTTCCGAAAGAACGGCCAACATATTATTGTTATTCATTCCAAAAATATAATTTTACTTAAGTATTGTACTATTTTGTTTGATTATTGAATAAACTATGTTTTGCTCATATTAAATCTGAGAAATGTGATGATTTATGATGGTAAAGATAA
This sequence comes from Anopheles maculipalpis, assembly GCF_943734695.1. NCBI lineage: Eukaryota > Metazoa > Arthropoda > Insecta > Diptera > Culicidae > Anopheles > Anopheles maculipalpis. Next base: position 61,904,576 of record NC_064871.1, on the reverse strand, counting down.
ATGATTGGCAATACTGTTGTGTTATGATTCGACAGCAACGGCAGAAGAGCTCACAAGGTTATCTTCAATTATTTCAAAAGCCAGACAGTAAATCTGTCCAGAAAAGTCCACGGGGTTCGACCGAAGGTGCTCGCACCACATAGCTTCTCGGTTGTGCTAACCGAGAAGCGATGTGGTACGATCGAAAGCTTTCGAACACTAATTCTCAGCAGATGGATGGATGTTCTCGGTCAGCGCAAACAAGGGGTACATCAGGGAATAAGTAAGCGTGTCCTGAAGACAAAAATAACTCATGTCCAAATAAATAAATTGTCGCGTCGACTGAGCAGGTATTAACTCTCTAATATCCATATTCGGGCATGAGTTTAGGTTAAGTAAAATATCCAAAAGCGTTTGTGACACTCGTCGACGGAACGAACAAGAAACACGCAGACGATATCACTCAGAATACTCAATTGTAGGATTTGCCTATTGATTCTTAAAGTCAATTTCAGCCACGAATCCTCACCGGTCACGATACTTGTCCACTCACCAAAATGCCAAAGAGCGTGGAAGGAACATTTTATCAACTTTTCGGCTCAAGGTCGAGAATGAACCCAAAAACGAATAGTTTTGTCCTACATGCGGTGGATAATACAAAAAAGGGACATTAGTTCGACTAGCTCTTTCGCAAAACAGCTATTTTTCAAAACAATTATGCTTCATAGATTCACTTGGTGGTTTCGAGATCCGTTATTGGATTGGAAATTCGCCACGAGTTCCATACCGAATGTTCCTGAAACAGAGAGAAACTCTTAATGGGTGTAGTGTAGTTTTGGGAAGGCTACGGTGGGATACTTCCTCTCATACTGCCGCCATTCATCTCCGTGAACGCCTCGGAACGACGGATGCCAGTCAGTGACGGAACAAATTTCAACACCTTCGAGAAGCTTCGATCAGAAAAGTTGCATAGAATGTATCAGCCATGGAATGAATTGCACAACATGCGGCACTGAGAGATATCTTCGAAGATAGACTGTTTGATCTGACGTAGCCAAGAAGCAGGAAAATATACCGAATTGCACTGCTTTCCACTGCATCGACAACAAACCTTTCCCGCTAACGTTGACACGCACTACACGCACTCACGCAACCCACCGTGGGAGCAGCTTTAGGGCATACGACGATGACGAACGTTATCGACGTTTCCGGATTAGTGCAGCTCATGCAAGCACCGTTGAACAGCGCTTCACAACCGCATCCGCTGCCTCCAACTGACACGCCAGCTTGTTGATTGTGGACAAACTGATGGCGAATCTAACAACTGATTAGCAGTTTCCTGTGCGTTCCGAGCAGACTGTGGTTGGTTGATGATATCGTCATCCTGACGAAATGCAATGGGAAACTCCTGTGGATAGTCGATTCTGCCAGCATTCGCCTACAACAAAAAGGTAAATTAGATACCAAACGACTGGAAAAGTGCATCACATTACCTGGTAGACATTCTCGTGTACGGAACGCATCCAAACCTCCTACAACGCGATGACCACTTTCGCACGCTTCGCTTGTATTCATCCTGGAGAGACTCGGTACATGCGCGTAGAAAGGCTGGCAGGAATAGTTGCTTCTACAGCTGCACCAATCATTTGCGGATTCTTCAACTAAACAGTGCGTGTATTTTGGGTTGGTTTTGTCACGACGTTCTGACATGGGGCCCAGACGTCTAATTGACTCATAACGAAGTTTCTCGTGGCGCTCAATTAACCTGTTTAAATATGACATATTATGATAATACTTTGCACTAAAGACATAACGACATTCTGCCTATTATTTTCCTATTTCAACTGCCCTACACTTCACAAAAATACACTTTCGAGAGGAAAACGCATAAACATCACCCGAACGACCCTGCCTACTAGATGGCAGATAAAATATTACGTTTTGTAAAAAACTTATCGCAGCACACATTGCACTGCGAATTTCCTTGAGATTAATCTATAAATAAACGACAGCAACCATTGAAATCATTATCCATTCAAGCTCGTGTGTGCTAAAGACGTGTTACTCTACTGTGTTCAATTGCGTTGCGATATCTTTGAAAATGGCCAGCCTTAAGTTCAGAAAGCGTGGTGGATATACGTCCCTGGAGCACCTGACGCTCGGATTAATGAAGAAACTCAACAATATTCCACGGGTGACTGACGTGAAGCTAAATGCTGAGCACCCATGCAGAACTGCGGACATTACAGCTTGGGAAACGAAAAACTCTGTACGCTTACCAGACGACATGAAACAATTCTATCTGTCGACCGATGGGTTTAACGTGAAATGGACTTATTGCTTCTCTAAGCGTAAACAGAAAAGTGTAGGGCTCCTGAACATACCGAAATTGAGACATATCCGGTACCTTGATTTGGACGCCCCAGGAAGAATGTTCGAGTTAGACCGCGTAGGAGACTTGGGTGTTGTTTATCTCGTTTACAGGACGCTCGAGACAACCAGACCGGAAATCTACCTTATGGAAATGGACACTTTGAAGTTTAACTTTTTGGCGCACGCTTTCACCAACTACTTGCGCATGGGCATCGTGCATCTCGGATTGCCGTACTGGCAGTTAGCCTTTGCTAGCTGTGGACTGCCAGGGTGGGCGGAACAACTTTTCCTACTGCTGGCCCCACATTTACTAACCGAATACGATCTGCCATTACTGGCGAAAATTGTGAACAAAAAGTAGAATCCACCGTACTACGTCATGGACCCAGCAGTATTTCAGACAAAGCCAAGGAGAAACCGCCTTACCGGACCGACTAAAAAAATCGAAAATTTGTTTTCCGCTAATCCCTTCAAAAGACCAACACATTTGAGCGGACAGAGGACGACTTTTAAAAGAAATTAGCAATAAAGTTAGATATTATAGTTTGTTTTCTTCCGAAAGAACGGCCAACATATTATTGTTATTCATTCCAAAAATATAATTTTACTTAAGTATTGTACTATTTTGTTTGATTATTGAATAAACTATGTTTTGCTCATATTAAATCTGAGAAATGTGATGATTTATGATGGTAAAGATAAATGATTGGCAATACTGTTGTGTTATGATTCGACAGCAACGGCAGAAGAGCTCACAAGGTTATCTTCAATTATTTCAAAAGTCAGACAGTAAATCTGTCCAGAAAAGTCCACGGGGTTCGACCGAAGGTGCTCGCACCACATAGCTTCTCGGTTGTGCTAACCGAGAAGCGATGTGGTACGATCGAAAGCTTTCGAACACTAATTCTCAGCAGATGGATGGATGTTCTCGGTCAGCGCAAACAAGGGGTACATCAGGGAATAAGTAAGCGTGTCCTGAAGACAAAAATAACTCATGTCCAAATAAATAAATTGTCGCGTCGACTGAGCAGGTATTAACTCTCTAATATCCATATTCGGGCATGAGTTTAGGTTAAGTAAAATATCCGAAAGCGTTTGTGACACTCGTCGACGGAACGAACAAGAAACACGCACACAATATCACTCAGAATGCTCAATTGTAGGATTTGCCTATTGATTCTTAAAGTCAATTTCAGCCACGAATCCTCACCGGTCACGATACTTGTCCACTCACCAAAATGCCAAAGAGCGTGGAAGGAACATTTTATCAACTTTTCGGCTCAAGGTCGAGAATGAACCCAAAAACGAATAGTTTTGTCCTACATGCGGTGGATAATATAAAAAAGGGACATTAGTTCGACTAGCTCTTTCGCAAAACAGCTATTTTTCAAAACAATTATGCTTCATAGATTCACTTGGTGGTTTCGAGATCCGTTATTGGATTGGAAATTCGCCACGAGTTCCATACCGAATGTTCCTGAAACAGAGAGAAACTCTTAATGGGTGTAGTGTAGTTTTGGGAAGGCTACGGTGGGATACTTCCTCTCATACTGCCGCCATTCATGTCCGTGAACGCCTCGGAACGACGGATGCCAGTCAGTGACGGAACAAATTTCAATACCTTCGAGAAGCTTCGATCAGAAAAGTTGCATAGAATGTATCAGCCATGGAATGAATTGCACAACATGCGGCACTGAGAGATATCTTCGAAGATAGACTGTTTGATCTGACGTAGCCAAGAAGCAGGAAAATATACCGAATTGCACTGCTTTCCACTGCATCGACAACACTAACCTTTCCCGCTAACGATGACACGCACTACACGCACTCACGCAACCCACCGTGGGAGCAGCTTTAGGGCATACGACGATGACGAACGTTATCGACGTTTCCGGATTAGTGCAGCTCATGCAAGCACCGTTGAACAGCGCTTCACAACCGCATCCGCTGCCTCCAACTGACACGCCAGCTTGTTGATTGTGGACAAACTGATGGCGAATCTAACAACTGATTAGCAGTTTCCTGTGCGCTCCGAGCAGACTGTGGTTGGTTGATGATATCGTCATCCTGACGAAATGCAATGGGAAACTCCTGTGGATAGTCGATTCTGCCAGCATTCGCCTACAACAAAAAGATAAATTAGATACCAAACGACTGGAAAAGTGCATCACATTACCTGGTAGACATTCTCGTGTACGGAACGCATCCAAACCTCCTACAACGCGATGACCACTTTCGCACGCTTCGCTTGTATTCATCCTGGAGAGACTCGGTACACGCGCGTAGAAAGGCTGGCAGGAATAGTTGCTTCTACAACTTCTACTTTACTTTACTTTAAGTACAATACTATAACTTTACTCAAGTATTGTACTATTTTGTTTGATTATTGAATAAACTATGTTTTGCTCATATTAAATCTGAGAAATGTGATGATTTATGATGGTAAAGATAAATGATTGGCAATACTGTTGTGTTATGATTCGACAGCAACGGCAGAAGACACAAGGTTATCTTCAATTATTTCAAAAGCCAGACAGTAAATCTGTCCAGAAAAGTCCACGGGGTTCGACCGAAGGTGCTCGCACCACATAGCTTCTCGGTTGTGCTAACCGAGAAGCGATGTGGTACGATCGAAAGCTTTCGAACACTAATTCTCAGCAGATGGATGGATGTTCTCGGTCAGCGCAAACAAGGGGTACATCAGGGAATAAGTAAGCGTGTCCTGAAGACAAAAATAACTCATGTCCAAATAAATAAATTGTCGCGTCGGCTGAGCAGGTATTAACTCTCTAATATCCATATTCGGGCATGAGTTTAGGTTAAGTAAAATATCCGAAAGCGTTTGTGACACTCGTCGACGGAACGAACAAGAAACACGCACACGATATCACTCAGAATGCTCAATTGTAGGATTTGCCTATTGATTCTTAAAGTCAATTTCAGCCACGAATCCTCACCGGTCACGATACTTGTCCACTCACCAAAATGCCAAAGAGCGTGGAAGGAACATTTTATCAACTTTTCGGCTCAAGGTCGAGAATGAACCCAAAAACGAATAGTTTTGTCCTACATGCGGTGGATAATATAAAAAAGGGACATTAGTTCGACTAGTTCTTTCGCAAAACAGCTATTTTTCAAAACAATTATGCTTCATAGATTCACTTGGTGGTTTCGAGATGTGTTATTGGATTGGAAATTCGCCACGAGTTCGATACAGAATGTTCCTGAAACAGAGAGAAACTCTTAATGGGTGTAGTGTAGTTTTGGGAAGGCTACGGTGGGATACTTCCTCTCATACTGCCGCCATTCATGTCCGTGAACGCCTCGGAACGACGGATGCCAGTCAGTGACGGAACAAATTTCAATACCTTCGAGAAGCTTCGATCAGAAAAGTTGCATAGAATGTATCAGCCATGGAATGAATTGCACAACATGCGGCACTGAGAGATATCTTCGAAGATAGACTGTTTGATCTGACGTAGCCAAGAAGCAGGAAAATATACCGAATTGCACTGCTTTCCACTGCATCGACAACACTAACCTTTCCCGCTAACGATGACACGCACTACACGCACTCACGCAACCCACCGTGGGAGCAGCTTTAGGGCATACGACGATGACGAACGTTATCGACGTTTCCGGATTAGTGCAGCTCATGCAAGCACCGTTGAACAGCGCTTCACAACCGCATCCGCTGCCTCCAACTGACACGCCAGCTTGTTTATTGTGAACAAACTGATGGCGAATCTAACAACTGATTAGCAGTTTCCTGTGCGCTCCGAGCAGACTGTGGTTGGTTGATGATATCGTCATCCTGACGAAATGCAATGGGAAACTCCTGTGGATAGTCGATTCTGCCAGCATTTGCCTACAACAAAAAGGTAAATTAGATACCAAACGACTGGAAAAGTGCATCACATTACCTGGTAGACATTCTCGGGTACGGAACGCATCCAAACCTCCTACAACGCGATGACCACTTTCGCACGCTTCGCTTGTATTCATCCTGGAGAGACTCGGTACACGCGCGTAGAAAGGCTGGCAGGAATAGTTGTTTCTACAGCTGCACCAATCATTTGCGAATTCTTCAACTAAACAGTGCGTGTATGTATCAGTCCCATTTCAACTGCCCTACACTTCACAAAAATACACTTTCGAGAGGAAAACGCATAAACATCACCCGAACGACCCTGCCTACTAGATGGCAGATAAAATATTACGTTTTGTAAAAAAAACTTATCGCAGCACACATTGCACTGCGAATTTCCTTGAGATTAATCTATAAATAAACGACAGCAACCATTGAAATCATTATCCATTCAAGCTCGTGTGTGCTAAAGACGTGTTACCCTACTGTGTTCAATTGCGTTGCGATATCTTTGAAAATGGCCAGCCTTAAGTTCAGAAAGCGTGGTGGATATACGTCCCTGGAGCACCTGACGCTTGGATTAATGAAGAAACTCAACAATATTCCACGGGTGACTGACGTGAAGCTAAATGCTGAGCACCCATGCAGAACTGCGGACATTACAGCTTGGGAAACGAAAAACACTGTACGCTTACCAGACGACATGAAACAATTCTATCTGTCGACCGATGGGTTTAACGTGAAATGGACTTATGGCTTCTCTAAGCGTAAACAGAAAAGTGTAGGGCTCCTGAACATACCGAAATTGAGACATATCCGGAACCTTGATTTGGACGCCCCAGGAAGAATGTTCGAGTTAGACCGCGTAGGAGACTTGGGTGTTGTTTATCTCGTTTACAGGACGCTCGAGACAACCAGACCGGAAATCTACCTTATGGAAATGGACACTTTGAAGTTTAACTTTTTGGCGCACTCTTTCACCAACTACTTGCGCATGGGCATCGTGCATCTCGGATTGCCGTACTGGCAATTAGCCTTTGCTAGCTGTGGACTGCCAGGGTGGGCGGAACAACTTTTCCTACTGCTGGCCCCACATTTACTGACCGAATACGATCTGCCATTACTGGCGAAAATTGTGAACAAAAAGTAGAATCCACCGTACTACGTCATAGACCCAGCAGTATTTCAGACAAAGCCAAGGAGAAACCGCCTTACCGGACCGACTAAAAAAATCGAAAATTTGTTTTCCGCTAATCCCTTCAAAAGACCAACACATTTGAGCGGACAGAGGACGACTTTTAAAAGAAATTAGCAATAAAGTTAGATATTATAGTTTGTTTTCTTCCGAAAGAACGGCCAACATATTATTGTTATTCATTCCAAAAATATAATTTTACTTAAGTATTGTACTATTTTGTTTGATTATTGAATAAACTATGTTTTGCTCATATTAAATCTGAGAAATGTGATGATTTATGATGGTAAAGATAAATGATTGGCAATACTGTTGTGTTATGATTCGACAGCAACGGCAGAAGAGCTCACAAGGTTATCTTCAATTATTTCAAAAGTCAGACAGTAAATCTGTCCAGAAAAGTCCACGGGGTTCGACCGAAGGTGCTCGCACCACATAGCTTCTCGGTTGTGCTAACCGAGAAGCGATGTGGTACGATCGAAAGCTTTCGAACACTAATTCTCAGCAGATGGATGGATGTTCTCGGTCAGCGCAAACAAGGGGTACATCAGGGAATAAGTAAGCGTGTCCTGAAGACAAAAATAACTCATGTCCAAATAAATAAATTGTCGCGTCGACTGAGCAGGTATTAACTCTCTAATATCCATATTCGGGCATGAGTTTAGGTTAAGTAAAATATCCAAAAGCGTTTGTGACACTCGTCGACGGAACGAACAAGAAACACGCAGACGATATCACTCAGAATACTCAATTGTAGGATTTGCCTATTGATTCTTAAAGTCAATTTCAGCCACGAATCCTCACCGGTCACGATACTTGTCCACTCACCAAAATGCCAAAGAGCGTGGAAGGAACATTTTATCAACTTTTCGGCTCAAGGTCGAGAATGAACCCAAAAACGAATAGTTTTGTCCTACATGCGGTGGATAATACAAAAAAGGGACATTAGTTCGACTAGCTCTTTCGCAAAACAGCTATTTTTCAAAACAATTATGCTTCATAGATTCACTTGGTGGTTTCGAGATCCGTTATTGGATTGGAAATTCGCCACGAGTTCCATACCGAATGTTCCTGAAACAGAGAGAAACTCTTAATGGGTGTAGTGTAGTTTTGGGAAGGCTACGGTGGGATACTTCCTCTCATACTGCCGCCATTCATCTCCGTGAACGCCTCGGAACGACGGATGCCAGTCAGTGACGGAACAAATTTCAACACCTTCGAGAAGCTTCGATCAGAAAAGTTGCATAGAATGTATCAGCCATGGAATGAATTGCACAACATGCGGCACTGAGAGATATCTTCGAAGATAGACTGTTTGATCTGACGTAGCCAAGAAGCAGGAAAATATACCGAATTGCACTGCTTTCCACTGCATCGACAACACTAACCTTTCCCGCTAACGTTGACACGCACTACACGCACTCACGCAACCCACCGTGGGAGCAGCTTTAGGGCATACGACGATGACGAACGTTATCGACGTTTCCGGATTAGTGCAGCTCATGCAAGCACCGTTGAACAGCGCTTCACAACCGCATCCGCTGCCTCCAACTGACACGCCAGCTTGTTGATTGTGGACAAACTGATGGCGAATCTAACAACTGATTAGCAGTTTCCTGTGCGTTCCGAGCAGACTGTGGTTGGTTGATGATATCGTCATCCTGACGAAATGCAATGGGAAACTCCTGTGGATAGTCGATTCTGCCAGCATTCGCCTACAACAAAAAGGTAAATTAGATACCAAACGACTGGAAAAGTGCATCACATTACCTGGTAGACATTCTCGTGTACGGAACGCATCCAAACCTCCTACAACGCGATGACCACTTTCGCACGCTTCGCTTGTATTCATCCTGGAGAGACTCGGTACATGCGCGTAGAAAGGCTGGCAGGAATAGTTGCTTCTACAGCTGCACCAATCATTTTCGGATTCTTCAACTAAACAGTGCGTGTATTTTGGGTTGGTTTTGTCACGACGTTCTGACATGGGGCCCAGACGTCTAATTGACTCATAACGAAGTTTCTCGTGGCGCTCAATTAACCTGTTTAAATATGACATATTATGATAATACTTTGCACTAAAGACATAACGACATTCTGCCTATTATTTTCCTATTTCAACTGCCCTACACTTCACAAAAATACACTTTCGAGAGGAAAACGCATAAACATCACCCGAACGACCCTGCCTACTAGATGGCAGATAAAATATTACGTTTTGTAAAAAACTTATCGCAGCACACATTGCACTGCGAATTTCCTTGAGATTAATCTATAAATAAACGACAGCAACCATTGAAATCATTATCCATTCAAGCTCGTGTGTGCTAAAGACGTGTTACTCTACTGTGTTCAATTGCGTTGCGATATCTTTGAAAATGGCCAGCCTTAAGTTCAGAAAGCGTGGTGGATATACGTCCCTGGAGCACCTGACGCTCGGATTAATGAAGAAACTCAACAATATTCCACGGGTGACTGACGTGAAGCTAAATGCTGAGCACCCATGCAGAACTGCGGACATTACAGCTTGGGAAACGAAAAACTCTGTACGCTTACCAGACGACATGAAACAATTCTATCTGTCGACCGATGGGTTTAACGTGAAATGGACTTATTGCTTCTCTAAGCGTAAACAGAAAAGTGTAGGGCTCCTGAACATACCGAAATTGAGACATATCCGGAACCTTGATTTGGACGCCCCAGGAAGAATGTTCGAGTTAGACCGCGTAGGAGACTTGGGTGTTGTTTATCTCGTTTACAGGACGCTCGAGACAACCAGACCGGAAATCTACCTTATGGAAATGGACACTTTGAAGTTTAACTTTTTGGCGCACTCTTTCACCAACTACTTGCGCATGGGCATCGTGCATCTCGGATTGCCGTACTGGCAATTAGCCTTTGCTAGCTGTGGACTGCCAGGGTGGGCGGAACAACTTTTCCTACTGCTGGCCCCACATTTACTGACCGAATACGATCTGCCATTACTGGCGAAAATTGTGAACAAAAAGTAGAATCCACCGTACTACGTCATAGACCCAGCAGTATTTCAGACAAAGCCAAGGAGAAACCGCCTTACCGGACCGAATAAAAAAATCGAAAATTTGTTTTCCGCTAATCCCTTCAAAAGACCAACACATTTGAGCGGACAGAGGACGACTTTTAAAAGAAATTAGCAATAAAGTTAGATATTATAGTTTGTTTTCTTCCGAAAGAACGGCCAACATATTATTGTTATTCATTCCAAAAATATAATTTTACTTAAGTATTGTACTATTTTGTTTGATTATTGAATAAACTATGTTTTGCTCATATTAAATCTGAGAAATGTGATGATTTATGATGGTAAAGATAAATGATTGGCAATACTGTTGTGTTATGATTCGACAGCAACGGCAGAAGAGCTCACAAGGTTATCTTCAATTATTTCAAAAGTCAGACAGTAAATCTGTCCAGAAAAGTCCACGGGGTTCGACCGAAGGTGCTCGCACCACATAGCTTCTCGGTTGTGCTAACCGAGAAGCGATGTGGTACGATCGAAAGCTTTCGAACACTAATTCTCAGCAGATGGATGGATGTTCTCGGTCAGCGCAAACAAGGGGTACATCAGGGAATAAGTAAGCGTGTCCTGAAGACAAAAATAACTCATGTCCAAATAAATAAATTGTCGCGTCGACTGAGCAGGTATTAACTCTCTAATATCCATATTCGGGCATGAGTTTAGGTTAAGTAAAATATCCGAAAGCGTTTGTGACACTCGTCGACGGAACGAACAAGAAACACGCACACAATATCACTCAGAATGCTCAATTGTAGGATTTGCCTATTGATTCTTAAAGTCAATTTCAGCCACGAATCCTCACCGGTCACGATACTTGTCCACTCACCAAAATGCCAAAGAGCGTGGAAGGAACATTTTATCAACTTTTCGGCTCAAGGTCGAGAATGAACCCAAAAACGAATAGTTTTGTCCTACATGCGGTGGATAATATAAAAAAGGGACATTAGTTCGACTAGCTCTTTCGCAAAACAGCTATTTTTCAAAACAATTATGCTTCATAGATTCACTTGGTGGTTTCGAGATCCGTTATTGGATTGGAAATTCGCCACGAGTTCGATACAGAATGTTCCTGAAACAGAGAGAAACTCTTAATGGGTGTAGTGTAGTTTTGGGAAGGCTACGGTGGGATACTTCCTCTCATACTGCCGCCATTCATGTCCGTGAACGCCTCGGAACGACGGATGCCAGTCAGTGACGGAACAAATTTCAATACCTTCGAGAAGCTTCGATCAGAAAAGTTGCATAGAATGTATCAGCCATGGAATGAATTGCACAACATGCGGCACTGAGAGATATCTTCGAAGATAGACTGTTTGATCTGACGTAGCCAAGAAGCAGGAAAATATACCGAATTGCACTGCTTTCCACTGCATCGACAACACTAACCTTTCCCGCTAACGATGACACGCACTACACGCACTCACGCAACCCACCGTGGGAGCAGCTTTAGGGCATACGACGATGACGAACGTTATCGACGTTTCCGGATTAGTGCAGCTCATGCAAGCACCGTTGAACAGCGCTTCACAACCGCATCCGCTGCCTCCAACTGACACGCCAGCTTGTTGATTGTGGACAAACTGATGGCGAATCTAACAACTGATTAGCAGTTTCCTGTGCGCTCCGAGCAGACTGTGGTTGGTTGATGATATCGTCATCCTGACGAAATGCAATGGGAAACTCCTGTGGATAGTCGATTCTGCCAGCATTCGCCTACAACAAAAAGGTAAATTAGATACCAAACGACTGGAAAAGTGCATCACATTACCTGGTAGACATTCTCGTGTACGGAACGCATCCAAACCTCCTACAACGCGATGACCACTTTCGCACGCTTCGCTTGTATTCATCCTGGAGAGACTCGGTACACGCGCGTAGAAAGGCTGGCAGGAATAGTTGCTTCTACAACTTCTACTTTACTTTACTTTAAGTACAATACTATAACTTTACTTAAGTATTGTACTATTTTGTTTGATTATTGAATAAACTATGTTTTGCTCATATTAAATCTGAGAAATGTGATGATTTATGATGGTAAAGATAAATGATTGGCAATACTGTTGTGTTATGATTCGACAGCAACGGCAGAAGACACAAGGTTATCTTCAATTATTTCAAAAGCCAGACAGTAAATCTGTCCAGAAAAGTCCACGGGGTTCGACCGAAGGTGCTCGCACCACATAGCTTCTCGGTTGTGCTAACCGAGAAGCGATGTGGTACGATCGAAAGCTTTCGAACACTAATTCTCAGCAGATGGATGGATGTTCTCGGTCAGCGCAAACAAGGGGTACATCAGGGAATAAGTAAGCGTGTCCTGAAGACAAAAATAACTCATGTCCAAATAAATAAATTGTCGCGTCGGCTGAGCAGGTATTAACTCTCTAATATCCATATTCGGGCATGAGTTTAGGTTAAGTAAAATATCCGAAAGCGTTTGTGACACTCGTCGACGGAACGAACAAGAAACACGCACACGATATCACTCAGAATGCTCAATTGTAGGATTTGCCTATTGATTCTTAAAGTCAATTTCAGCCACGAATCCTCACCGGTCACGATACTTGTCCACTCACCAAAATGCCAAAGAGCGTGGAAGGAACATTTTATCAACTTTTCGGCTCAAGGTCGAGAATGAACCCAAAAACGAATAGTTTTGTCCTACATGCGGTGGATAATATAAAAAAGGGACATTAGTTCGACTAGCTCTTTCGCAAAACAGCTATTTTTCAAAACAATTATGCTTCATAGATTCACTTGGTGGTTTCGAGATGTGTTATTGGATTGGAAATTCGCCACGAGTTCGATACAGAATGTTCCTGAAACAGAGAGAAACTCTTAATGGGTGTAGTGTAGTTTTGGGAAGGCTACGGTGGGATACTTCCTCTCATACTGCCGCCATTCATGTCCGTGAACGCCTCGGAACGACGGATGCCAGTCAGTGACGGAACAAATTTCAACACCTTCGAGAAGCTTCGATCAGAAAAGTTGCATAGAATGTATCAGCCATGGAATGAATTGCACAACATGCGGCACTGAGAGATATCTTCGAAGATAGACTGTTTGATCTGACGTAGCCAAGAAGCAGGAAAATACACCGAATTGCACTGCTTTCCACTGCATCGACAACACTAACCTTTCCCGCTAACGATGACACGCACTACACGCACTCACGCAACCCACCGTGGGAGCAGCTTTAGGGCATACGACGATGACGAACGTTATCGACGTTTCCGGATTAGTGCAGCTCATGCAAGCACCGTTGAACAGCGCTTCACAACCGCATCCGCTGCCTCCAACTGACACGCCAGCTTGTTGATTGTGGACAAACTGATGGCGAATCTAACAACTGATTAGCAGTTTCCTGTGCGCTCCGAGCAGACTGTGGTTGGTTGATGATATCGTCATCCTGACGAAATGCAATGGGAAACTCCTGTGGATAGTCGATTCTGCCAGCATTCGCCTACAACAAAAAGGTAAATTAGATACCAAACGACTGGAAAAGTGCATCACATTACCTGGTAGACATTCTCGTGTACGGAACGCATCCAAACCTCCTACAACGCGATGACCACTTTCGCACGCTTCGCTTGTATTCATCCTGGAGAGACTCGGTACACGCGCGTAGAAAGGCTGGCAGGAATAGTTGCTTCTACAGCTGCACCAATCATTTGCGGATTCTTCAACTAAACAGTGCGTGTATTTTGGGTTGGTTTTGTCACGACGTTCTGACATGGGGCCAGACGTCTAATTGACTCATAACGAAGTTTCTCGTGGCGCTCAATTAACCTGTTTAAATATGACATATTATGATAATACTTTGCACTAAAGACATAACGACATTCTGCCTATTATTTTCCTATTTCAACTGCCCTACACTTCACAAAAATACACTTTCGAGAGGAAAACGCATAAACATCACCCGAACGACCCTGCCTACTAGATGGCAGATAAAATATTACGTTTTGTAAAAAACTTATCGCAGCACACATTGCACTGCGAATTTCCTTGAGATTAATCTATAAATAAACGACAGCAACCATTGAAATCATTATCCATTCAAGCTCGTGTGTGCTAAAGACGTGTTACTCTACTGTGTTCAATTGCGTTGCGATATCTTTGAAAATGGCCAGCCTTAAGTTCAGAAAGCGTGGTGGATATACGTCCCTGGAGCACCTGACGCTCGGATTAATGAAGAAACTCAACAATATTCCACGGGTGACTGACGTGAAGCTAAATGCTGAGCACCCATGCAGAACTGCGGACATTACAGCTTGGGAAACGAAAAACACTGTACGCTTACCAGACGACATGAAACAATTCTATCTGTCGACCGATGGGTTTAACGTGAAATGGACTTATTGCTTCTCTAAGCGTAAACAGAAAAGTGTAGGGCTCCTGAACATACCGAAATTGAGACATATCCGGAACCTTGATTTGGACGCCCCAGGAAGAATGTTCGAGTTAGACCGCGTAGGAGACTTGGGTGTTGTTTATCTCGTTTACAGGACGCTCGAGACAACCAGACCGGAAATCTACCTTATGGAAATGGACACTTTGAAGTTTAACTTTTTGGCGCACTCTTTCACCAACTACTTGCGCATGGGCATCGTGCATCTCGGATTGCCGTACTGGCAATTAGCCTTTGCTAGCTGTGGACTGCCAGGGTGGGCGGAACAACTTTTCCTACTGCTGGCCCCACATTTACTGACCGAATACGATCTGCCATTACTGGCGAAAATTGTGAACAAAAAGTAGAATCCACCGTACTACGTCATAGACCCAGCAGTATTTCAGACAAAGCCAAGGAGAAACCGCCTTACCGGACCGACTAAAAAAATCGAAAATTTGTTTTCCGCTAATCCCTTCAAAAGACCAACACATTTGAGCGGACAGAGGACGACTTTTAAAAGAAATAAGCAATAAAGTTAGATATTATAGTTTGTTTTCTTCCGAAAGAACGGCCAACATATTATTGTTATTCATTCCAAAAATATAATTTTACTTAAGTATTGTACTATTTTGTTTGATTATTGAATAAACTATGTTTTGCTCATATTAAATCTGAGAAATGTGATGATTTATGATGGTAAAGATAAATGATTGGCAATACTGTTGTGTTATGATTCGACAGCAACGGCAGAAGAGCTCACAAGGTTATCTTCAATTATTTCAAAAGTCAGACAGTAAATCTGTCCAGAAAAGTCCACGGGGTTCGACCGAAGGTGCTCGCACCACATAGCTTCTCGGTTGTGCTAACCGAGAAGCGATGTGGTACGATCGAAAGCTTTCGAACACTAATTCTCAGCAGATGGATGGATGTTCTCGGTCAGCGCAAACAAGGGGTACATCAGGGAATAAGTAAGCGTGTCCTGAAGACAAAAATAACTCATGTCCAAATAAATAAATTGTCGCGTCGACTGAGCAGGTATTAACTCTCTAATATCCATATTCGGGCATGAGTTTAGGTTAAGTAAAATATCCAAAAGCGTTTGTGACACTCGTCGACGGAACGAACAAGAAACACGCAGACGATATCACTCAGAATACTCAATTGTAGGATTTGCCTATTGATTCTTAAAGTCAATTTCAGCCACGAATCCTCACCGGTCACGATACTTGTCCACTCACCAAAATGCCAAAGAGCGTGGAAGGAACATTTTATCAACTTTTCGGCTCAAGGTCGAGAATGAACCCAAAAACGAATAGTTTTGTCCTACATGCGGTGGATAATACAAAAAAGGGACATTAGTTCGACTAGCTCTTTCGCAAAACAGCTATTTTTCAAAACAATTATGCTTCATAGATTCACTTGGTGGTTTCGAGATCCGTTATTGGATTGGAAATTCGCCACGAGTTCCATACCGAATGTTCCTGAAACAGAGAGAAACTCTTAATGGGTGTAGTGTAGTTTTGGGAAGGCTACGGTGGGATACTTCCTCTCATACTGCCGCCATTCATCTCCGTGAACGCCTCGGAACGACGGATGCCAGTCAGTGACGGAACAAATTTCAACACCTTCGAGAAGCTTCGATCAGAAAAGTTGCATAGAATGTATCAGCCATGGAATGAATTGCACAACATGCGGCACTGAGAGATATCTTCGAAGATAGACTGTTTGATCTGACGTAGCCAAGAAGCAGGAAAATATACCGAATTGCACTGCTTTCCACTGCATCGACAACACTAACCTTTCCCGCTAACGTTGACACGCACTACACGCACTCACGCAACCCACCGTGGGAGCAGCTTTAGGGCATACGACGATGACGAACGTTATCGACGTTTCCGGATTAGTGCAGCTCATGCAAGCACCGTTGAACAGCGCTTCACAACCGCATCCGCTGCCTCCAACTGACACGCCAGCTTGTTGATTGTGGACAAACTGATGGCGAATCTAACAACTGATTAGCAGTTTCCTGTGCGTTCCGAGCAGACTGTGGTTGGTTGATGATATCGTCATCCTGACGAAATGCAATGGGAAACTCCTGTGGATAGTCGATTCTGCCAGCATTCGCCTACAACAAAAAGGTAAATTAGATACCAAACGACTGGAAAAGTGCATCACATTACCTGGTAGACATTCTCGTGTACGGAACGCATCCAAACCTCCTACAACGCGATGACCACTTTCGCACGCTTCGCTTGTATTCATCCTGGAGAGACTCGGTACATGCGCGTAGAAAGGCTGGCAGGAATAGTTGCTTCTACAGCTGCACCAATCATTTGCGGATTCTTCAACTAAACAGTGCGTGTATTTTGGGTTGGTTTTGTCACGACGTTCTGACATGGGGCCCAGACGTCTAATTGACTCATAACGAAGTTTCTCGTGGCGCTCAATTAACCTGTTTAAATATGACATATTATGATAATACTTTGCACTAAAGACATAACGACATTCTGCCTATTATTTTCCTATTTCAACTGCCCTACACTTCACAAAAATACACTTTCGAGAGGAAAACGCATAAACATCACCCGAACGACCCTGCCTACTAGATGGCAGATAAAATATTACGTTTTGTAAAAAACTTATCGCAGCACACATTGCACTGCGAATTTCCTTGAGATTAATCTATAAATAAACGACAGCAACCATTGAAATCATTATCCATTCAAGCTCGTGTGTGCTAAAGACGTGTTACTCTACTGTGTTCAATTGCGTTGCGATATCTTTGAAAATGGCCAGCCTTAAGTTCAGAAAGCGTGGTGGATATACGTCCCTGGAGCACCTGACGCTCGGATTAATGAAGAAACTCAACAATATTCCACGGGTGACTGACGTGAAGCTAAATGCTGAGCACCCATGCAGAACTGCGGACATTACAGCTTGGGAAACGAAAAACACTGTACGCTTACCAGACGACATGAAACAATTCTATCTGTCGACCGATGGGTTTAACGTGAAATGGACTTATTGCTTCTCTAAGCGTAAACAGAAAAGTGTAGGGCTCCTGAACATACCGAAATTGAGACATATCCGGAACCTTGATTTGGACGCCCCAGGAAGAATGTTCGAGTTAGACCGCGTAGGAGACTTGGGTGTTGTTTATCTCGTTTACAGGACGCTCGAGACAACCAGACCGGAAATCTACCTTATGGAAATGGACACTTTGAAGTTTAACTTTTTGGCGCACTCTTTCACCAACTACTTGCGCATGGGCATCGTGCATCTCGGATTGCCGTACTGGCAATTAGCCTTTGCTAGCTGTGGACTGCCAGGGTGGGCGGAACAACTTTTCCTACTGCTGGCCCCACATTTACTGACCGAATACGATCTGCCATTACTGGCGAAAATTGTGAACAAAAAGTAGAATCCACCGTACTACGTCATAGACCCAGCAGTATTTCAGACAAAGCCAAGGAGAAACCGCCTTACCGGACCGACTAAAAAAATCGAAAATTTGTTTTCCGCTAATCCCTTCAAAAGACCAACACATTTGAGCGGACAGAGGACGACTTTTAAAAGAAATAAGCAATAAAGTTAGATATTATAGTTTGTTTTCTTCCGAAAGAACGGCCAACATATTATTGTTATTCATTCCAAAAATATAATTTTACTTAAGTATTGTACTATTTTGTTTGATTATTGAATAAACTATGTTTTGCTCATATTAAATCTGAGAAATGTGATGATTTATGATGGTAAAGATAAATGATTGGCAATACTGTTGTGTTATGATTCGACAGCAACGGCAGAAGAGCTCACAAGGTTATCTTCAATTATTTCAAAAGTCAGACAGTAAATCTGTCCAGAAAAGTCCACGGGGTTCGACCGAAGGTGCTCGCACCACATAGCTTCTCGGTTGTGCTAACCGAGAAGCGATGTGGTACGATCGAAAGCTTTCGAACACTAATTCTCAGCAGATGGATGGATGTTCTCGGTCAGCGCAAACAAGGGGTACATCAGGGAATAAGTAAGCGTGTCCTGAAGACAAAAATAACTCATGTCCAAATAAATAAATTGTCGCGTCGACTGAGCAGGTATTAACTCTCTAATATCCATATTCGGGCATGAGTTTAGGTTAAGTAAAATATCCAAAAGCGTTTGTGACACTCGTCGACGGAACGAACAAGAAACACGCAGACGATATCACTCAGAATACTCAATTGTAGGATTTGCCTATTGATTCTTAAAGTCAATTTCAGCCACGAATCCTCACCGGTCACGATACTTGTCCACTCACCAAAATGCCAAAGAGCGTGGAAGGAACATTTTATCAACTTTTCGGCTCAAGGTCGAGAATGAACCCAAAAACGAATAGTTTTGTCCTACATGCGGTGGATAATACAAAAAAGGGACATTAGTTCGACTAGCTCTTTCGCAAAACAGCTATTTTTCAAAACAATTATGCTTCATAGATTCACTTGGTGGTTTCGAGATCCGTTATTGGATTGGAAATTCGCCACGAGTTCCATACCGAATGTTCCTGAAACAGAGAGAAACTCTTAATGGGTGTAGTGTAGTTTTGGGAAGGCTACGGTGGGATACTTCCTCTCATACTGCCGCCATTCATCTCCGTGAACGCCTCGGAACGACGGATGCCAGTCAGTGACGGAACAAATTTCAACACCTTCGAGAAGCTTCGATCAGAAAAGTTGCATAGAATGTATCAGCCATGGAATGAATTGCACAACATGCGGCACTGAGAGATATCTTCGAAGATAGACTGTTTGATCTGACGTAGCCAAGAAGCAGGAAAATATACCGAATTGCACTGCTTTCCACTGCATCGACAACACTAACCTTTCCCGCTAACGTTGACACGCACTACACGCACTCACGCAACCCACCGTGGGAGCAGCTTTAGGGCATACGACGATGACGAACGTTATCGACGTTTCCGGATTAGTGCAGCTCATGCAAGCACCGTTGAACAGCGCTTCACAACCGCATCCGCTGCCTCCAACTGACACGCCAGCTTGTTGATTGTGGACAAACTGATGGCGAATCTAACAACTGATTAGCAGTTTCCTGTGCGTTCCGAGCAGACTGTGGTTGGTTGATGATATCGTCATCCTGACGAAATGCAATGGGAAACTCCTGTGGATAGTCGATTCTGCCAGCATTCGCCTACAACAAAAAGGTAAATTAGATACCAAACGACTGGAAAAGTGCATCACATTACCTGGTAGACATTCTCGTGTACGGAACGCATCCAAACCTCCTACAACGCGATGACCACTTTCGCACGCTTCGCTTGTATTCATCCTGGAGAGACTCGGTACATGCGCGTAGAAAGGCTGGCAGGAATAGTTGCTTCTACAGCTGCACCAATCATTTGCGGATTCTTCAACTAAACAGTGCGTGTATTTTGGGTTGGTTTTGTCACGACGTTCTGACATGGGGCCCAGACGTCTAATTGACTCATAACGAAGTTTCTCGTGGCGCTCAATTAACCTGTTTAAATATGACATATTATGATAATACTTTGCACTAAAGACATAACGACATTCTGCCTATTATTTTCCTATTTCAACTGCCCTACACTTCACAAAAATACACTTTCGAGAGGAAAACGCATAAACATCACCCGAACGACCCTGCCTACTAGATGGCAGATAAAATATTACGTTTTGTAAAAAACTTATCGCAGCACACATTGCACTGCGAATTTCCTTGAGATTAATCTATAAATAAACGACAGCAACCATTGAAATCATTATCCATTCAAGCTCGTGTGTGCTAAAGACGTGTTACTCTACTGTGTTCAATTGCGTTGCGATATCTTTGAAAATGGCCAGCCTTAAGTTCAGAAAGCGTGGTGGATATACGTCCCTGGAGCACCTGACGCTCGGATTAATGAAGAAACTCAACAATATTCCACGGGTGACTGACGTGAAGCTAAATGCTGAGCACCCATGCAGAACTGCGGACATTACAGCTTGGGAAACGAAAAACTCTGTACGCTTACCAGACGACATGAAACAATTCTATCTGTCGACCGATGGGTTTAACGTGAAATGGACTTATTGCTTCTCTAAGCGTAAACAGAAAAGTGTAGGGCTCCTGAACATACCGAAATTGAGACATATCCGGAACCTTGATTTGGACGCCCCAGGAAGAATGTTCGAGTTAGACCGCGTAGGAGACTTGGGTGTTGTTTATCTCGTTTACAGGACGCTCGAGACAACCAGACCGGAAATCTACCTTATGGAAATGGACACTTTGAAGTTTAACTTTTTGGCGCACGCTTTCACCAACTACTTGCGCATGGGCATCGTGCATCTCGGATTGCCGTACTGGCAGTTAGCCTTTGCTAGCTGTGGACTGCCAGGGTGGGCGGAACAACTTTTCCTACTGCTGGCCCCACATTTACTGACCGAATACGATCTGCCATTACTGGCGAAAATTGTGAACAAAAAGTAGAATCCACCGTACTACGTCATAGACCCAGCAGTATTTCAGACAAAGCCAAGGAGAAACCGCCTTACCGGACCGACTAAAAAAATCGAAAATTTGTTTTCCGCTAATCCCTTCAAAAGACCAACACATTTGAGCGGACAGAGGACGACTTTTAAAAGAAATTAGCAATAAAGTTAGATATTATAGTTTGTTTTCTTCCGAAAGAACGGCCAACATATTATTGTTATTCATTCCAAAAATATAATTTTACTTAAGTATTGTACTATTTTGTTTGATTATTGAATAAACTATGTTTTGCTCATATTAAATCTGAGAAATGTGATGATTTATGATGGTAAAGATAAATGATTGGCAATACTGTTGTGTTATGATTCGACAGCAACGGCAGAAGAGCTCACAAGGTTATCTTCAATTATTTCAAAAGTCAGACAGTAAATCTGTCCAGAAAAGTCCACGGGGTTCGACCGAAGGTGCTCGCACCACATAGCTTCTCGGTTGTGCTAACCGAGAAGCGATGTGGTACGATCGAAAGCTTTCGAACACTAATTCTCAGCAGATGGATGGATGTTCTCGGTCAGCGCAAACAAGGGGTACATCAGGGAATAAGTAAGCGTGTCCTGAAGACAAAAATAACTCATGTCCAAATAAATAAATTGTCGCGTCGACTGAGCAGGTATTAACTCTCTAATATCCATATTCGGGCATGAGTTTAGGTTAAGTAAAATATCCAAAAGCGTTTGTGACACTCGTCGACGGAACGAACAAGAAACACGCAGACGATATCACTCAGAATACTCAATTGTAGGATTTGCCTATTGATTCTTAAAGTCAATTTCAGCCACGAATCCTCACCGGTCACGATACTTGTCCACTCACCAAAATGCCAAAGAGCGTGGAAGGAACATTTTATCAACTTTTCGGCTCAAGGTCGAGAATGAACCCAAAAACGAATAGTTTTGTCCTACATGCGGTGGATAATACAAAAAAGGGACATTAGTTCGACTAGCTCTTTCGCAAAACAGCTATTTTTCAAAACAATTATGCTTCATAGATTCACTTGGTGGTTTCGAGATCCGTTATTGGATTGGAAATTCGCCACGAGTTCCATACCGAATGTTCCTGAAACAGAGAGAAACTCTTAATGGGTGTAGTGTAGTTTTGGGAAGGCTACGGTGGGATACTTCCTCTCATACTGCCGCCATTCATCTCCGTGAACGCCTCGGAACGACGGATGCCAGTCAGTGACGGAACAAATTTCAACACCTTCGAGAAGCTTCGATCAGAAAAGTTGCATAGAATGTATCAGCCATGGAATGAATTGCACAACATGCGGCACTGAGAGATATCTTCGAAGATAGACTGTTTGATCTGACGTAGCCAAGAAGCAGGAAAATATACCGAATTGCACTGCTTTCCACTGCATCGACAACACTAACCTTTCCCGCTAACGTTGACACGCACTACACGCACTCACGCAACCCACCGTGGGAGCAGCTTTAGGGCATACGACGATGACGAACGTTATCGACGTTTCCGGATTAGTGCAGCTCATGCAAGCACCGTTGAACAGCGCTTCACAACCGCATCCGCTGCCTCCAACTGACACGCCAGCTTGTTGATTGTGGACAAACTGATGGCGAATCTAACAACTGATTAGCAGTTTCCTGTGCGTTCCGAGCAGACTGTGGTTGGTTGATGATATCGTCATCCTGACGAAATGCAATGGGAAACTCCTGTGGATAGTCGATTCTGCCAGCATTCGCCTACAACAAAAAGGTAAATTAGATACCAAACGACTGGAAAAGTGCATCACATTACCTGGTAGACATTCTCGTGTACGGAACGCATCCAAACCTCCTACAACGCGATGACCACTTTCGCACGCTTCGCTTGTATTCATCCTGGAGAGACTCGGTACATGCGCGTAGAAAGGCTGGCAGGAATAGTTGCTTCTACAGCTGCACCAATCATTTGCGGATTCTTCAACTAAACAGTGCGTGTATTTTGGGTTGGTTTTGTCACGACGTTCTGACATGGGGCCCAGACGTCTAATTGACTCATAACGAAGTTTCTCGTGGCGCTCAATTAACCTGTTTAAATATGACATATTATGATAATACTTTGCACTAAAGACATAACGACATTCTGCCTATTATTTTCCTATTTCAACTGCCCTACACTTCACAAAAATACACTTTCGAGAGGAAAACGCATAAACATCACCCGAACGACCCTGCCTACTAGATGGCAGATAAAATATTACGTTTTGTAAAAAACTTATCGCAGCACACATTGCACTGCGAATTTCCTTGAGATTAATCTATAAATAAACGACAGCAACCATTGAAATCATTATCCATTCAAGCTCGTGTGTGCTAAAGACGTGTTACTCTACTGTGTTCAATTGCGTTGCGATATCTTTGAAAATGGCCAGCCTTAAGTTCAGAAAGCGTGGTGGATATACGTCCCTGGAGCACCTGACGCTCGGATTAATGAAGAAACTCAACAATATTCCACGGGTGACTGACGTGAAGCTAAATGCTGAGCACCCATGCAGAACTGCGGACATTACAGCTTGGGAAACGAAAAACTCTGTACGCTTACCAGACGACATGAAACAATTCTATCTGTCGACCGATGGGTTTAACGTGAAATGGACTTATTGCTTCTCTAAGCGTAAACAGAAAAGTGTAGGGCTCCTGAACATACCGAAATTGAGACATATCCGGAACCTTGATTTGGACGCCCCAGGAAGAATGTTCGAGTTAGACCGCGTAGGAGACTTGGGTGTTGTTTATCTCGTTTACAGGACGCTCGAGACAACCAGACCGGAAATCTACCTTATGGAAATGGACACTTTGAAGTTTAACTTTTTGGCGCACGCTTTCACCAACTACTTGCGCATGGGCATCGTGCATCTCGGATTGCCGTACTGGCAGTTAGCCTTTGCTAGCTGTGGACTGCCAGGGTGGGCGGAACAACTTTTCCTACTGCTGGCCCCACATTTACTGACCGAATACGATCTGCCATTACTGGCGAAAATTGTGAACAAAAAGTAGAATCCACCGTACTACGTCATAGACCCAGCAGTATTTCAGACAAAGCCAAGGAGAAACCGCCTTACCGGACCGACTAAAAAAATCGAAAATTTGTTTTCCGCTAATCCCTTCAAAAGACCAACACATTTGAGCGGACAGAGGACGACTTTTAAAAGAAATTAGCAATAAAGTTAGATATTATAGTTTGTTTTCTTCCGAAAGAACGGCCAACATATTATTGTTATTCATTCCAAAAATATAATTTTACTTAAGTATTGTACTATTTTGTTTGATTATTGAATAAACTATGTTTTGCTCATATTAAATCTGAGAAATGTGATGATTTATGATGGTAAAGATAAATGATTGGCAATACTGTTGTGTTATGATTCGACAGCAACGGCAGAAGAGCTCACAAGGTTATCTTCAATTATTTCAAAAGTCAGACAGTAAATCTGTCCAGAAAAGTCCACGGGGTTCGACCGAAGGTGCTCGCACCACATAGCTTCTCGGTTGTGCTAACCGAGAAGCGATGTGGTACGATCGAAAGCTTTCGAACACTAATTCTCAGCAGATGGATGGATGTTCTCGGTCAGCGCAAACAAGGGGTACATCAGGGAATAAGTAAGCGTGTCCTGAAGACAAAAATAACTCATGTCCAAATAAATAAATTGTCGCGTCGACTGAGCAGGTATTAACTCTCTAATATCCATATTCGGGCATGAGTTTAGGTTAAGTAAAATATCCAAAAGCGTTTGTGACACTCGTCGACGGAACGAACAAGAAACACGCAGACGATATCACTCAGAATACTCAATTGTAGGATTTGCCTATTGATTCTTAAAGTCAATTTCAGCCACGAATCCTCACCGGTCACGATACTTGTCCACTCACCAAAATGCCAAAGAGCGTGGAAGGAACATTTTATCAACTTTTCGGCTCAAGGTCGAGAATGAACCCAAAAACGAATAGTTTTGTCCTACATGCGGTGGATAATACAAAAAAGGGACATTAGTTCGACTAGCTCTTTCGCAAAACAGCTATTTTTCAAAACAATTATGCTTCATAGATTCACTTGGTGGTTTCGAGATCCGTTATTGGATTGGAAATTCGCCACGAGTTCCATACCGAATGTTCCTGAAACAGAGAGAAACTCTTAATGGGTGTAGTGTAGTTTTGGGAAGGCTACGGTGGGATACTTCCTCTCATACTGCCGCCATTCATCTCCGTGAACGCCTCGGAACGACGGATGCCAGTCAGTGACGGAACAAATTTCAACACCTTCGAGAAGCTTCGATCAGAAAAGTTGCATAGAATGTATCAGCCATGGAATGAATTGCACAACATGCGGCACTGAGAGATATCTTCGAAGATAGACTGTTTGATCTGACGTAGCCAAGAAGCAGGAAAATATACCGAATTGCACTGCTTTCCACTGCATCGACAACACTAACCTTTCCCGCTAACGTTGACACGCACTACACGCACTCACGCAACCCACCGTGGGAGCAGCTTTAGGGCATACGACGATGACGAACGTTATCGACGTTTCCGGATTAGTGCAGCTCATGCAAGCACCGTTGAACAGCGCTTCACAACCGCATCCGCTGCCTCCAACTGACACGCCAGCTTGTTGATTGTGGACAAACTGATGGCGAATCTAACAACTGATTAGCAGTTTCCTGTGCGTTCCGAGCAGACTGTGGTTGGTTGATGATATCGTCATCCTGACGAAATGCAATGGGAAACTCCTGTGGATAGTCGATTCTGCCAGCATTCGCCTACAACAAAAAGGTAAATTAGATACCAAACGACTGGAAAAGTGCATCACATTACCTGGTAGACATTCTCGTGTACGGAACGCATCCAAACCTCCTACAACGCGATGACCACTTTCGCACGCTTCGCTTGTATTCATCCTGGAGAGACTCGGTACATGCGCGTAGAAAGGCTGGCAGGAATAGTTGCTTCTACAGCTGCACCAATCATTTGCGGATTCTTCAACTAAACAGTGCGTGTATTTTGGGTTGGTTTTGTCACGACGTTCTGACATGGGGCCCAGACGTCTAATTGACTCATAACGAAGTTTCTCGTGGCGCTCAATTAACCTGTTTAAATATGACATATTATGATAATACTTTGCACTAAAGACATAACGACATTCTGCCTATTATTTTCCTATTTCAACTGCCCTACACTTCACAAAAATACACTTTCGAGAGGAAAACGCATAAACATCACCCGAACGACCCTGCCTACTAGATGGCAGATAAAATATTACGTTTTGTAAAAAACTTATCGCAGCACACATTGCACTGCGAATTTCCTTGAGATTAATCTATAAATAAACGACAGCAACCATTGAAATCATTATCCATTCAAGCTCGTGTGTGCTAAAGACGTGTTACTCTACTGTGTTCAATTGCGTTGCGATATCTTTGAAAATGGCCAGCCTTAAGTTCAGAAAGCGTGGTGGATATACGTCCCTGGAGCACCTGACGCTCGGATTAATGAAGAAACTCAACAATATTCCACGGGTGACTGACGTGAAGCTAAATGCTGAGCACCCATGCAGAACTGCGGACATTACAGCTTGGGAAACGAAAAACTCTGTACGCTTACCAGACGACATGAAACAATTCTATCTGTCGACCGATGGGTTTAACGTGAAATGGACTTATTGCTTCTCTAAGCGTAAACAGAAAAGTGTAGGGCTCCTGAACATACCGAAATTGAGACATATCCGGAACCTTGATTTGGACGCCCCAGGAAGAATGTTCGAGTTAGACCGCGTAGGAGACTTGGGTGTTGTTTATCTCGTTTACAGGACGCTCGAGACAACCAGACCGGAAATCTACCTTATGGAAATGGACACTTTGAAGTTTAACTTTTTGGCGCACGCTTTCACCAACTACTTGCGCATGGGCATCGTGCATCTCGGATTGCCGTACTGGCAGTTAGCCTTTGCTAGCTGTGGACTGCCAGGGTGGGCGGAACAACTTTTCCTACTGCTGGCCCCACATTTACTGACCGAATACGATCTGCCATTACTGGCGAAAATTGTGAACAAAAAGTAGAATCCACCGTACTACGTCATAGACCCAGCAGTATTTCAGACAAAGCCAAGGAGAAACCGCCTTACCGGACCGACTAAAAAAATCGAAAATTTGTTTTCCGCTAATCCCTTCAAAAGACCAACACATTTGAGCGGACAGAGGACGACTTTTAAAAGAAATTAGCAATAAAGTTAGATATTATAGTTTGTTTTCTTCCGAAAGAACGGCCAACATATTATTGTTATTCATTCCAAAAATATAATTTTACTTAAGTATTGTACTATTTTGTTTGATTATTGAATAAACTATGTTTTGCTCATATTAAATCTGAGAAATGTGATGATTTATGATGGTAAAGATAAATGATTGGCAATACTGTTGTGTTATGATTCGACAGCAACGGCAGAAGAGCTCACAAGGTTATCTTCAATTATTTCAAAAGTCAGACAGTAAATCTGTCCAGAAAAGTCCACGGGGTTCGACCGAAGGTGCTCGCACCACATAGCTTCTCGGTTGTGCTAACCGAGAAGCGATGTGGTACGATCGAAAGCTTTCGAACACTAATTCTCAGCAGATGGATGGATGTTCTCGGTCAGCGCAAACAAGGGGTACATCAGGGAATAAGTAAGCGTGTCCTGAAGACAAAAATAACTCATGTCCAAATAAATAAATTGTCGCGTCGACTGAGCAGGTATTAACTCTCTAATATCCATATTCGGGCATGAGTTTAGGTTAAGTAAAATATCCAAAAGCGTTTGTGACACTCGTCGACGGAACGAACAAGAAACACGCAGACGATATCACTCAGAATACTCAATTGTAGGATTTGCCTATTGATTCTTAAAGTCAATTTCAGCCACGAATCCTCACCGGTCACGATACTTGTCCACTCACCAAAATGCCAAAGAGCGTGGAAGGAACATTTTATCAACTTTTCGGCTCAAGGTCGAGAATGAACCCAAAAACGAATAGTTTTGTCCTACATGCGGTGGATAATACAAAAAAGGGACATTAGTTCGACTAGCTCTTTCGCAAAACAGCTATTTTTCAAAACAATTATGCTTCATAGATTCACTTGGTGGTTTCGAGATCCGTTATTGGATTGGAAATTCGCCACGAGTTCCATACCGAATGTTCCTGAAACAGAGAGAAACTCTTAATGGGTGTAGTGTAGTTTTGGGAAGGCTACGGTGGGATACTTCCTCTCATACTGCCGCCATTCATCTCCGTGAACGCCTCGGAACGACGGATGCCAGTCAGTGACGGAACAAATTTCAACACCTTCGAGAAGCTTCGATCAGAAAAGTTGCATAGAATGTATCAGCCATGGAATGAATTGCACAACATGCGGCACTGAGAGATATCTTCGAAGATAGACTGTTTGATCTGACGTAGCCAAGAAGCAGGAAAATATACCGAATTGCACTGCTTTCCACTGCATCGACAACACTAACCTTTCCCGCTAACGTTGACACGCACTACACGCACTCACGCAACCCACCGTGGGAGCAGCTTTAGGGCATACGACGATGACGAACGTTATCGACGTTTCCGGATTAGTGCAGCTCATGCAAGCACCGTTGAACAGCGCTTCACAACCGCATCCGCTGCCTCCAACTGACACGCCAGCTTGTTGATTGTGGACAAACTGATGGCGAATCTAACAACTGATTAGCAGTTTCCTGTGCGTTCCGAGCAGACTGTGGTTGGTTGATGATATCGTCATCCTGACGAAATGCAATGGGAAACTCCTGTGGATAGTCGATTCTGCCAGCATTCGCCTACAACAAAAAGGTAAATTAGATACCAAACGACTGGAAAAGTGCATCACATTACCTGGTAGACATTCTCGTGTACGGAACGCATCCAAACCTCCTACAACGCGATGACCACTTTCGCACGCTTCGCTTGTATTCATCCTGGAGAGACTCGGTACATGCGCGTAGAAAGGCTGGCAGGAATAGTTGCTTCTACAGCTGCACCAATCATTTGCGGATTCTTCAACTAAACAGTGCGTGTATTTTGGGTTGGTTTTGTCACGACGTTCTGACATGGGGCCCAGACGTCTAATTGACTCATAACGAAGTTTCTCGTGGCGCTCAATTAACCTGTTTAAATATGACATATTATGATAATACTTTGCACTAAAGACATAACGACATTCTGCCTATTATTTTCCTATTTCAACTGCCCTACACTTCACAAAAATACACTTTCGAGAGGAAAACGCATAAACATCACCCGAACGACCCTGCCTACTAGATGGCAGATAAAATATTACGTTTTGTAAAAAACTTATCGCAGCACACATTGCACTGCGAATTTCCTTGAGATTAATCTATAAATAAACGACAGCAACCATTGAAATCATTATCCATTCAAGCTCGTGTGTGCTAAAGACGTGTTACTCTACTGTGTTCAATTGCGTTGCGATATCTTTGAAAATGGCCAGCCTTAAGTTCAGAAAGCGTGGTGGATATACGTCCCTGGAGCACCTGACGCTCGGATTAATGAAGAAACTCAACAATATTCCACGGGTGACTGACGTGAAGCTAAATGCTGAGCACCCATGCAGAACTGCGGACATTACAGCTTGGGAAACGAAAAACTCTGTACGCTTACCAGACGACATGAAACAATTCTATCTGTCGACCGATGGGTTTAACGTGAAATGGACTTATTGCTTCTCTAAGCGTAAACAGAAAAGTGTAGGGCTCCTGAACATACCGAAATTGAGACATATCCGGAACCTTGATTTGGACGCCCCAGGAAGAATGTTCGAGTTAGACCGCGTAGGAGACTTGGGTGTTGTTTATCTCGTTTACAGGACGCTCGAGACAACCAGACCGGAAATCTACCTTATGGAAATGGACACTTTGAAGTTTAACTTTTTGGCGCACGCTTTCACCAACTACTTGCGCATGGGCATCGTGCATCTCGGATTGCCGTACTGGCAGTTAGCCTTTGCTAGCTGTGGACTGCCAGGGTGGGCGGAACAACTTTTCCTACTGCTGGCCCCACATTTACTGACCGAATACGATCTGCCATTACTGGCGAAAATTGTGAACAAAAAGTAGAATCCACCGTACTACGTCATAGACCCAGCAGTATTTCAGACAAAGCCAAGGAGAAACCGCCTTACCGGACCGACTAAAAAAATCGAAAATTTGTTTTCCGCTAATCCCTTCAAAAGACCAACACATTTGAGCGGACAGAGGACGACTTTTAAAAGAAATTAGCAATAAAGTTAGATATTATAGTTTGTTTTCTTCCGAAAGAACGGCCAACATATTATTGTTATTCATTCCAAAAATATAATTTTACTTAAGTATTGTACTATTTTGTTTGATTATTGAATAAACTATGTTTTGCTCATATTAAATCTGAGAAATGTGATGATTTATGATGGTAAAGATAAATGATTGGCAATACTGTTGTGTTATGATTCGACAGCAACGGCAGAAGACACAAGGTTATCTTCAATTATTTCAAAAGCCAGACAGTAAATCTGTCCAGAAAAGTCCACGGGGTTCGACCGAAGGTGCTCGCACCACATAGCTTCTCGGTTGTGCTAACCTAGAAGCGATGTGGTACGATCGAAAGCTTTCGAACACTAATTCTCAGCAGATGGATGGATGTTCTCGGTCAGCGCAAACAAGGGGTACATCAGGGAATAAGTAAGCGTGTTCTGAAGACAAAAATAACTCATGTCCAAATAAATAAATTGTCGCGTCGGCTGAGCAGGTATTAACTCTCTAATATCCATATTCGGGCATGAGTTTAGGTTAAGTAAAATATCCGAAAGCGTTTGTGACACTCGTCGACGGAACGAACAAGAAACACGCACACGATATCACTCAGAATGCTCAATTGTAGGATTTGCCTATTGATTCTTAAAGTCAATTTCAGCCACGAATCCTCACCGGTCACGATACTTGTCCACTCACCAAAATGCCAAAGAGCGTGGAAGGAACATTTTATCAACTTTTCGGCTCAAGGTCGAGAATGAACCCAAAAACGAATAGTTTTGTCCTACATGCGGTGGATAATATAAAAAAGGGACATTAGTTCGACTAGTTCTTTCGCAAAACAGCTATTTTTCAAAACAATTATGCTTCATAGATTCACTTGGTGGTTTCGAGATGTGTTATTGGATTGGAAATTCGCCACGAGTTCGATACAGAATGTTCCTGAAACAGAGAGAAACTCTTAATGGGTGTAGTGTAGTTTTGGGAAGGCTACGGTGGGATACTTCCTCTCATACTGCCGCCATTCATGTCCGTGAACGCCTCGGAACGACGGATGCCAGTCAGTGACGGAACAAATTTCAATACCTTCGAGAAGCTTCGATCAGAAAAGTTGCATAGAATGTATCAGCCATGGAATGAATTGCACAACATGCGGCACTGAGAGATATCTTCGAAGATAGACTGTTTGATCTGACGTAGCCAAGAAGCAGGAAAATATACCGAATTGCACTGCTTTCCACTGCATCGACAACACTAACCTTTCCCGCTAACGATGACACGCACTACACGCACTCACGCAACCCACCGTGGGAGCAGCTTTAGGGCATACGACGATGACGAACGTTATCGACGTTTCCGGATTAGTGCAGCTCATGCAAGCACCGTTGAACAGCGCTTCACAACCGCATCCGCTGCCTCCAACTGACACGCCAGCTTGTTTATTGTGAACAAACTGATGGCGAATCTAACAACTGATTAGCAGTTTCCTGTGCGCTCCGAGCAGACTGTGGTTGGTTGATGATATCGTCATCCTGACGAAATGCAATGGGAAACTCCTGTGGATAGACGATTCTGCCAGCATTCGCCTACAACAAAAAGGTAAATTAGATACCAAACGACTGGAAAAGTGCATCACATTACCTGGTAGACATTCTCGGGTACGGAACGCATCCAAACCTCCTACAACGCGATGACCACTTTCGCACGCTTCGCTTGTATTCATCCTGGAGAGACTCGGTACACGCGCGTAGCAAGGCTGGCAGGAATAGTTGTTTCTACAGCTGCACCAATCATTTGCGAATTCTTCAACTAAACAGTGCGTGTATGTATCAGTCCCATTTCAACTGCCCTACACTTCACAAAAATACACTTTCGAGAGGAAAACGCATAAACATCACCCGAACGACCCTGCCTACTAGATGGCAGATAAAATATTACGTTTTGTAAAAAAAACTTATCGCAGCACACATTGCACTGCGAATTTCCTTGAGATTAATCTATAAATAAACGACAGCAACCATTGAAATCATTATCCATTCAAGCTCGTGTGTGCTAAAGACGTGTTACCCTACTGTGTTCAATTGCGTTGCGATATCTTTGAAAATGGCCAGCCTTAAGTTCAGAAAGCGTGGTGGATATACGTCCCTGGAGCACCTGACGCTTGGATTAATGAAGAAACTCAACAATATTCCACGGGTGACTGACGTGAAGCTAAATGCTGAGCACCCATGCAGAACTGCGGACATTACAGCTTGGGAAACGAAAAACACTGTACGCTTACCAGACGACATGAAACAATTCTATCTGTCGACCGATGGGTTTAACGTGAAATGGACTTATGGCTTCTCTAAGCGTAAACAGAAAAGTGTAGGGCTCCTGAACATACCGAAATTGAGACATATCCGGAACCTTGATTTGGACGCCCCAGGAAGAATGTTCGAGTTAGACCGCGTAGGAGACTTGGGTGTTGTTTATCTCGTTTACAGGACGCTCGAGACAACCAGACCGGAAATCTACCTTATGGAAATGGACACTTTGAAGTTTAACTTTTTGGCGCACTCTTTCACCAACTACTTGCGCATGGGCATCGTGCATCTCGGATTGCCGTACTGGCAATTAGCCTTTGCTAGCTGTGGACTGCCAGGGTGGGCGGAACAACTTTTCCTACTGCTGGCCCCACATTTACTGACCGAATACGATCTGCCATTACTGGCGAAAATTGTGAACAAAAAGTAGAATCCACCGTACTACGTCATAGACCCAGCAGTATTTCAGACAAAGCCAAGGAGAAACCGCCTTACCGGACCGACTAAAAAAATCGAAAATTTGTTTTCCGCTAATCCCTTCAAAAGACCAACACATTTGAGCGGACAGAGGACGACTTTTAAAAGAAATTAGCAATAAAGTTAGATATTATAGTTTGTTTTCTTCCGAAAGAACGGCCAACATATTATTGTTATTCATTCCAAAAATATAATTTTACTTAAGTATTGTACTATTTTGTTTGATTATTGAATAAACTATGTTTTGCTCATATTAAATCTGAGAAATGTGATGATTTATGATGGTAAAGATAAATGATTGGCAATACTGTTGTGTTATGATTCGACAGCAACGGCAGAAGAGCTCACAAGGTTATCTTCAATTATTTCAAAAGTCAGACAGTAAATCTGTCCAGAAAAGTCCACGGGGTTCGACCGAAGGTGCTCGCACCACATAGCTTCTCGGTTGTGCTAACCGAGAAGCGATGTGGTACGATCGAAAGCTTTCGAACACTAATTCTCAGCAGATGGATGGATGTTCTCGGTCAGCGCAAACAAGGGGTACATCAGGGAATAAGTAAGCGTGTCCTGAAGACAAAAATAACTCATGTCCAAATAAATAAATTGTCGCGTCGACTGAGCAGGTATTAACTCTCTAATATCCATATTCGGGCATGAGTTTAGGTTAAGTAAAATATCCAAAAGCGTTTGTGACACTCGTCGACGGAACGAACAAGAAACACGCAGACGATATCACTCAGAATACTCAATTGTAGGATTTGCCTATTGATTCTTAAAGTCAATTTCAGCCACGAATCCTCACCGGTCACGATACTTGTCCACTCACCAAAATGCCAAAGAGCGTGGAAGGAACATTTTATCAACTTTTCGGCTCAAGGTCGAGAATGAACCCAAAAACGAATAGTTTTGTCCTACATGCGGTGGATAATACAAAAAAGGGACATTAGTTCGACTAGCTCTTTCGCAAAACAGCTATTTTTCAAAACAATTATGCTTCATAGATTCACTTGGTGGTTTCGAGATCCGTTATTGGATTGGAAATTCGCCACGAGTTCCATACCGAATGTTCCTGAAACAGAGAGAAACTCTTAATGGGTGTAGTGTAGTTTTGGGAAGGCTACGGTGGGATACTTCCTCTCATACTGCCGCCATTCATGTCCGTGAACGCCTCGGAACGACGGATGCCAGTCAGTGACGGAACAAATTTCAACACCTTCGAGAAGCTTCGATCAGAAAAGTTGCATAGAATGTATCAGCCATGGAATGAATTGCACAACATGCGGCACTGAGAGATATCTTCGAAGATAGACTGTTTGATCTGACGTAGCCAAGAAGCAGGAAAATATACCGAATTGCACTGCTTTCCACTGCATCGACAACACTAACCTTTCCCGCTAACGTTGACACGCACTACACGCACTCACGCAACCCACCGTGGGAGCAGCTTTAGGGCATACGACGATGACGAACGTTATCGACGTTTCCGGATTAGTGCAGCTCATGCAAGCACCGTTGAACAGCGCTTCACAACCGCATCCGCTGCCTCCAACTGACACGCCAGCTTGTTGATTGTGGACAAACTGATGGCGAATCTAACAACTGATTAGCAGTTTCCTGTGCGTTCCGAGCAGACTGTGGTTGGTTGATGATATCGTCATCCTGACGAAATGCAATGGGAAACTCCTGTGGATAGACGATTCTGCCAGCATTCGCCTACAACAAAAAGGTAAATTAGATACCAAACGACTGGAAAAGTGCATCACATTACCTGGTAGACATTCTCGGGTACGGAACGCATCCAAACCTCCTACAACGCGATGACCACTTTCGCACGCTTCGCTTGTATTCATCCTGGAGAGACTCGGTACACGCGCGTAGAAAGGCTGGCAGGAATAGTTGTTTCTACAGCTGCACCAATCATTTGCGAATTCTTCAACTAAACAGTGCGTGTATGTATCAGTCCCATTTCAACTGCCCTACACTTCACAAAAATACACTTTCGAGAGGAAAACGCATAAACATCACCCGAACGACCCTGCCTACTAGATGGCAGATAAAATATTACGTTTTGTAAAAAAAACTTATCGCAGCACACATTGCACTGCGAATTTCCTTGAGATTAATCTATAAATAAACGACAGCAACCATTGAAATCATTATCCATTCAAGCTCGTGTGTGCTAAAGACGTGTTACCCTACTGTGTTCAATTGCGTTGCGATATCTTTGAAAATGGCCAGCCTTAAGTTCAGAAAGCGTGGTGGATATACGTCCCTGGAGCACCTGACGCTTGGATTAATGAAGAAACTCAACAATATTCCACGGGTGACTGACGTGAAGCTAAATGCTGAGCACCCATGCAGAACTGCGGACATTACAGCTTGGGAAACGAAAAACACTGTACGCTTACCAGACGACATGAAACAATTCTATCTGTCGACCGATGGGTTTAACGTGAAATGGACTTATGGCTTCTCTAAGCGTAAACAGAAAAGTGTAGGGCTCCTGAACATACCGAAATTGAGACATATCCGGAACCTTGATTTGGACGCCCCAGGAAGAATGTTCGAGTTAGACCGCGTAGGAGACTTGGGTGTTGTTTATCTCGTTTACAGGACGCTCGAGACAACCAGACCGGAAATCTACCTTATGGAAATGGACACTTTGAAGTTTAACTTTTTGGCGCACTCTTTCACCAACTACTTGCGCATGGGCATCGTGCATCTCGGATTGCCGTACTGGCAATTAGCCTTTGCTAGCTGTGGACTGCCAGGGTGGGCGGAACAACTTTTCCTACTGCTGGCCCCACATTTACTGACCGAATACGATCTGCCATTACTGGCGAAAATTGTGAACAAAAAGTAGAATCCACCGTACTACGTCATAGACCCAGCAGTATTTCAGACAAAGCCAAGGAGAAACCGCCTTACCGGACCGACTAAAAAAATCGAAAATTTGTTTTCCGCTAATCCCTTCAAAAGACCAACACATTTGAGCGGACAGAGGACGACTTTTAAAAGAAATTAGCAATAAAGTTAGATATTATAGTTTGTTTTCTTCCGAAAGAACGGCCAACATATTATTGTTATTCATTCCAAAAATATAATTTTACTTAAGTATTGTACTATTTTGTTTGATTATTGAATAAACTATGTTTTGCTCATATTAAATCTGAGAAATGTGATGATTTATGATGGTAAAGATAAATGATTGGCAATACTGTTGTGTTATGATTCGACAGCAACGGCAGAAGAGCTCACAAGGTTATCTTCAATTATTTCAAAAGTCAGACAGTAAATCTGTCCAGAAAAGTCCACGGGGTTCGACCGAAGGTGCTCGCACCACATAGCTTCTCGGTTGTGCTAACCGAGAAGCGATGTGGTACGATCGAAAGCTTTCGAACACTAATTCTCAGCAGATGGATGGATGTTCTCGGTCAGCGCAAACAAGGGGTACATCAGGGAATAAGTAAGCGTGTCCTGAAGACAAAAATAACTCATGTCCAAATAAATAAATTGTCGCGTCGACTGAGCAGGTATTAACTCTCTAATATCCATATTCGGGCATGAGTTTAGGTTAAGTAAAATATCCAAAAGCGTTTGTGACACTCGTCGACGGAACGAACAAGAAACACGCAGACGATATCACTCAGAATACTCAATTGTAGGATTTGCCTATTGATTCTTAAAGTCAATTTCAGCCACGAATCCTCACCGGTCACGATACTTGTCCACTCACCAAAATGCCAAAGAGCGTGGAAGGAACATTTTATCAACTTTTCGGCTCAAGGTCGAGAATGAACCCAAAAACGAATAGTTTTGTCCTACATGCGGTGGATAATACAAAAAAGGGACATTAGTTCGACTAGCTCTTTCGCAAAACAGCTATTTTTCAAAACAATTATGCTTCATAGATTCACTTGGTGGTTTCGAGATCCGTTATTGGATTGGAAATTCGCCACGAGTTCCATACCGAATGTTCCTGAAACAGAGAGAAACTCTTAATGGGTGTAGTGTAGTTTTGGGAAGGCTACGGTGGGATACTTCCTCTCATACTGCCGCCATTCATCTCCGTGAACGCCTCGGAACGACGGATGCCAGTCAGTGACGGAACAAATTTCAACACCTTCGAGAAGCTTCGATCAGAAAAGTTGCATAGAATGTATCAGCCATGGAATGAATTGCACAACATGCGGCACTGAGAGATATCTTCGAAGATAGACTGTTTGATCTGACGTAGCCAAGAAGCAGGAAAATATACCGAATTGCACTGCTTTCCACTGCATCGACAACACTAACCTTTCCCGCTAACGTTGACACGCACTACACGCACTCACGCAACCCACCGTGGGAGCAGCTTTAGGGCATACGACGATGACGAACGTTATCGACGTTTCCGGATTAGTGCAGCTCATGCAAGCACCGTTGAACAGCGCTTCACAACCGCATCCGCTGCCTCCAACTGACACGCCAGCTTGTTGATTGTGGACAAACTGATGGCGAATCTAACAACTGATTAGCAGTTTCCTGTGCGTTCCGAGCAGACTGTGGTTGGTTGATGATATCGTCATCCTGACGAAATGCAATGGGAAACTCCTGTGGATAGTCGATTCTGCCAGCATTCGCCTACAACAAAAAGGTAAATTAGATACCAAACGACTGGAAAAGTGCATCACATTACCTGGTAGACATTCTCGTGTACGGAACGCATCCAAACCTCCTACAACGCGATGACCACTTTCGCACGCTTCGCTTGTATTCATCCTGGAGAGACTCGGTACATGCGCGTAGAAAGGCTGGCAGGAATAGTTGCTTCTACAGCTGCACCAATCATTTGCGGATTCTTCAACTAAACAGTGCGTGTATTTTGGGTTGGTTTTGTCACGACGTTCTGACATGGGGCCCAGACGTCTAATTGACTCATAACGAAGTTTCTCGTGGCGCTCAATTAACCTGTTTAAATATGACATATTATGATAATACTTTGCACTAAAGACATAACGACATTCTGCCTATTATTTTCCTATTTCAACTGCCCTACACTTCACAAAAATACACTTTCGAGAGGAAAACGCATAAACATCACCCGAACGACCCTGCCTACTAGATGGCAGATAAAATATTACGTTTTGTAAAAAACTTATCGCAGCACACATTGCACTGCGAATTTCCTTGAGATTAATCTATAAATAAACGACAGCAACCATTGAAATCATTATCCATTCAAGCTCGTGTGTGCTAAAGACGTGTTACTCTACTGTGTTCAATTGCGTTGCGATATCTTTGAAAATGGCCAGCCTTAAGTTCAGAAAGCGTGGTGGATATACGTCCCTGGAGCACCTGACGCTCGGATTAATGAAGAAACTCAACAATATTCCACGGGTGACTGACGTGAAGCTAAATGCTGAGCACCCATGCAGAACTGCGGACATTACAGCTTGGGAAACGAAAAACTCTGTACGCTTACCAGACGACATGAAACAATTCTATCTGTCGACCGATGGGTTTAACGTGAAATGGACTTATTGCTTCTCTAAGCGTAAACAGAAAAGTGTAGGGCTCCTGAACATACCGAAATTGAGACATATCCGGAACCTTGATTTGGACGCCCCAGGAAGAATGTTCGAGTTAGACCGCGTAGGAGACTTGGGTGTTGTTTATCTCGTTTACAGGACGCTCGAGACAACCAGACCGGAAATCTACCTTATGGAAATGGACACTTTGAAGTTTAACTTTTTGGCGCACTCTTTCACCAACTACTTGCGCATGGGCATCGTGCATCTCGGATTGCCGTACTGGCAATTAGCCTTTGCTAGCTGTGGACTGCCAGGGTGGGCGGAACAACTTTTCCTACTGCTGGCCCCACATTTACTGACCGAATACGATCTGCCATTACTGGCGAAAATTGTGAACAAAAAGTAGAATCCACCGTACTACGTCATAGACCCAGCAGTATTTCAGACAAAGCCAAGGAGAAACCGCCTTACCGGACCGAATAAAAAAATCGAAAATTTGTTTTCCGCTAATCCCTTCAAAAGACCAACACATTTGAGCGGACAGAGGACGACTTTTAAAAGAAATTAGCAATAAAGTTAGATATTATAGTTTGTTTTCTTCCGAAAGAACGGCCAACATATTATTGTTATTCATTCCAAAAATATAATTTTACTTAAGTATTGTACTATTTTGTTTGATTATTGAATAAACTATGTTTTGCTCATATTAAATCTGAGAAATGTGATGATTTATGATGGTAAAGATAAATGATTGGCAATACTGTTGTGTTATGATTCGACAGCAACGGCAGAAGAGCTCACAAGGTTATCTTCAATTATTTCAAAAGTCAGACAGTAAATCTGTCCAGAAAAGTCCACGGGGTTCGACCGAAGGTGCTCGCACCACATAGCTTCTCGGTTGTGCTAACCGAGAAGCGATGTGGTACGATCGAAAGCTTTCGAACACTAATTCTCAGCAGATGGATGGATGTTCTCGGTCAGCGCAAACAAGGGGTACATCAGGGAATAAGTAAGCGTGTCCTGAAGACAAAAATAACTCATGTCCAAATAAATAAATTGTCGCGTCGACTGAGCAGGTATTAACTCTCTAATATCCATATTCGGGCATGAGTTTAGGTTAAGTAAAATATCCGAAAGCGTTTGTGACACTCGTCGACGGAACGAACAAGAAACACGCACACAATATCACTCAGAATGCTCAATTGTAGGATTTGCCTATTGATTCTTAAAGTCAATTTCAGCCACGAATCCTCACCGGTCACGATACTTGTCCACTCACCAAAATGCCAAAGAGCGTGGAAGGAACATTTTATCAACTTTTCGGCTCAAGGTCGAGAATGAACCCAAAAACGAATAGTTTTGTCCTACATGCGGTGGATAATACAAAAAAGGGACATTAGTTCGACTAGCTCTTTCGCAAAACAGCTATTTTTCAAAACAAATATGCTTCATAGATTCACTTGGTGGTTTCGAGATCCGTTATTGGATTGGAAATTCGCCACGAGTTCCATACCGAATGTTCCTGAAACAGAGAGAAACTCTTAATGGGTGTAGTGTAGTTTTGGGAAGGCTACGGTGGGATACTTCCTCTCATACTGCCGCCATTCATCTCCGTGAACGCCTCGGAACGACGGATGCCAGTCAGTGACGGAACAAATTTCAACACCTTCGAGAAGCTTCGATCAGAAAAGTTG
Organism: Anopheles maculipalpis; assembly: GCF_943734695.1. NCBI lineage: Eukaryota > Metazoa > Arthropoda > Insecta > Diptera > Culicidae > Anopheles > Anopheles maculipalpis. Next base: position 61,863,907 of record NC_064871.1, on the reverse strand, counting down.
CATAGAATGTATCAGCCATGGAATGAATTGCACAACATGCGGCACTGAGAGATATCTTCGAAGATAGACTGTTTGATCTGACGTAGCCAAGAAGCAGGAAAATATACCGAATTGCACTGCTTTCCACTGCATCGACAACACTAACCTTTCCCGCTAACGTTGACACGCACTACACGCACTCACGCAACCCACCGTGGGAGCAGCTTTAGGGCATACGACGATGACGAACGTTATCGACGTTTCCGGATTAGTGCAGCTCATGCAAGCACCGTTGAACAGCGCTTCACAACCGCATCCGCTGCCTCCAACTGACACGCCAGCTTGTTGATTGTGGACAAACTGATGGCGAATCTAACAACTGATTAGCAGTTTCCTGTGCGTTCCGAGCAGACTGTGGTTGGTTGATGATATCGTCATCCTGACGAAATGCAATGGGAAACTCCTGTGGATAGTCGATTCTGCCAGCATTCGCCTACAACAAAATAGTACAATACTTAAGTAAAATTATATTTTTGGAATGAATAACAATAATATGTTGGCCGTTCTTTCGGAAGAAAACAAACTATAATATCTAACTTTATTGCTAATTTCTTTTAAAAGTCGTCCTCTGTCCGCTCAAATGTGTTGGTCTTTTGAAGGGATTAGCGGAAAACAAATTTTCGATTTTTTTATTCGGTCCGGTAAGGCGGTTTCTCCTTGGCTTTGTCTGAAATACTGCTGGGTCTATGACGTAGTACGGTGGATTCTACTTTTTGTTCACAATTTTCGCCAGTAATGGCAGATCGTATTCGGTCAGTAAATGTGGGGCCAGCAGTAGGAAAAGTTGTTCCGCCCACCCTGGCAGTCCACAGCTAGCAAAGGCTAATTGCCAGTACGGCAATCCGAGATGCACGATGCCCATGCGCAAGTAGTTGGTGAAAGAGTGCGCCAAAAAGTTAAACTTCAAAGTGTCCATTTCCATAAGGTAGATTTCCGGTCTGGTTGTCTCGAGCGTCCTGTAAACGAGATAAACAACACCCAAGTCTCCTACGCGGTCTAACTCGAACATTCTTCCTGGGGCGTCCAAATCAAGGTTCCGGATATGTCTCAATTTCGGTATGTTCAGGAGCCCTACACTTTTCTGTTTACGCTCTAATTTACAACAAAAAGGTAAATTAGATACCAAACGACTGGAAAAGTGCATCACATTACCTGGTAGACATTCTCGTGTACGGAACGCATCCAAACCTCCTACAACGCGATGACCACTTTCGCACGCTTCGCTTGTATTCATCCTGGAGAGACTCGGTACATGCGCGTAGAAAGGCTGGCAGGAATAGTTGCTTCTACAGCTGCACCAATCATTTGCGGATTCTTCAACTAAACAGTGCGTGTATTTTGGGTTGGTTTTGTCACGACGTTCTGACATGGGGCCCAGACGTCTAATTGACTCATAACGAAGTTTCTCGTGGCGCTCAATTAACCTGTTTAAATATGACATATTATGATAATACTTTGCACTAAAGACATAACGACATTCTGCCTATTATTTTCCTATTTCAACTGCCCTACACTTCACAAAAATACACTTTCGAGAGGAAAACGCATAAACATCACCCGAACGACCCTGCCTACTAGATGGCAGATAAAATATTACGTTTTGTAAAAAACTTATCGCAGCACACATTGCACTGCGAATTTCCTTGAGATTAATCTATAAATAAACGACAGCAACCATTGAAATCATTATCCATTCAAGCTCGTGTGTGCTAAAGACGTGTTACTCTACTGTGTTCAATTGCGTTGCGATATCTTTGAAAATGGCCAGCCTTAAGTTCAGAAAGCGTGGTGGATATACGTCCCTGGAGCACCTGACGCTCGGATTAATGAAGAAACTCAACAATATTCCACGGGTGACTGACGTGAAGCTAAATGCTGAGCACCCATGCAGAACTGCGGACATTACAGCTTGGGAAACGAAAAACTCTGTACGCTTACCAGACGACATGAAACAATTCTATCTGTCGACCGATGGGTTTAACGTGAAATGGACTTATTGCTTCTCTAAGCGTAAACAGAAAAGTGTAGGGCTCCTGAACATACCGAAATTGAGACATATCCGGAACCTTGATTTGGACGCCCCAGGAAGAATGTTCGAGTTAGACCGCGTAGGAGACTTGGGTGTTGTTTATCTCGTTTACAGGACGCTCGAGACAACCAGACCGGAAATCTACCTTATGGAAATGGACACTTTGAAGTTTAACTTTTTGGCGCACTCTTTCACCAACTACTTGCGCATGGGCATCGTGCATCTCGGATTGCCGTACTGGCAATTAGCCTTTGCTAGCTGTGGACTGCCAGGGTGGGCGGAACAACTTTTCCTACTGCTGGCCCCACATTTACTGACCGAATACGATCTGCCATTACTGGCGAAAATTGTGAACAAAAAGTAGAATCCACCGTACTACGTCATAGACCCAGCAGTATTTCAGACAAAGCCAAGGAGAAACCGCCTTACCGGACCGAATAAAAAAATCGAAAATTTGTTTTCCGCTAATCCCTTCAAAAGACCAACACATTTGAGCGGACAGAGGACGACTTTTAAAAGAAATTAGCAATAAAGTTAGATATTATAGTTTGTTTTCTTCCGAAAGAACGGCCAACATATTATTGTTATTCATTCCAAAAATATAATTTTACTTAAGTATTGTACTATTTTGTTTGATTATTGAATAAACTATGTTTTGCTCATATTAAATCTGAGAAATGTGATGATTTATGATGGTAAAGATAAATGATTGGCAATACTGTTGTGTTATGATTCGACAGCAACGGCAGAAGAGCTCACAAGGTTATCTTCAATTATTTCAAAAGTCAGACAGTAAATCTGTCCAGAAAAGTCCACGGGGTTCGACCGAAGGTGCTCGCACCACATAGCTTCTCGGTTGTGCTAACCGAGAAGCGATGTGGTACGATCGAAAGCTTTCGAACACTAATTCTCAGCAGATGGATGGATGTTCTCGGTCAGCGCAAACAAGGGGTACATCAGGGAATAAGTAAGCGTGTCCTGAAGACAAAAATAACTCATGTCCAAATAAATAAATTGTCGCGTCGACTGAGCAGGTATTAACTCTCTAATATCCATATTCGGGCATGAGTTTAGGTTAAGTAAAATATCCGAAAGCGTTTGTGACACTCGTCGACGGAACGAACAAGAAACACGCACACAATATCACTCAGAATGCTCAATTGTAGGATTTGCCTATTGATTCTTAAAGTCAATTTCAGCCACGAATCCTCACCGGTCACGATACTTGTCCACTCACCAAAATGCCAAAGAGCGTGGAAGGAACATTTTATCAACTTTTCGGCTCAAGGTCGAGAATGAACCCAAAAACGAATAGTTTTGTCCTACATGCGGTGGATAATATAAAAAAGGGACATTAGTTCGACTAGCTCTTTCGCAAAACAGCTATTTTTCAAAACAATTATGCTTCATAGATTCACTTGGTGGTTTCGAGATCCGTTATTGGATTGGAAATTCGCCACGAGTTCGATACAGAATGTTCCTGAAACAGAGAGAAACTCTTAATGGGTGTAGTGTAGTTTTGGGAAGGCTACGGTGGGATACTTCCTCTCATACTGCCGCCATTCATGTCCGTGAACGCCTCGGAACGACGGATGCCAGTCAGTGACGGAACAAATTTCAATACCTTCGAGAAGCTTCGATCAGAAAAGTTGCATAGAATGTATCAGCCATGGAATGAATTGCACAACATGCGGCACTGAGAGATATCTTCGAAGATAGACTGTTTGATCTGACGTAGCCAAGAAGCAGGAAAATATACCGAATTGCACTGCTTTCCACTGCATCGACAACACTAACCTTTCCCGCTAACGATGACACGCACTACACGCACTCACGCAACCCACCGTGGGAGCAGCTTTAGGGCATACGACGATGACGAACGTTATCGACGTTTCCGGATTAGTGCAGCTCATGCAAGCACCGTTGAACAGCGCTTCACAACCGCATCCGCTGCCTCCAACTGACACGCCAGCTTGTTGATTGTGGACAAACTGATGGCGAATCTAACAACTGATTAGCAGTTTCCTGTGCGCTCCGAGCAGACTGTGGTTGGTTGATGATATCGTCATCCTGACGAAATGCAATGGGAAACTCCTGTGGATAGTCGATTCTGCCAGCATTCGCCTACAACAAAAAGGTAAATTAGATACCAAACGACTGGAAAAGTGCATCACATTACCTGGTAGACATTCTCGTGTACGGAACGCATCCAAACCTCCTACAACGCGATGACCACTTTCGCACGCTTCGCTTGTATTCATCCTGGAGAGACTCGGTACACGCGCGTAGAAAGGCTGGCAGGAATAGTTGCTTCTACAACTTCTACTTTACTTTACTTTAAGTACAATACTATAACTTTACTTAAGTATTGTACTATTTTGTTTGATTATTGAATAAACTATGTTTTGCTCATATTAAATCTGAGAAATGTGATGATTTATGATGGTAAAGATAAATGATTGGCAATACTGTTGTGTTATGATTCGACAGCAACGGCAGAAGACACAAGGTTATCTTCAATTATTTCAAAAGCCAGACAGTAAATCTGTCCAGAAAAGTCCACGGGGTTCGACCGAAGGTGCTCGCACCACATAGCTTCTCGGTTGTGCTAACCGAGAAGCGATGTGGTACGATCGAAAGCTTTCGAACACTAATTCTCAGCAGATGGATGGATGTTCTCGGTCAGCGCAAACAAGGGGTACATCAGGGAATAAGTAAGCGTGTCCTGAAGACAAAAATAACTCATGTCCAAATAAATAAATTGTCGCGTCGGCTGAGCAGGTATTAACTCTCTAATATCCATATTCGGGCATGAGTTTAGGTTAAGTAAAATATCCGAAAGCGTTTGTGACACTCGTCGACGGAACGAACAAGAAACACGCACACGATATCACTCAGAATGCTCAATTGTAGGATTTGCCTATTGATTCTTAAAGTCAATTTCAGCCACGAATCCTCACCGGTCACGATACTTGTCCACTCACCAAAATGCCAAAGAGCGTGGAAGGAACATTTTATCAACTTTTCGGCTCAAGGTCGAGAATGAACCCAAAAACGAATAGTTTTGTCCTACATGCGGTGGATAATATAAAAAAGGGACATTAGTTCGACTAGCTCTTTCGCAAAACAGCTATTTTTCAAAACAATTATGCTTCATAGATTCACTTGGTGGTTTCGAGATGTGTTATTGGATTGGAAATTCGCCACGAGTTCGATACAGAATGTTCCTGAAACAGAGAGAAACTCTTAATGGGTGTAGTGTAGTTTTGGGAAGGCTACGGTGGGATACTTCCTCTCATACTGCCGCCATTCATGTCCGTGAACGCCTCGGAACGACGGATGCCAGTCAGTGACGGAACAAATTTCAACACCTTCGAGAAGCTTCGATCAGAAAAGTTGCATAGAATGTATCAGCCATGGAATGAATTGCACAACATGCGGCACTGAGAGATATCTTCGAAGATAGACTGTTTGATCTGACGTAGCCAAGAAGCAGGAAAATACACCGAATTGCACTGCTTTCCACTGCATCGACAACACTAACCTTTCCCGCTAACGATGACACGCACTACACGCACTCACGCAACCCACCGTGGGAGCAGCTTTAGGGCATACGACGATGACGAACGTTATCGACGTTTCCGGATTAGTGCAGCTCATGCAAGCACCGTTGAACAGCGCTTCACAACCGCATCCGCTGCCTCCAACTGACACGCCAGCTTGTTGATTGTGGACAAACTGATGGCGAATCTAACAACTGATTAGCAGTTTCCTGTGCGCTCCGAGCAGACTGTGGTTGGTTGATGATATCGTCATCCTGACGAAATGCAATGGGAAACTCCTGTGGATAGTCGATTCTGCCAGCATTCGCCTACAACAAAAAGGTAAATTAGATACCAAACGACTGGAAAAGTGCATCACATTACCTGGTAGACATTCTCGTGTACGGAACGCATCCAAACCTCCTACAACGCGATGACCACTTTCGCACGCTTCGCTTGTATTCATCCTGGAGAGACTCGGTACACGCGCGTAGAAAGGCTGGCAGGAATAGTTGCTTCTACAGCTGCACCAATCATTTGCGGATTCTTCAACTAAACAGTGCGTGTATTTTGGGTTGGTTTTGTCACGACGTTCTGACATGGGGCCCAGACGTCTAATTGACTCATAACGAAGTTTCTCGTGGCGCTCAATTAACCTGTTTAAATATGACATATTATGATAATACTTTGCACTAAAGACATAACGACATTCTGCCTATTATTTTCCTATTTCAACTGCCCTACACTTCACAAAAATACACTTTCGAGAGGAAAACGCATAAACATCACCCGAACGACCCTGCCTACTAGATGGCAGATAAAATATTACGTTTTGTAAAAAACTTATCGCAGCACACATTGCACTGCGAATTTCCTTGAGATTAATCTATAAATAAACGACAGCAACCATTGAAATCATTATCCATTCAAGCTCGTGTGTGCTAAAGACGTGTTACTCTACTGTGTTCAATTGCGTTGCGATATCTTTGAAAATGGCCAGCCTTAAGTTCAGAAAGCGTGGTGGATATACGTCCCTGGAGCACCTGACGCTCGGATTAATGAAGAAACTCAACAATATTCCACGGGTGACTGACGTGAAGCTAAATGCTGAGCACCCATGCAGAACTGCGGACATTACAGCTTGGGAAACGAAAAACTCTGTACGCTTACCAGACGACATGAAACAATTCTATCTGTCGACCGATGGGTTTAACGTGAAATGGACTTATTGCTTCTCTAAGCGTAAACAGAAAAGTGTAGGGCTCCTGAACATACCGAAATTGAGACATATCCGGAACCTTGATTTGGACGCCCCAGGAAGAATGTTCGAGTTAGACCGCGTAGGAGACTTGGGTGTTGTTTATCTCGTTTACAGGACGCTCGAGACAACCAGACCAGAAATCTACCTTATGGAAATGGACACTTTGAAGTTTAACTTTTTGGCGCACTCTTTCACCAACTACTTGCGCATGGGCATCGTGCATCTCGGATTGCCGTACTGGCAATTAGCCTTTGCTAGCTGTGGACTGCCAGGGTGGGCGGAACAACTTTTCCTACTGCTGGCCCCACATTTACTGACCGAATACGATCTGCCATTACTGGCGAAAATTGTGAACAAAAAGTAGAATCCACCGTACTACGTCATAGACCCAGCAGCATTTCAGACAAAGCCAAGGAGAAACCGCCTTACCGGACCGACTAAAAAAATCGAAAATTTGTTTTCCGCTAATCCCTTCAAAAGACCAACACATTTGAGCGGACAGAGGACGACTTTTAAAAGAAATTAGCAATAAAGTTAGATATTATAGTTTGTTTTCTTTCGAAAGAACGGCCAACATATTATTGTTATTCATTCCAAAAATATAATTTTACTTAAGTATTGTACTATTTTGTTTGATTATTGAATAAACTATGTTTTGCTCATATTAAATCTGAGAAATGTGATGATTTATGATGGTAAAGATAAATGATTGGCAATACTGTTGTGTTATGATTCGACAGCAACGGCAGAAGAGCTCACAAGGTTATCTTCAATTATTTCAAAAGTCAGACAGTAAATCTGTCCAGAAAAGTCCACGGGGTTCGACCGAAGGTGCTCGCACCACATAGCTTCTCGGTTGTGCTAACCGAGAAGCGATGTGGTACGATCGAAAGCTTTCGAACACTAATTCTCAGCAGATGGATGGATGTTCTCGGTCAGCGCAAACAAGGGGTACATCAGGGAATAAGTAAGCGTGTCCTGAAGACAAAAATAACTCATGTCCAAATAAATAAATTGTCGCGTCGACTGAGCAGGTATTAACTCTCTAATATCCATATTCGGGCATGAGTTTAGGTTAAGTAAAATATCCAAAAGCGTTTGTGACACTCGTCGACGGAACGAACAAGAAACACGCAGACGATATCACTCAGAATACTCAATTGTAGGATTTGCCTATTGATTCTTAAAGTCAATTTCAGCCACGAATCCTCACCGGTCACGATACTTGTCCACTCACCAAAATGCCAAAGAGCGTGGAAGGAACATTTTATCAACTTTTCGGCTCAAGGTCGAGAATGAACCCAAAAACGAATAGTTTTGTCCTACATGCGGTGGATAATACAAAAAAGGGACATTAGTTCGACTAGCTCTTTCGCAAAACAGCTATTTTTCAAAACAATTATGCTTCATAGATTCACTTGGTGGTTTCGAGATCCGTTATTGGATTGGAAATTCGCCACGAGTTCGATACAGAATGTTCCTGAAACAGAGAGAAACTCTTAATGGGTGTAGTGTAGTTTTGGGAAGGCTACGGTGGGATACTTCCTCTCATACTGCCGCCATTCATCTCCGTGAACGCCTCGGAACGACGGATGCCAGTCAGTGACGGAACAAATTTCAACACCTTCGAGAAGCTTCGATCAGAAAAGTTGCATAGAATGTATCAGCCATGGAATGAATTGCACAACATGCGGCACTGAGAGATATCTTCGAAGATAGACTGTTTGATCTGACGTAGCCAAGAAGCAGGAAAATATACCGAATTGCACTGCTTTCCACTGCATCGACAACACTAACCTTTCCCGCTAACGTTGACACGCACTACACGCACTCACGCAACCCACCGTGGGAGCAGCTTTAGGGCATACGACGATGACGAACGTTATCGACGTTTCCGGATTAGTGCAGCTCATGCAAGCACCGTTGAACAGCGCTTCACAACCGCATCCGCTGCCTCCAACTGACACGCCAGCTTGTTTATTGTGAACAAACTGATGGCGAATCTAACAACTGATTAGCAGTTTCCTGTGCGCTCCGAGCAGACTGTGGTTGGTTGATGATATCGTCATCCTGACGAAATGCAATGGGAAACTCCTGTGGATAGACGATTCTGCCAGCATTCGCCTACAACAAAAAGGTAAATTAGATACCAAACGACTGGAAAAGTGCATCACATTACCTGGTAGACATTCTCGTGTACGGAACGCATCCAAACCTCCTACAACGCGATGACCACTTTCGCACGCTTCGCTTGTATTCATCCTGGAGAGACTCGGTACATGCGCGTAGAAAGGCTGGCAGGAATAGTTGCTTCTACAGCTGCACCAATCATTTGCGGATTCTTCAACTAAACAGTGCGTGTATTTTGGGTTGGTTTTGTCACGACGTTCTGACATGGGGCCCAGACGTCTAATTGACTCATAACGAAGTTTCTCGTGGCGCTCAATTAACCTGTTTAAATATGACATATTATGATAATACTTTGCACTAAAGACATAACGACATTCTGCCTATTATTTTCCTATTTCAACTGCCCTACACTTCACAAAAATACACTTTCGAGAGGAAAACGCATAAACATCACCCGAACGACCCTGCCTACTAGATGGCAGATAAAATATTACGTTTTGTAAAAAACTTATCGCAGCACACATTGCACTGCGAATTTCCTTGAGATTAATCTATAAATAAACGACAGCAACCATTGAAATCATTATCCATTCAAGCTCGTGTGTGCTAAAGACGTGTTACTCTACTGTGTTCAATTGCGTTGCGATATCTTTGAAAATGGCCAGCCTTAAGTTCAGAAAGCGTGGTGGATATACGTCCCTGGAGCACCTGACGCTCGGATTAATGAAGAAACTCAACAATATTCCACGGGTGACTGACGTGAAGCTAAATGCTGAGCACCCATGCAGAACTGCGGACATTACAGCTTGGGAAACGAAAAACTCTGTACGCTTACCAGACGACATGAAACAATTCTATCTGTCGACCGATGGGTTTAACGTGAAATGGACTTATTGCTTCTCTAAGCGTAAACAGAAAAGTGTAGGGCTCCTGAACATACCGAAATTGAGACATATCCGGAACCTTGATTTGGACGCCCCAGGAAGAATGTTCGAGTTAGACCGCGTAGGAGACTTGGGTGTTGTTTATCTCGTTTACAGGACGCTCGAGACAACCAGACCGGAAATCTACCTTATGGAAATGGACACTTTGAAGTTTAACTTTTTGGCGCACTCTTTCACCAACTACTTGCGCATGGGCATCGTGCATCTCGGATTGCCGTACTGGCAATTAGCCTTTGCTAGCTGTGGACTGCCAGGGTGGGCGGAACAACTTTTCCTACTGCTGGCCCCACATTTACTGACCGAATACGATCTGCCATTACTGGCGAAAATTGTGAACAAAAAGTAGAATCCACCGTACTACGTCATAGACCCAGCAGCATTTCAGACAAAGCCAAGGAGAAACCGCCTTACCGGACCGACTAAAAAAATCGAAAATTTGTTTTCCGCTAATCCCTTCAAAAGACCAACACATTTGAGCGGACAGAGGACGACTTTTAAAAGAAATTAGCAATAAAGTTAGATATTATAGTTTGTTTTCTTCCGAAAGAACGGCCAACATATTATTGTTATTCATTCCAAAAATATAATTTTACTTAAGTATTGTACTATTTTGTTTGATTATTGAATAAACTATGTTTTGCTCATATTAAATCTGAGAAATGTGATGATTTATGATGGTAAAGATAAATGATTGGCAATACTGTTGTGTTATGATTCGACAGCAACGGCAGAAGAGCTCACAAGGTTATCTTCAATTATTTCAAAAGTCAGACAGTAAATCTGTCCAGAAAAGTCCACGGGGTTCGACCGAAGGTGCTCGCACCACATAGCTTCTCGGTTGTGCTAACCGAGAAGCGATGTGGTACGATCGAAAGCTTTCGAACACTAATTCTCAGCAGATGGATGGATGTTCTCGGTCAGCGCAAACAAGGGGTACATCAGGGAATAAGTAAGCGTGTCCTGAAGACAAAAATAACTCATGTCCAAATAAATAAATTGTCGCGTCGACTGAGCAGGTATTAACTCTCTAATATCCATATTCGGGCATGAGTTTAGGTTAAGTAAAATATCCGAAAGCGTTTGTGACACTCGTCGACGGAACGAACAAGAAACACGCACACAATATCACTCAGAATGCTCAATTGTAGGATTTGCCTATTGATTCTTAAAGTCAATTTCAGCCACGAATCCTCACCGGTCACGATACTTGTCCACTCACCAAAATGCCAAAGAGCGTGGAAGGAACATTTTATCAACTTTTCGGCTCAAGGTCGAGAATGAACCCAAAAACGAATAGTTTTGTCCTACATGCGGTGGATAATATAAAAAAGGGACATTAGTTCGACTAGCTCTTTCGCAAAACAGCTATTTTTCAAAACAATTATGCTTCATAGATTCACTTGGTGGTTTCGAGATGTGTTATTGGATTGGAAATTCGCCACGAGTTCGATACAGAATGTTCCTGAAACAGAGAGAAACTCTTAATGGGTGTAGTGTAGTTTTGGGAAGGCTACGGTGGGATACTTCCTCTCATACTGCCGCCATTCATGTCCGTGAACGCCTCGGAACGACGGATGCCAGTCAGTGACGGAACAAATTTCAATACCTTCGAGAAGCTTCGATCAGAAAAGTTGCATAGAATGTATCAGCCATGGAATGAATTGCACAACATGCGGCACTGAGAGATATCTTCGAAGATAGACTGTTTGATCTGACGTAGCCAAGAAGCAGGAAAATATACCGAATTGCACTGCTTTCCACTGCATCGACAACACTAACCTTTCCCGCTAACGATGACACGCACTACACGCACTCACGCAACCCACCGTGGGAGCAGCTTTAGGGCATACGACGATGACGAACGTTATCGACGTTTCCGGATTAGTGCAGCTCATGCAAGCACCGTTGAACAGCGCTTCACAACCGCATCCGCTGCCTCCAACTGACACGCCAGCTTGTTGATTGTGGACAAACTGATGGCGAATCTAACAACTGATTAGCAGTTTCCTGTGCGCTCCGAGCAGACTGTGGTTGGTTGATGATATCGTCATCCTGACGAAATGCAATGGGAAACTCCTGTGGATAGTCGATTCTGCCAGCATTCGCCTACAACAAAAAGGTAAATTAGATACCAAACGACTGGAAAAGTGCATCACATTACCTGGTAGACATTCTCGTGTACGGAACGCATCCAAACCTCCTACAACGCGATGACCACTTTCGCACGCTTCGCTTGTATTCATCTTGGAGAGACTCGGTACACGCGCGTAGAAAGGCTGGCAGGAATAGTTGCTTCTACAGCTGCACCAATCATTTGCGGATTCTTCAACTAAACAGTGCGTGTATTTTGGGTTGGTTTTGTCACGACGTTCTGACATGGGGCCCAGACGTCTAATTGACTCATAACGAAGTTTCTCGTGGCGCTCAATTAACCTGTTTAAATATGACATATTATGATAATACTTTGCACTAAAGACATAACGACATTCTGCCTATTATTTTCCTATTTCAACTGCCCTACACTTCACAAAAATACACTTTCGAGAGGAAAACGCATAAACATCACCCGAACGACCCTGCCTACTAGATGGCAGATAAAATATTACGTTTTGTAAAAAACTTATCGCAGCACACATTGCACTGCGAATTTCCTTGAGATTAATCTATAAATAAACGACAGCAACCATTGAAATCATTATCCATTCAAGCTCGTGTGTGCTAAAGACGTGTTACTCTACTGTGTTCAATTGCGTTGCGATATCTTTGAAAATGGCCAGCCTTAAGTTCAGAAAGCGTGGTGGATATACGTCCCTGGAGCACCTGACGCTCGGATTAATGAAGAAACTCAACAATATTCCACGGGTGACTGACGTGAAGCTAAATGCTGAGCACCCATGCAGAACTGCGGACATTACAGCTTGGGAAACGAAAAACTCTGTACGCTTACCAGACGACATGAAACAATTCTATCTGTCGACCGATGGGTTTAACGTGAAATGGACTTATTGCTTCTCTAAGCGTAAACAGAAAAGTGTAGGGCTCCTGAACATACCGAAATTGAGACATATCCGGAACCTTGATTTGGACGCCCCAGGAAGAATGTTCGAGTTAGACCGCGTAGGAGACTTGGGTGTTGTTTATCTCGTTTACAGGACGCTCGAGACAACCAGACCAGAAATCTACCTTATGGAAATGGACACTTTGAAGTTTAACTTTTTGGCGCACTCTTTCACCAACTACTTGCGCATGGGCATCGTGCATCTCGGATTGCCGTACTGGCAATTAGCCTTTGCTAGCTGTGGACTGCCAGGGTGGGCGGAACAACTTTTCCTACTGCTGGCCCCACATTTACTGACCGAATACGATCTGCCATTACTGGCGAAAATTGTGAACAAAAAGTAGAATCCACCGTACTACGTCATAGACCCAGCAGTATTTCAGACAAAGCCAAGGAGAAACCGCCTTACCGGACCGACTAAAAAAATCGAAAATTTGTTTTCCGCTAATCCCTTCAAAAGACCAACACATTTGAGCGGACAGAGGACGACTTTTAAAAGAAATTAGCAATAAAGTTAGATATTATAGTTTGTTTTCTTTCGAAAGAACGGCCAACATATTATTGTTATTCATTCCAAAAATATAATTTTACTTAAGTATTGTACTATTTTGTTTGATTATTGAATAAACTATGTTTTGCTCATATTAAATCTGAGAAATGTGATGATTTATGATGGTAAAGATAAATGATTGGCAATACTGTTGTGTTATGATTCGACAGCAACGGCAGAAGAGCTCACAAGGTTATCTTCAATTATTTCAAAAGTCAGACAGTAAATCTGTCCAGTAAAGTCCACGGGGTTCGACCGAAGGTGCTCGCACCACATAGCTTCTCGGTTGTGCTAACCGAGAAGCGATGTGGTACGATCGAAAGCTTTCGAACACTAATTCTCAGCAGATGGATGGATGTTCTCGGTCAGCGCAAACAAGGGGTACATCAGGGAATAAGTAAGCGTGTCCTGAAGACAAAAATAACTCATGTCCAAATAAATAAATTGTCGCGTCGACTGAGCAGGTATTAACTCTCTAATATCCATATTCGGGCATGAGTTTAGGTTAAGTAAAATATCCAAAAGCGTTTGTGACACTCGTCGACGGAACGAACAAGAAACACGCAGACGATATCACTCAGAATACTCAATTGTAGGATTTGCCTATTGATTCTTAAAGTCAATTTCAGCCACGAATCCTCACCGGTCACGATACTTGTCCACTCACCAAAATGCCAAAGAGCGTGGAAGGAACATTTTATCAACTTTTCGGCTCAAGGTCGAGAATGAACCCAAAAACGAATAGTTTTGTCCTACATGCGGTGGATAATACAAAAAAGGGATATTAGTTCGACTAGCTCTTTCGCAAAACAGCTATTTTTCAAAACAATTATGCTTCATAGATTCACTTGGTGGTTTCGAGATCCGTTATTGGATTGGAAATTCGCCACGAGTTCGATACAGAATGTTCCTGAAACAGAGAGAAACTCTTAATGGGTGTAGTGTAGTTTTGGGAAGGCTACGGTGGGATACTTCCTCTCATACTGCCGCCATTCATCTCCGTGAACGCCTCGGAACGACGGATGCCAGTCAGTGACGGAACAAATTTCAACACCTTCGAGAAGCTTCGATCAGAAAAGTTGCATAGAATGTATCAGCCATGGAATGAATTGCACAACATGCGGCACTGAGAGATATCTTCGAAGATAGACTGTTTGATCTGACGTAGCCAAGAAGCAGGAAAATATACCGAATTGCACTGCTTTCCACTGCATCGACAACACTAACCTTTCCCGCTAACGTTGACACGCACTACACGCACTCACGCAACCCACCGTGGGAGCAGCTTTAGGGCATACGACGATGACGAACGTTATCGACGTTTCCGGATTAGTGCAGCTCATGCAAGCACCGTTGAACAGCGCTTCACAACCGCATCCGCTGCCTCCAACTGACACGCCAGCTTGTTGATTGTGGACAAACTGATGGCGAATCTAACAACTGATTAGCAGTTTCCTGTGCGTTCCGAGCAGACTGTGGTTGGTTGATGATATCGTCATCCTGACGAAATGCAATGGGAAACTCCTGTGGATAGTCGATTCTGCCAGCATTCGCCTACAACAAAAAGGTAAATTAGATACCAAACGACTGGAAAAGTGCATCACATTACCTGGTAGACATTCTCGTGTACGGAACGCATCCAAACCTCCTACAACGCGATGACCACTTTCGCACGCTTCGCTTGTATTCATCCTGGAGAGACTCGGTACATGCGCGTAGAAAGGCTGGCAGGAATAGTTGCTTCTACAGCTGCACCAATCATTTGCGGATTCTTCAACTAAACAGTGCGTGTATTTTGGGTTGGTTTTGTCACGACGTTCTGACATGGGGCCCAGACGTCTAATTGACTCATAACGAAGTTTCTCGTGGCGCTCAATTAACCTGTTTAAATATGACATATTATGATAATACTTTGCACTAAAGACATAACGACATTCTGCCTATTATTTTCCTATTTCAACTGCCCTACACTTCACAAAAATACACTTTCGAGAGGAAAACGCATAAACATCACCCGAACGACCCTGCCTACTAGATGGCAGATAAAATATTACGTTTTGTAAAAAACTTATCGCAGCACACATTGCACTGCGAATTTCCTTGAGATTAATCTATAAATAAACGACAGCAACCATTGAAATCATTATCCATTCAAGCTCGTGTGTGCTAAAGACGTGTTACTCTACTGTGTTCAATTGCGTTGCGATATCTTTGAAAATGGCCAGCCTTAAGTTCAGAAAGCGTGGTGGATATACGTCCCTGGAGCACCTGACGCTCGGATTAATGAAGAAACTCAACAATATTCCACGGGTGACTGACGTGAAGCTAAATGCTGAGCACCCATGCAGAACTGCGGACATTACAGCTTGGGAAACGAAAAACTCTGTACGCTTACCAGACGACATGAAACAATTCTATCTGTCGACCGATGGGTTTAACGTGAAATGGACTTATTGCTTCTCTAAGCGTAAACAGAAAAGTGTAGGGCTCCTGAACATACCGAAATTGAGACATATCCGGAACCTTGATTTGGACGCCCCAGGAAGAATGTTCGAGTTAGACCGCGTAGGAGACTTGGGTGTTGTTTATCTCGTTTACAGGACGCTCGAGACAACCAGACCGGAAATCTACCTTATGGAAATGGACACTTTGAAGTTTAACTTTTTGGCGCACTCTTTCACCAACTACTTGCGCATGGGCATCGTGCATCTCGGATTGCCGTACTGGCAATTAGCCTTTGCTAGCTGTGGACTGCCAGGGTGGGCGGAACAACTTTTCCTACTGCTGGCCCCACATTTACTGACCGAATACGATCTGCCATTACTGGCGAAAATTGTGAACAAAAAGTAGAATCCACCGTACTACGTCATAGACCCAGCAGTATTTCAGACAAAGCCAAGGAGAAACCGCCTTACCGGACCGACTAAAAAAATCGAAAATTTGTTTTCCGCTAATCCCTTCAAAAGACCAACACATTTGAGCGGACAGAGGACGACTTTTAAAAGAAATTAGCAATAAAGTTAGATATTATAGTTTGTTTTCTTCCGAAAGAACGGCCAACATATTATTGTTATTCATTCCAAAAATATAATTTTACTTAAGTATTGTACTATTTTGTTTGATTATTGAATAAACTATGTTTTGCTCATATTAAATCTGAGAAATGTGATGATTTATGATGGTAAAGATAAATGATTGGCAATACTGTTGTGTTATGATTCGACAGCAACGGCAGAAGAGCTCACAAGGTTATCTTCAATTATTTCAAAAGTCAGACAGTAAATCTGTCCAGAAAAGTCCACGGGGTTCGACCGAAGGTGCTCGCACCACATAGCTTCTCGGTTGTGCTAACCGAGAAGCGATGTGGTACGATCGAAAGCTTTCGAACACTAATTCTCAGCAGATGGATGGATGTTCTCGGTCAGCGCAAACAAGGGGTACATCAGGGAATAAGTAAGCGTGTCCTGAAGACAAAAATAACTCATGTCCAAATAAATAAATTGTCGCGTCGACTGAGCAGGTATTAACTCTCTAATATCCATATTCGGGCATGAGTTTAGGTTAAGTAAAATATCCGAAAGCGTTTGTGACACTCGTCGACGGAACGAACAAGAAACACGCACACAATATCACTCAGAATGCTCAATTGTAGGATTTGCCTATTGATTCTTAAAGTCAATTTCAGCCACGAATCCTCACCGGTCACGATACTTGTCCACTCACCAAAATGCCAAAGAGCGTGGAAGGAACATTTTATCAACTTTTCGGCTCAAGGTCGAGAATGAACCCAAAAACGAATAGTTTTGTCCTACATGCGGTGGATAATATAAAAAAGGGACATTAGTTCGACTAGCTCTTTCGCAAAACAGCTATTTTTCAAAACAATTATGCTTCATAGATTCACTTGGTGGTTTCGAGATCCGTTATTGGATTGGAAATTCGCCACGAGTTCGATACAGAATGTTCCTGAAACAGAGAGAAACTCTTAATGGGTGTAGTGTAGTTTTGGGAAGGCTACGGTGGGATACTTCCTCTCATACTGCCGCCATTCATGTCCGTGAACGCCTCGGAACGACGGATGCCAGTCAGTGACGGAACAAATTTCAATACCTTCGAGAAGC
This sequence comes from Anopheles maculipalpis, assembly GCF_943734695.1. Lineage (NCBI taxonomy): Eukaryota > Metazoa > Arthropoda > Insecta > Diptera > Culicidae > Anopheles > Anopheles maculipalpis. The sequence goes on along the minus strand of NC_064871.1, from coordinate 61,846,233 downwards.
TTCGATCAGAAAAGTTGCATAGAATGTATCAGCCATGGAATGAATTGCACAACATGCGGCACTGAGAGATATCTTCGAAGATAGACTGTTTGATCTGACGTAGCCAAGAAGCAGGAAAATATACCGAATTGCACTGCTTTCCACTGCATCGACAACACTAACCTTTCCCGCTAACGATGACACGCACTACACGCACTCACGCAACCCACCGTGGGAGCAGCTTTAGGGCATACGACGATGACGAACGTTATCGACGTTTCCGGATTAGTGCAGCTCATGCAAGCACCGTTGAACAGCGCTTCACAACCGCATCCGCTGCCTCCAACTGACACGCCAGCTTGTTGATTGTGGACAAACTGATGGCGAATCTAACAACTGATTAGCAGTTTCCTGTGCGCTCCGAGCAGACTGTGGTTGGTTGATGATATCGTCATCCTGACGAAATGCAATGGGAAACTCCTGTGGATAGTCGATTCTGCCAGCATTCGCCTACAACAAAAAGGTAAATTAGATACCAAACGACTGGAAAAGTGCATCACATTACCTGGTAGACATTCTCGTGTACGGAACGCATCCAAACCTCCTACAACGCGATGACCACTTTCGCACGCTTCGCTTGTATTCATCCTGGAGAGACTCGGTACACGCGCGTAGAAAGGCTGGCAGGAATAGTTGCTTCTACAACTTCTACTTTACTTTACTTTAAGTACAATACTATAACTTTACTTAAGTATTGTACTATTTTGTTTGATTATTGAATAAACTATGTTTTGCTCATATTAAATCTGAGAAATGTGATGATTTATGATGGTAAAGATAAATGATTGGCAATACTGTTGTGTTATGATTCGACAGCAACGGCAGAAGAGCTCACAAGGTTATCTTCAATTATTTCAAAAGCCAGACAGTAAATCTGTCCAGAAAAGTCCACGGGGTTCGACCGAAGGTGCTCGCACCACATAGCTTCTCGGTTGTGCTAACCGAGAAGCGATGTGGTACGATCGAAAGCTTTCGAACACTAATTCTCAGCAGATGGATGGATGTTCTCGGTCAGCGCAAACAAGGGGTACATCAGGGAATAAGTAAGCGTGTCCTGAAGACAAAAATAACTCATGTCCAAATAAATAAATTGTCGCGTCGGCTGAGCAGGTATTAACTCTCTAATATCCATATTCGGGCATGAGTTTAGGTTAAGTAAAATATCCGAAAGCGTTTGTGACACTCGTCGACGGAACGAACAAGAAACACGCACACGATATCACTCAGAATGCTCAATTGTAGGATTTGCCTATTGATTCTTAAAGTCAATTTCAGCCACGAATCCTCACCGGTCACGATACTTGTCCACTCACCAAAATGCCAAAGAGCGTGGAAGGAACATTTTATCAACTTTTCGGCTCAAGGTCGAGAATGAACCCAAAAACGAATAGTTTTGTCCTACATGCGGTGGATAATATAAAAAAGGGACATTAGTTCGACTAGCTCTTTCGCAAAACAGCTATTTTTCAAAACAATTATGCTTCATAGATTCACTTGGTGGTTTCGAGATGTGTTATTGGATTGGAAATTCGCCACGAGTTCGATACAGAATGTTCCTGAAACAGAGAGAAACTCTTAATGGGTGTAGTGTAGTTTTGGGAAGGCTACGGTGGGATACTTCCTCTCATACTGCCGCCATTCATGTCCGTGAACGCCTCGGAACGACGGATGCCAGTCAGTGACGGAACAAATTTCAACACCTTCGAGAAGCTTCGATCAGAAAAGTTGCATAGAATGTATCAGCCATGGAATGAATTGCACAACATGCGGCACTGAGAGATATCTTCGAAGATAGACTGTTTGATCTGACGTAGCCAAGAAGCAGGAAAATACACCGAATTGCACTGCTTTCCACTGCATCGACAACACTAACCTTTCCCGCTAACGATGACACGCACTACACGCACTCACGCAACCCACCGTGGGAGCAGCTTTAGGGCATACGACGATGACGAACGTTATCGACGTTTCCGGATTAGTGCAGCTCATGCAAGCACCGTTGAACAGCGCTTCACAACCGCATCCGCTGCCTCCAACTGACACGCCAGCTTGTTGATTGTGGACAAACTGATGGCGAATCTAACAACTGATTAGCAGTTTCCTGTGCGCTCCGAGCAGACTGTGGTTGGTTGATGATATCGTCATCCTGACGAAATGCAATGGGAAACTCCTGTGGATAGACGATTCTGCCAGCATTCGCCTACAACAAAAAGGTAAATTAGATACCAAACGACTGGAAAAGTGCATCACATTACCTGGTAGACATTCTCGTGTACGGAACGCATCCAAACCTCCTACAACGCGATGACCACTTTCGCACGCTTCGCTTGTATTCATCCTGGAGAGACTCGGTACACGCGCGTAGAAAGGCTGGCAGGAATAGTTGCTTCTACAACTTCTACTTTACTTTACTTTAAGTACAATACTATAACTTTACTTAAGTATTGTACTATTTTGTTTGATTATTGAATAAACTATGTTTTGCTCATATTAAATCTGAGAAATGTGATGATTTATGATGGTAAAGATAAATGATTGGCAATACTGTTGTGTTATGATTCGACAGCAACGGCAGAAGAGCTCACAAGGTTATCTTCAATTATTTCAAAAGCCAGACAGTAAATCTGTCCAGAAAAGTCCACGGGGTTCGACCGAAGGTGCTCGCACCACATAGCTTCTCGGTTGTGCTAACCGAGAAGCGATGTGGTACGATCGAAAGCTTTCGAACACTAATTCTCAGCAGATGGATGGATGTTCTCGGTCAGCGCAAACAAGGGGTACATCAGGGAATAAGTAAGCGTGTCCTGAAGACAAAAATAACTCATGTCCAAATAAATAAATTGTCGCGTCGACTAGGCAGGTATTAACTCTCTAATATCCATATTCGGGCATGAGTTTAGGTTAAGTAAAATATCCGAAAGCGTTTGTGACACTCGTCGACGAAACGAACAAGAAACACGCAGACGATATCACTCAGAATGCTCAATTGTAGGATTTGACTATTGATTCTTAAAGTCAATTTCAGTCACGAATCCTCACGATACTTGTCCACTCACCAAAATCGGTCACGATACTTGTCCACTCACCAAAATGCCAAAGAGCGTGGAAGGAACATTTTATCAACTTTTCGGCTCAAGGTCGAGAATGAACCCAAAAACGAATAGTTTTGTCCTACATGCGGTGGATAATATAAAAAAGGGACATTAGTTCGACTAGCTCTTTCGCAAAACAGCTATTTTGCAAAACAATTATGCTTCATACATTCACTTGGTGGTTTCGAGATGCGTTATTGGATTGGAAATTCGCCACGAGTTCCATACAGAATGTTCCTGAAACAGAGAGAAACTCTTAATGGGTGTAGTGTAGTTTTGGGAAGGCTACGGTGGGATACTTCCTCTCATGCTGCCGCCATTCATCTCCGTGAACGCCTCGGAACGACGGATGCCAGTCAGTGACGGAACAAATTTCAATACCTTCGAGAAGCTTCGATCAGAAAAGTTGCATAGAATGTATCAGCCATGGATTGAATTGCACAACATGCGGCACTGAGAGATATCTTCGAAGATAGACTGTTTGATCTGACGTAGCCAAGAAGCAGGAAAATATACCGAATTGCACTGCTTTCCACTGCATCGACAACACTAACCTTTCCCGCTAACGATGACACGCACTACACGCACTCACGCAACCCACCGTGGGAGCAGCTTAAGGGCATAGGACGATGACGAACATTATCGACGTTTCCGGATTAGTGCAGCTCATGCAAGCACCGTTGAACAGCGCTTCACAACCGCATCCGCTGCCTCCAACTGACACGCCAGCTTGTTTATTGTGAACAAACTGATGGCGAATCTAACAACTGATTAGCAGTTTCCTGTGCGCTCCGAGCAGACTGTGGTTGGTTGATGATATCGTCATCCTGACGAAATGCAATGGGAAACTCCTGTGGATAGACGATTCTGCCAGCATTCGCCTACAACAAAAAGGTAAATTAGATACCAAACGACTGGAAAAGTGCATCACATTACCTGGTAGACATTCTCGGGTACGGAACGCATCCAAACCTCCTACAACGCGATGACCACTTTCGCACGCTTCGCTTGTATTCATCCTGGAGAGACTCGGTACACGCGCGTAGAAAGGCTGGCAGGAATAGTTGCTTCTACAGCTGCACCAATCATTTGCGGATTCTTCAACTAAACAGTGCGTGTATTTTGGGTTGGTTTTGTCACGACGTTCTGACATGGGGCCCAGACGTCTAATTGACTCATAACGAAGTTTCTCGTGGCGCTCAATTAACCTGTTTAAATATGACATATTATGATAATACTTTGCACTAAAGACATAACGACATTCTGCCTATTATTTTCCTATTTCAACTGCCCTACACTTCACAAAAATACACTTTCGAGAGGAAAACGCATAAACATCACCCGAACGACCCTGCCTACTAGATGGCAGATAAAATATTACGTTTTGTAAAAAACTTATCGCAGCACACATTGCACTGCGAATTTCCTTGAGATTAATCTATAAATAAACGACAGCAACCATTGAAATCATTATCCATTCAAGCTCGTGTGTGCTAAAGACGTGTTACTCTACTGTGTTCAATTGCGTTGCGATATCTTTGAAAATGGCCAGCCTTAAGTTCAGAAAGCGTGGTGGATATACGTCCCTGGAGCACCTGACGCTCGGATTAATGAAGAAACTCAACAATATTCCACGGGTGACTGACGTGAAGCTAAATGCTGAGCACCCATGCAGAACTGCGGACATTACAGCTTGGGAAACGAAAAACTCTGTACGCTTACCAGACGACATGAAACAATTCTATCTGTCGACCGATGGGTTTAACGTGAAATGGACTTATTGCTTCTCTAAGCGTAAACAGAAAAGTGTAGGGCTCCTGAACATACCGAAATTGAGACATATCCGGAACCTTGATTTGGACGCCCCAGGAAGAATGTTCGAGTTAGACCGCGTAGGAGACTTGGGTGTTGTTTATCTCGTTTACAGGACGCTCGAGACAACCAGACCGGAAATCTACCTTATGGAAATGGACACTTTGAAGTTTAACTTTTTGGCGCACTCTTTCACCAACTACTTGCGCATGGGCATCGTGCATCTCGGATTGCCGTACTGGCAATTAGCCTTTGCTAGCTGTGGACTGCCAGGGTGGGCGGAACAACTTTTCCTACTGCTGGCCCCACATTTACTGACCGAATACGATCTGCCATTACTGGCGAAAATTGTGAACAAAAAGTAGAATCCACCGTACTACGTCATAGACCCAGCAGTATTTCAGACAAAGCCAAGGAGAAACCGCCTTACCGGACCGACTAAAAAAATCGAAAATTTGTTTTCCGCTAATCCCTTCAAAAGACCAACACATTTGAGCGGACAGAGGACGACTTTTAAAAGAAATTAGCAATAAAGTTAGATATTATAGTTTGTTTTCTTCCGAAAGAACGGCCAACATATTATTGTTATTCATTCCAAAAATATAATTTTACTTAAGTATTGTACTATTTTGTTTGATTATTGAATAAACTATGTTTTGCTCATATTAAATCTGAGAAATGTGATGATTTATGATGGTAAAGATAAATGATTGGCAATACTGTTGTGTTATGATTCGACAGCAACGGCAGAAGAGCTCACAAGGTTATCTTCAATTATTTCAAAAGTCAGACAGTAAATCTGTCCAGAAAAGTCCACGGGGTTCGACCGAAGGTGCTCGCACCACATAGCTTCTCGGTTGTGCTAACCGAGAAGCGATGTGGTACGATCGAAAGCTTTCGAACACTAATTCTCAGCAGATGGATGGATGTTCTCGGTCAGCGCAAACAAGGGGTACATCAGGGAATAAGTAAGCGTGTCCTGAAGACAAAAATAACTCATGTCCAAATAAATAAATTGTCGCGTCGGCTGAGCAGGTATTAACTCTCTAATATCCATATTCGGGCATGAGTTTAGGTTAAGTAAAATATCCGAAAGCGTTTGTGACACTCGTCGACGGAACGAACAAGAAACACGCACACGATATCACTCAGAATGCTCAATTGTAGGATTTGCCTATTGATTCTTAAAGTCAATTTCAGCCACGAATCCTCACCGGTCACGATACTTGTCCACTCACCAAAATGCCAAAGAGCGTGGAAGGAACATTTTATCAACTTTTCGGCTCAAGGTCGAGAATGAACCCAAAAACGAATAGTTTTGTCCTACATGCGGTGGATAATATAAAAAAGGGACATTAGTTCGACTAGCTCTTTCGCAAAACAGCTATTTTTCAAAACAATTATGCTTCATAGATTCACTTGGTGGTTTCGAGATGTGTTATTGGATTGGAAATTCGCCACGAGTTCGATACAGAATGTTCCTGAAACAGAGAGAAACTCTTAATGGGTGTAGTGTAGTTTTGGGAAGGCTACGGTGGGATACTTCCTCTCATACTGCCGCCATTCATGTCCGTGAACGCCTCGGAACGACGGATGCCAGTCAGTGACGGAACAAATTTCAACACCTTCGAGAAGCTTCGATCAGAAAAGTTGCATAGAATGTATCAGCCATGGAATGAATTGCACAACATGCGGCACTGAGAGATATCTTCGAAGATAGACTGTTTGATCTGACGTAGCCAAGAAGCAGGAAAATACACCGAATTGCACTGCTTTCCACTGCATCGACAACACTAACCTTTCCCGCTAACGATGACACGCACTACACGCACTCACGCAACCCACCGTGGGAGCAGCTTTAGGGCATACGACGATGACGAACGTTATCGACGTTTCCGGATTAGTGCAGCTCATGCAAGCACCGTTGAACAGCGCTTCACAACCGCATCCGCTGCCTCCAACTGACACGCCAGCTTGTTGATTGTGGACAAACTGATGGCGAATCTAACAACTGATTAGCAGTTTCCTGTGCGTTCCGAGCAGACTGTGGTTGGTTGATGATATCGTCATCCTGACGAAATGCAATGGGAAACTCCTGTGGATAGTCGATTCTGCCAGCATTCGCCTACAACAAAAAGGTAAATTAGATACCAAACGACTGGAAAAGTGCATCACATTACCTGGTAGACATTCTCGTGTACGGAACGCATCCAAACCTCCTACGACGCGATGACCACTTTCGCACGCTTCGCTTGTATTCATCCTGGAGAGACTCGGTACACGCGCGTAGAAAGGCTGGCAGGAATAGTTGCTTCTACAGCTGCACCAATCATTTGCGGATTCTTCAACTAAACAGTGCGTGTATTTTGGGTTGGTTTTGTCACGACGTTCTGACATGGGGCCCAGACGTCTAATTGACTCATAACAAAGTTTCTCGTGGCGCTCAATTAACCTGTTTAAATATGACATATTATGATAATACTTTGCACTAAAGACATAACGACATTCTGCCTATTATTTTCCCATTTCAACTGCCCTACACTTCACAAAAATACACTTTCGAGAGGAAAACGCATAAACATCACCCGAACGACCCTGCCTACTAGATGGCAGATAAAATATTACGTTTTGTAAAAAAAAACTTATCGCAGCACACATTGCACTGCGAATTTCCTTGAGATTAATCTATAAATAAACGACAGCAACCATTGAAATCATTATCCATTCAAGCTCGTGTGTGCTAAAGACGTGTTACCCTACTGTGTTCAATTGCGTTGCGATATCTTTGAAAATGGCCAGCCTTAAGTTCAGAAAGCGTGGTGGATATACGTCCCTGGAGCACCTGACGCTTGGATTAATGAAGAAACTCAACAATATTCCACGGGTGACTGACGTGAAGCTAAATGCTGAGCACCCATGCAGAACTGCGGACATTACAGCTTGGGAAACGAAAAACTCTGTACGCTTACCAGACGACATGAAACAATTCTATCTGTCGACCGATGGGTTTAACGTGAAATGGACTTATTGCTTCTCTAAGCGTAAACAGAAAAGTGTAGGGCTCCTGAACATACCGAAATTGAGACATATCCGGAACCTTGATTTGGACGCCCCAGGAAGAATGTTCGAGTTAGACCGCGTAGGAGACTTGGGTGTTGTTTATCTCGTTTACAGGACGCTCGAGACAACCAGACCGGAAATCTACCTTATGGAAATGGACACTTTGAAGTTTAACTTTTTGGCGCACTCTTTCACCAACTACTTGCGCATGGGCATCGTGCATCTCGGATTGCCGTACTGGCAATTAGCCTTTGCTAGCTGTGGACTGCCAGGGTGGGCGGAACAACTTTTCCTACTGCTGGCCCCACATTTACTGACCGAATACGATCTGCCATTACTGGCGAAAATTGTGAACAAAAAGTAGAATCCACCGTACTACGTCATAGACCCAGCAGTATTTCAGACAAAGCCAAGGAGAAACCGCCTTACCGGACCGACTAAAAAAATCGAAAATTTGTTTTCCGCTAATCCCTTCAAAAGACCAACACATTTGAGCGGACAGAGGACGACTTTTAAAAGAAATTAGCAATAAAGTTAGATATTATAGTTTGTTTTCTTCCGAAAGAACGGCCAACATATTATTGTTATTCATTCCAAAAATATAATTTTACTTAAGTATTGTACTATTTTGTTTGATTATTGAATAAACTATGTTTTGCTCATATTAAATCTGAGAAATGTGATGATTTATGATGGTAAAGATAAATGATTGGCAATACTGTTGTGTTATGATTCGACAGCAACGGCAGAAGAGCTCACAAGGTTATCTTCAATTATTTCAAAAGTCAGACAGTAAATCTGTCCAGAAAAGTCCACGGGGTTCGACCGAAGGTGCTCGCACCACATAGCTTCTCGGTTGTGCTAACCGAGAAGCGATGTGGTACGATCGAAAGCTTTCGAACACTAATTCTCAGCAGATGGATGGATGTTCTCGGTCAGCGCAAACAAGGGGTACATCAGGGAATAAGTAAGCGTGTCCTGAAGACAAAAATAACTCATGTCCAAATAAATAAATTGTCGCGTCGGCTGAGCAGGTATTAACTCTCTAATATCCATATTCGGGCATGAGTTTAGGTTAAGTAAAATATCCGAAAGCGTTTGTGACACTCGTCGACGGAACGAACAAGAAACACGCACACGATATCACTCAGAATGCTCAATTGTAGGATTTGCCTATTGATTCTTAAAGTCAATTTCAGCCACGAATCCTCACCGGTCACGATACTTGTCCACTCACCAAAATGCCAAAGAGCGTGGAAGGAACATTTTATCAACTTTTCGGCTCAAGGTCGAGAATGAACCCAAAAACGAATAGTTTTGTCCTACATGCGGTGGATAATACAAAAAAGGGACATTAGTTCGACTAGCTCTTTCGCAAAACAGCTATTTTTCAAAACAATTATGCTTCATAGATTCACTTGGTGGTTTCGAGATGTGTTATTGGATTGGAAATTCGCCACGAGTTCGATACAGAATGTTCCTGAAACAGAGAGAAACTCTTAATGAGTGTAGTGTAGTTTTGGGAAGGCTACGGTGGGATACTTCCTCTCATACTGCCGCCATTCATCTCCGTGAACGCCTCGGAACGACGGATGCCAGTCAGTGACGGAACAAATTTCAACACCTTCGAGAAGCTTCGATCAGAAAAGTTGCATAGAATGTATCAGCCATGGAATGAATTGCACAACATGCGGCACTGAGAGATATCTTCGAAGATAGACTGTTTGATCTGACGTAGCCAAGAAGCAGGAAAATATACCGAATTGCACTGCTTTCCACTGCATCGACAACACTAACCTTTCCCGCTAACGATGACACGCACTACACGCACTCACGCAACCCACCGTGGGAGCAGCTTAAGGGCATAGGACGATGACGAACATTATCGACATTTCCGGATTAGTGCAGCTCATGCAAGCACCGTTGAACAGCGCTTCACAACCGCATCCGCTGCCTCCAACTGACACGCCAGCTTGTTTATTGTGAACAAACTGATGGCGAATCTAACAACTGATTAGCAGTTTCCTGTGCGCTCCGAGCAGACTGTGGTTGGTTGATGATATCGTCATCCTGACGAAATGCAATGGGAAACTCCTGTGGATAGACGATTCTGCCAGCATTCGCCTACAACAAAAAGGTAAATTAGATACCAAACGACTGGAAAAGTGCATCACATTACCTGGTAGACATTCTCGGGTACGGAACGCATCCAAACCTCCTACAACGCGATGACCACTTTCGCACGCTTCGCTTGTATTCATCCTGGAGAGACTCGGTACACGCGCGTAGAAAGGCTGGCAGGAATAGTTGTTTCTACAGCTGCACCAATCATTTGCGAATTCTTCAACTAAACAGTGCGTGTATGTATCAGTCCCATTTCAACTGCCCTACACTTCACAAAAATACACTTTCGAGAGGAAAACGCATAAACATCACCCGAACGACCCTGCCTACTAGATGGCAGATAAAATATTACGTTTTGTAAAAAAAACTTATCGCAGCACACATTGCACTGCGAATTTCCTTGAGATTAATCTATAAATAAACGACAGCAACCATTGAAATCATTATCCATTCAAGCTCGTGTGTGCTAAAGACGTGTTACCCTACTGTGTTCAATTGCGTTGCGATATCTTTGAAAATGGCCAGCCTTAAGTTCAGAAAGCGTGGTGGATATACGTCCCTGGAGCACCTGACGCTTGGATTAATGAAGAAACTCAACAATATTCCACGGGTGACTGACGTGAAGCTAAATGCTGAGCACCCATGCAGAACTGCGGACATTACAGCTTGGGAAACGAAAAACTCTGTACGCTTACCAGACGACATGAAACAATTCTATCTGTCGACCGATGGGTTTAACGTGAAATGGACTTATTGCTTCTCTAAGCGTAAACAGAAAAGTGTAGGGCTCCTGAACATACCGAAATTGAGACATATCCGGAACCTTGATTTGGACGCCCCAGGAAGAATGTTCGAGTTAGACCGCGTAGGAGACTTGGGTGTTGTTTATCTCGTTTACAGGACGCTCGAGACAACCAGACCGGAAATCTACCTTATGGAAATGGACACTTTGAAGTTTAACTTTTTGGCGCACTCTTTCACCAACTACTTGCGCATGGGCATCGTGCATCTCGGATTGCCGTACTGGCAATTAGCCTTTGCTAGCTGTGGACTGCCAGGGTGGGCGGAACAACTTTTCCTACTGCTGGCCCCACATTTACTGACCGAATACGATCTGCCATTACTGGCGAAAATTGTGAACAAAAAGTAGAATCCACCGTACTACGTCATAGACCCAGCAGTATTTCAGACAAAGCCAAGGAGAAACCGCCTTACCGGACCGACTAAAAAAATCGAAAATTTGTTTTCCGCTAATCCCTTCAAAAGACCAACACATTTGAGCGGACAGAGGACGACTTTTAAAAGAAATTAGCAATAAAGTTAGATATTATAGTTTGTTTTCTTCCGAAAGAACGGCCAACATATTATTGTTATTCATTCCAAAAATATAATTTTACTTAAGTATTGTACTATTTTGTTTGATTATTGAATAAACTATGTTTTGCTCATATTAAATCTGAGAAATGTGATGATTTATGATGGTAAAGATAAATGATTGGCAATACTGTTGTGTTATGATTCGACAGCAACGGCAGAAGAGCTCACAAGGTTATCTTCAATTATTTCAAAAGTCAGACAGTAAATCTGTCCAGAAAAGTCCACGGGGTTCGACCGAAGGTGCTCGCACCACATAGCTTCTCGGTTGTGCTAACCGAGAAGCGATGTGGTACGATCGAAAGCTTTCGAACACTAATTCTCAGCAGATGGATGGATGTTCTCGGTCAGCGCAAACAAGGGGTACATCAGGGAATAAGTAAGCGTGTCCTGAAGACAAAAATAACTCATGTCCAAATAAATAAATTGTCGCGTCGGCTGAGCAGGTATTAACTCTCTAATATCCATATTCGGGCATGAGTTTAGGTTAAGTAAAATATCCGAAAGCGTTTGTGACACTCGTCGACGGAACGAACAAGAAACATGCACACGATATCACTCAGAATGCTCAATTGTAGGATTTGCCTATTGATTCTTAAAGTCAATTTCAGCCACGAATCCTCACCGGTCACGATACTTGTCCACTCACCAAAATGCCAAAGAGCGTGGAAGGAACATTTTATCAACTTTTCGGCTCAAGGTCGAGAATGAACCCAAAAACGAATAGTTTTGTCCTACATGCGGTGGATAATATAAAAAAGGGACATTAGTTCGACTAGCTCTTTCGCAAAACAGCTATTTTTCAAAACAATTATGCTTCATAGATTCACTTGGTGGTTTCGAGATGTGTTATTGGATTGGAAATTCGCCACGAGTTCGATACAGAATGTTCCTGAAACAGAGAGAAACTCTTAATGGGTGTAGTGTAGTTTTGGGAAGGCTACGGTGGGATACTTCCTCTCATACTGCCGCCATTCATGTCCGTGAACGCCTCGGAACGACGGATGCCAGTCAGTGACGGAACAAATTTCAATACCTTCGAGAAGCTTCGATCAGAAAAGTTGCATAGAATGTATCAGCCATGGAATGAATTGCACAACATGCGGCACTGAGAGATATCTTCGAAGATAGACTGTTTGATCTGACGTAGCCAAGAAGCAGGAAAATATACCGAATTGCACTGCTTTCCACTGCATCGACAACACTAACCTTTCCCGCTAACGATGACACGCACTACACGCACTCACGCAACCCACCGTGGGAGCAGCTTTAGGGCATACGACGATGACGAACGTTATCGACGTTTCCGGATTAGTGCAGCTCATGCAAGCACCGTTGAACAGCGCTTCACAACCGCATCCGCTGCCTCCAACTGACACGCCAGCTTGTTGATTGTGGACAAACTGATGGCGAATCTAACAACTGATTAGCAGTTTCCTGTGCGCTCCGAGCAGACTGTGGTTGGTTGATGATATCGTCATCCTGACGAAATGCAATGGGAAACTCCTGTGGATAGTCGATTCTGCCAGCATTCGCCTACAACAAAAAGGTAAATTAGATACCAAACGACTGGAAAAGTGCATCACATTACCTGGTAGACATTCTCGTGTACGGAACGCATCCAAACCTCCTACAACGCGATGACCACTTTCGCACGCTTCGCTTGTATTCATCCTGGAGAGACTCGGTACACGCGCGTAGAAAGGCTGGCAGGAATAGTTGCTTCTACAGCTGCACCAATCATTTGCGGATTCTTCAACTAAACAGTGCGTGTATTTTGGGTTGGTTTTGTCACGACGTTCTGACATGGGGCCCAGACGTCTAATTGACTCATAACGAAGTTTCTCGTGGCGCTCAATTAACCTGTTTAAATATGACATATTATGATAATACTTTGCACTAAAGACATAACGACATTCTGCCTATTATTTTCCTATTTCAACTGCCCTACACTTCACAAAAATACACTTTCGAGAGGAAAACGCATAAACATCACCCGAACGACCCTGCCTACTAGATGGCAGATAAAATATTACGTTTTGTAAAAAACTTATCGCAGCACACATTGCACTGCGAATTTCCTTGAGATTAATCTATAAATAAACGACAGCAACCATTGAAATCATTATCCATTCAAGCTCGTGTGTGCTAAAGACGTGTTACTCTACTGTGTTCAATTGCGTTGCGATATCTTTGAAAATGGCCAGCCTTAAGTTCAGAAAGCGTGGTGGATATACGTCCCTGGAGCACCTGACGCTCGGATTAATGAAGAAACTCAACAATATTCCACGGGTGACTGACGTGAAGCTAAATGCTGAGCACCCATGCAGAACTGCGGACATTACAGCTTGGGAAACGAAAAACTCTGTACGCTTACCAGACGACATGAAACAATTCTATCTGTCGACCGATGGGTTTAACGTGAAATGGACTTATTGCTTCTCTAAGCGTAAACAGAAAAGTGTAGGGCTCCTGAACATACCGAAATTGAGACATATCCGGAACCTTGATTTGGACGCCCCAGGAAGAATGTTCGAGTTAGACCGCGTAGGAGACTTGGGTGTTGTTTATCTCGTTTACAGGACGCTCGAGACAACCAGACCAGAAATCTACCTTATGGAAATGGACACTTTGAAGTTTAACTTTTTGGCGCACTCTTTCACCAACTACTTGCGCATGGGCATCGTGCATCTCGGATTGCCGTACTGGCAATTAGCCTTTGCTAGCTGTGGACTGCCAGGGTGGGCGGAACAACTTTTCCTACTGCTGGCCCCACATTTACTGACCGAATACGATCTGCCATTACTGGCGAAAATTGTGAACAAAAAGTAGAATCCACCGTACTACGTCATAGACCCAGCAGTATTTCAGACAAAGCCAAGGAGAAACCGCCTTACCGGACCGACTAAAAAAATCGAAAATTTGTTTTCCGCTAATCCCTTCAAAAGACCAACACATTTGAGCGGACAGAGGACGACTTTTAAAAGAAATTAGCAATAAAGTTAGATATTATAGTTTGTTTTCTTCCGAAAGAACGGCCAACATATTATTGTTATTCATTCCAAAAATATAATTTTACTTAAGTATTGTACTATTTTGTTTGATTATTGAATAAACTATGTTTTGCTCATATTAAATCTGAGAAATGTGATGATTTATGATGGTAAAGATAAATGATTGGCAATACTGTTGTGTTATGATTCGACAGCAACGGCAGAAGAGCTCACAAGGTTATCTTCAATTATTTCAAAAGTCAGACAGTAAATCTGTCCAGAAAAGTCCACGGGGTTCGACCGAAGGTGCTCGCACCACATAGCTTCTCGGTTGTGCTAACCGAGAAGCGATGTGGTACGATCGAAAGCTTTCGAACACTAATTCTCAGCAGATGGATGGATGTTCTCGGTCAGCGCAAACAAGGGGTACATCAGGGAATAAGTAAGCGTGTCCTGAAGACAAAAATAACTCATGTCCAAATAAATAAATTGTCGCGTCGACTGAGCAGGTATTAACTCTCTAATATCCATATTCGGGCATGAGTTTAGGTTAAGTAAAATATCCGAAAGCGTTTGTGACACTCGTCGACGGAACGAACAAGAAACACGCACACAATATCACTCAGAATACTCAATTGTAGGATTTGCCTATTGATTCTTAAAGTCAATTTCAGCCACGAATCCTCACCGGTCACGATACTTGTCCACTCACCAAAATGCCAAAGAGCGTGGAAGGAACATTTTATCAACTTTTCGGCTCAAGGTCGAGAATGAACCCAAAAACGAATAGTTTTGTCCTACATGCGGTGGATAATATAAAAAAGGGACATTAGTTCGACTAGCTCTTTCGCAAAACAGCTATTTTTCAAAACAATTATGCTTCATAGATTCACTTGGTGGTTTCGAGATGTGTTATTGGATTGGAAATTCGCCACGAGTTCGATACAGAATGTTCCTGAAACAGAGAGAAACTCTTAATGGGTGTAGTGTAGTTTTGGGAAGGCTACGGTGGGATACTTCCTCTCATACTGCCGCCATTCATGTCCGTGAACGCCTCGGAACGACGGATGCCAGTCAGTGACGGAACAAATTTCAACACCTTCGAGAAGCTTCGATCAGAAAAGTTGCATAGAATGTATCAGCCATGGAATGAATTGCACAACATGCGGCACTGAGAGATATCTTCGAAGATAGACTGTTTGATCTGACGTAGCCAAGAAGCAGGAAAATACACCGAATTGCACTGCTTTCCACTGCATCGACAACACTAACCTTTCCCGCTAACGATGACACGCACTACACGCACTCACGCAACCCACCGTGGGAGCAGCTTTAGGGCATACGACGATGACGAACGTTATCGACGTTTCCGGATTAGTGCAGCTCATGCAAGCACCGTTGAACAGCGCTTCACAACCGCATCCGCTGCCTCCAACTGACACGCCAGCTTGTTGATTGTGGACAAACTGATGGCGAATCTAACAACTGATTAGCAGTTTCCTGTGCGCTCCGAGCAGACTGTGGTTGGTTGATGATATCGTCATCCTGACGAAATGCAATGGGAAACTCCTGTGGATAGTCGATTCTGCCAGCATTCGCCTACAACAAAAAGGTAAATTAGATACCAAACGACTGGAAAAGTGCATCACATTACCTGGTAGACATTCTCGTGTACGGAACGCATCCAAACCTCCTACAACGCGATGACCACTTTCGCACGCTTCGCTTGTATTCATCCTGGAGAGACTCGGTACACGCGCGTAGAAAGGCTGGCAGGAATAGTTGCTTCTACAACTTCTACTTTACTTTACTTTAAGTACAATACTATAACTTTACTTAAGTATTGTACTATTTTGTTTGATTATTGAATAAACTATGTTTTGCTCATATTAAATCTGAGAAATGTGATGATTTATGATGGTAAAGATAAATGATTGGCAATACTGTTGTGTTATGATTCGACAGCAACGGCAGAAGAGCTCACAAGGTTATCTTCAATTATTTAAAAAGCCAGACAGTAAATCTGTCCAGAAAAGTCCACGGGGTTCGACCGAAGGTGCTCGCACCACATAGCTTCTCGGTTGTGCTAACCGAGAAGCGATGTGGTACGATCGAAAGCTTTCGAACACTAATTCTCAGCAGATGGATGGATGTTCTCGGTCAGCGCAAACAAGGGGTACATCAGGGAATAAGTAAGCGTGTCCTGAAGACAAAAATAACTCATGTCCAAATAAATAAATTGTCGCGTCGGCTGAGCAGGTATTAACTCTCTAATATCCATATTCGGGCATGAGTTTAGGTTAAGTAAAATATCCGAAAGCGTTTGTGACACTCGTCGACGGAACGAACAAGAAACACGCACACGATATCACTCAGAATGCTCAATTGTAGGATTTGCCTATTGATTCTTAAAGTCAATTTCAGCCACGAATCCTCACCGGTCACGATACTTGTCCACTCACCAAAATGCCAAAGAGCGTGGAAGGAACATTTTATCAACTTTTCGGCTCAAGGTCGAGAATGAACCCAAAAACGAATAGTTTTGTCCTACATGCGGTGGATAATATAAAAAAGGGACATTAGTTCGACTAGCTCTTTCGCAAAACAGCTATTTTTCAAAACAATTATGCTTCATAGATTCACTTGGTGGTTTCGAGATGTGTTATTGGATTGGAAATTCGCCACGAGTTCGATACAGAATGTTCCTGAAACAGAGAGAAACTCTTAATGGGTGTAGTGTAGTTTTGGGAAGGCTACGGTGGGATACTTCCTCTCATACTGCCGCCATTCATGTCCGTGAACGCCTCGGAACGACGGATGCCAGTCAGTGACGGAACAAATTTCAACACCTTCGAGAAGCTTCGATCAGAAAAGTTGCATAGAATGTATCAGCCATGGAATGAATTGCACAACATGCGGCACTGAGAGATATCTTCGAAGATAGACTGTTTGATCTGACGTAGCCAAGAAGCAGGAAAATACACCGAATTGCACTGCTTTCCACTGCATCGACAACACTAACCTTTCCCGCTAACGATGACACGCACTACACGCACTCACGCAACCCACCGTGGGAGCAGCTTTAGGGCATACGACGATGACGAACGTTATCGACGTTTCCGGATTAGTGCAGCTCATGCAAGCACCGTTGAACAGCGCTTCACAACCGCATCCGCTGCCTCCAACTGACACGCCAGCTTGTTGATTGTGGACAAACTGATGGCGAATCTAACAACTGATTAGCAGTTTCCTGTGCGTTCCGAGCAGACTGTGGTTGGTTGATGATATCGTCATCCTGACGAAATGCAATGGGAAACTCCTGTGGATAGTCGATTCTGCCAGCATTCGCCTACAACAAAAAGGTAAATTAGATACCAAACGACTGGAAAAGTGCATCACATTACCTGGTAGACATTCTCGTGTACGGAACGCATCCAAACCTCCTACGACGCGATGACCACTTTCGCACGCTTCGCTTGTATTCATCCTGGAGAGACTCGGTACACGCGCGTAGAAAGGCTGGCAGGAATAGTTGCTTCTACAGCTGCACCAATCATTTGCGGATTCTTCAACTAAACAGTGCGTGTATTTTGGGTTGGTTTTGTCACGACGTTCTGACATGGGGCCCAGACGTCTAATTGACTCATAACGAAGTTTCTCGTGGCGCTCAATTAACCTGTATAAATATGACATATTATGATAATACTTTGCACTAAAGACATAACGACATTCTGCCTATTATTTTCCTATTTCAACTGCCCTACACTTCACAAAAATACACTTTCGAGAGGAAAACGCATAAACATCACCCGAACGACCCTGCCTACTAGATGGCAGATAAAATATTACGTTTTGTAAAAAACTTATCGCAGCACACATTGCACTGCGAATTTCCTTGAGATTAATCTATAAATAAACGACAGCAACCATTGAAATCATTATCCATTCAAGCTCGTGTGTGCTAAAGACGTGTTACTCTACTGTGTTCAATTGCGTTGCGATATCTTTGAAAATGGCCAGCCTTAAGTTCAGAAAGCGTGGTGGATATACGTCCCTGGAGCACCTGACGCTCGGATTAATGAAGAAACTCAACAATATTCCACGGGTGACTGACGTGAAGCTAAATGCTGAGCACCCATGCAGAACTGCGGACATTACAGCTTGGGAAACGAAAAACTCTGTACGCTTACCAGACGACATGAAACAATTCTATCTGTCGACCGATGGGTTTAACGTGAAATGGACTTATTGCTTCTCTAAGCGTAAACAGAAAAGTGTAGGGCTCCTGAACATACCGAAATTGAGACATATCCGGAACCTTGATTTGGACGCCCCAGGAAGAATGTTCGAGTTAGACCGCGTAGGAGACTTGGGTGTTGTTTATCTCGTTTACAGGACGCTCGAGACAACCAGACCGGAAATCTACCTTATGGAAATGGACACTTTGAAGTTTAACTTTTTGGCGCACTCTTTCACCAACTACTTGCGCATGGGCATCGTGCATCTCGGATTGCCGTACTGGCAATTAGCCTTTGCTAGCTGTGGACTGCCAGGGTGGGCGGAACAACTTTTCCTACTGCTGGCCCCACATTTACTGACCGAATACGATCTGCCATTACTGGCGAAAATTGTGAACAAAAAGTAGAATCCACCGTACTACGTCATAGACCCAGCAGTATTTCAGACAAAGCCAAGGAGAAACCGCCTTACCGGACCGACTAAAAAAATCGAAAATTTGTTTTCCGCTAATCCCTTCAAAAGACCAACACATTTGAGCGGACAGAGGACGACTTTTAAAAGAAATTAGCAATAAAGTTAGATATTATAGTTTGTTTTCTTCCGAAAGAACGGCCAACATATTATTGTTATTCATTCCAAAAATATAATTTTACTTAAGTATTGTACTATTTTGTTTGATTATTGAATAAACTATGTTTTGCTCATATTAAATCTGAGAAATGTGATGATTTATGATGGTAAAGATAAATGATTGGCAATACTGTTGTGTTATGATTCGACAGCAACGGCAGAAGAGCTCACAAGGTTATCTTCAATTATTTCAAAAGTCAGACAGTAAATCTGTCCAGAAAAGTCCACGGGGTTCGACCGAAGGTGCTCGCACCACATAGCTTCTCGGTTGTGCTAACCGAGAAGCGATGTGGTACGATCGAAAGCTTTCGAACACTAATTCTCAGCAGATGGATGGATGTTCTCGGTCAGCGCAAACAAGGGGTACATCAGGGAATAAGTAAGCGTGTCCTGAAGACAAAAATAACTCATGTCCAAATAAATAAATTGTCGCGTCGACTGAGCAGGTATTAACTCTCTAATATCCATATTCGGGCATGAGTTTAGGTTAAGTAAAATATCCAAAAGCGTTTGTGACACTCGTCGACGGAACGAACAAGAAACACGCAGACGATATCACTCAGAATACTCAATTGTAGGATTTGCCTATTGATTCTTAAAGTCAATTTCAGCCACGAATCCTCACCGGTCACGATACTTGTCCACTCACCAAAATGCCAAAGAGCGTGGAAGGAACATTTTATCAACTTTTCGGCTCAAGGTCGAGAATGAACCCAAAAACGAATAGTTTTGTCCTACATGCGGTGGATAATACAAAAAAGGGACATTAGTTCGACTAGCTCTTTCGCAAAACAGCTATTTTTCAAAACAATTATGCTTCATAGATTCACTTGGTGGTTTCGAGATCCGTTATTGGATTGGAAATTCGCCACGAGTTCCATACCGAATGTTCCTGAAACAGAGAGAAACTCTTAATGAGTGTAGTGTAGTTTTGGGAAGGCTACGGTGGGATACTTCCTCTCATACTGCCGCCATTCATCTCCGTGAACGCCTCGGAACGACGGATGCCAGTCAGTGACGGAACAAATTTCAACACCTTCGAGAAGCTTCGATCAGAAAAGTTGCATAGAATGTATCAGCCATGGAATGAATTGCACAACATGCGGCACTGAGAGATATCTTCGAAGATAGACTGTTTGATCTGACGTAGCCAAGAAGCAGGAAAATATACCGAATTGCACTGCTTTCCACTGCATCGACAACACTAACCTTTCCCGCTAACGATGACACGCACTACACGCACTCACGCAACCCACCGTGGGAGCAGCTTAAGGGCATAGGACGATGACGAACATTATCGACGTTTCCGGATTAGTGCAGCTCATGCAAGCACCGTTGAACAGCGCTTCACAACCGCATCCGCTGCCTCCAACTGACACGCCAGCTTGTTTATTGTGAACAAACTGATGGCGAATCTAACAACTGATTAGCAGTTTCCTGTGCGCTCCGAGCAGACTGTGGTTGGTTGATGATATCGTCATCCTGACGAAATGCAATGGGAAACTCCTGTGGATAGACGATTCTGCCAGCATTCGCCTACAACAAAAAGGTAAATTAGATACCAAACGACTGGAAAAGTGCATCACATTACCTGGTAGACATTCTCGGGTACGGAACGCATCCAAACCTCCTACAACGCGATGACCACTTTCGCACGCTTCGCTTGTATTCATCCTGGAGAGACTCGGTACACGCGCGTAGAAAGGCTGGCAGGAATAGTTGTTTCTACAGCTGCACCAATCATTTGCGAATTCTTCAACTAAACAGTGCGTGTATGTATCAGTCCCATTTCAACTGCCCTACACTTCACAAAAATACACTTTCGAGAGGAAAACGCATAAACATCACCCGAACGACCCTGCCTACTAGATGGCAGATAAAATATTACGTTTTGTAAAAAAAACTTATCGCAGCACACATTGCACTGCGAATTTCCTTGAGATTAATCTATAAATAAACGACAGCAACCATTGAAATCATTATCCATTCAAGCTCGTGTGTGCTAAAGACGTGTTACCCTACTGTGTTCAATTGCGTTGCGATATCTTTGAAAATGGCCAGCCTTAAGTTCAGAAAGCGTGGTGGATATACGTCCCTGGAGCACCTGACGCTTGGATTAATGAAGAAACTCAACAATATTCCACGGGTGACTGACGTGAAGCTAAATGCTGAGCACCCATGCAGAACTGCGGACATTACAGCTTGGGAAACGAAAAACTCTGTACGCTTACCAGACGACATGAAACAATTCTATCTGTCGACCGATGGGTTTAACGTGAAATGGACTTATTGCTTCTCTAAGCGTAAACAGAAAAGTGTAGGGCTCCTGAACATACCGAAATTGAGACATATCCGGAACCTTGATTTGGACGCCCCAGGAAGAATGTTCGAGTTAGACCGCGTAGGAGACTTGGGTGTTGTTTATCTCGTTTACAGGACGCTCGAGACAACCAGACCGGAAATCTACCTTATGGAAATGGACACTTTGAAGTTTAACTTTTTGGCGCACTCTTTCACCAACTACTTACGCATGGGCATCGTGCATCTCGGATTGCCGTACTGGCAATTAGCCTTTGCTAGCTGTGGACTGCCAGGGTGGGCGGAACAACTTTTCCTACTGCTGGCCCCACATTTACTGACCGAATACGATCTGCCATTACTGGCGAAAATTGTGAACAAAAAGTAGAATCCACCGTACTACGTCATAGACCCAGCAGTATTTCAGACAAAGCCAAGGAGAAACCGCCTTACCGGACCGACTAAAAAAATCGAAAATTTGTTTTCCGCTAATCCCTTCAAAAGACCAACACATTTGAGCGGACAGAGGACGACTTTTAAAAGAAATTAGCAATAAAGTTAGATATTATAGTTTGTTTTCTTTCGAAAGAACGGCCAACATATTATTGTTATTCATTCCAAAAATATAATTTTACTTAAGTATTGTACTATTTTGTTTGATTATTGAATAAACTATGTTTTGCTCATATTAAATCTGAGAAATGTGATGATTTATGATGGTAAAGATAAATGATTGGCAATACTGTTGTGTTATGATTCGACAGCAACGGCAGAAGAGCTCACAAGGTTATCTTCAATTATTTCAAAAGTCAGACAGTAAATCTGTCCAGAAAAGTCCACGGGGTTCGACCGAAGGTGCTCGCACCACATAGCTTCTCGGTTGTGCTAACCGAGAAGCGATGTGGTACGATCGAAAGCTTTCGAACACTAATTCTCAGCAGATGGATGGATGTTCTCGGTCAGCGCAAACAAGGGGTACATCAGGGAATAAGTAAGCGTGTCCTGAAGACAAAAATAACTCATGTCCAAATAAATAAATTGTCGCGTCGACTGAGCAGGTATTAACTCTCTAATATCCATATTCGGGCATGAGTTTAGGTTAAGTAAAATATCCAAAAGCGTTTGTGACACTCGTCGACGGAACGAACAAGAAACACGCAGACGATATCACTCAGAATACTCAATTGTAGGATTTGCCTATTGATTCTTAAAGTCAATTTCAGCCACGAATCCTCACCGGTCACGATACTTGTCCACTCACCAAAATGCCAAAGAGCGTGGAAGGAACATTTTATCAACTTTTCGGCTCAAGGTCGAGAATGAACCCAAAAACGAATAGTTTTGTCCTACATGCGGTGGATAATACAAAAAAGGAACATTAGTTCGACTAGCTCTTTCGCAAAACAGCTATTTTTCAAAACAATTATGCTTCATAGATTCACTTGGTGGTTTCGAGATGTGTTATTGGATTGGAAATTCGCCACGAGTTCGATACAGAATGTTCCTGAAACAGAGAGAAACTCTTAATGGGTGTAGTGTAGTTTTGGGAAGGCTACGGTGGGATACTTCCTCTCATACTGCCGCCATTCATGTCCGTGAACGCCTCGGAACGACGGATGCCAGTCAGTGACGGAACAAATTTCAACACCTTCGAGAAGCTTCGATCAGAAAAGTTGCATAGAATGTATCAGCCATGGAATGAATTGCACAACATGCGGCACTGAGAGATATCTTCGAAGATAGACTGTTTGATCTGACGTAGCCAAGAAGCAGGAAAATACACCGAATTGCACTGCTTTCCACTGCATCGACAACACTAACCTTTCCCGCTAACTATGACACGCACTACACGCACTCACGCAACCCACCGTGGGAGCAGCTTTAGGGCATACGACGATGACGAACGTTATCGACGTTTCCGGATTAGTGCAGCTCATGCAAGCACCGTTGAACAGCGCTTCACAACCGCATCCGCTGCCTCCAACTGACACGCCAGCTTGTTGATTGTGGACAAACTGATGGCGAATCTAACAACTGATTAGCAGTTTCCTGTGCGTTCCGAGCAGACTGTGGTTGGTTGATGATATCGTCATCCTGACGAAATGCAATGGGAAACTCCTGTGGATAGTCGATTCTGCCAGCATTCGCCTACAACAAAAAGGTAAATTAGATACCAAACGACTGGAAAAGTGCATCACATTACCTGGTAGACATTCTCGTGTACGGAACGCATCCAAAACTCCTACGACGCGATGACCACTTTCGCACGCTTCGCTTGTATTCATCCTGGAGAGACTCGGTACACGCGCGTAGAAAGGCTGGCAGGAATAGTTGCTTCTACAGCTGCACCAATCATTTGCGGATTCTTCAACTAAACAGTGCGTGTATTTTGGGTTGGTTTTGTCACGACGTTCTGACATGGGGCCCAGACGTCTAATTGACTCATAACGAAGTTTCTCGTGGCGCTCAATTAACCTGTATAAATATGACATATTATGATAATACTTTGCACTAAAGACATAACGACATTCTGCCTATTATTTTCCTATTTCAACTGCCCTACACTTCACAAAAATACACTTTCGAGAGGAAAACGCATAAACATCACCCGAACGACCCTGCCTACTAGATGGCAGATAAAATATTACGTTTTGTAAAAAACTTATCGCAGCACACATTGCACTGCGAATTTCCTTGAGATTAATCTATAAATAAACGACAGCAACCATTGAAATCATTATCCATTCAAGCTCGTGTGTGCTAAAGACGTGTTACTCTACTGTGTTCAATTGCGTTGCGATATCTTTGAAAATGGCCAGCCTTAAGTTCAGAAAGCGTGGTGGATATACGTCCCTGGAGCACCTGACGCTCGGATTAATGAAGAAACTCAACAATATTCCACGGGTGACTGACGTGAAGCTAAATGCTGAGCACCCATGCAGAACTGCGGACATTACAGCTTGGGAAACGAAAAACTCTGTACGCTTACCAGACGACATGAAACAATTCTATCTGTCGACCGATGGGTTTAACGTGAAATGGACTTATTGCTTCTCTAAGCGTAAACAGAAAAGTGTAGGGCTCCTGAACATACCGAAATTGAGACATATCCGGAACCTTGATTTGGACGCCCCAGGAAGAATGTTCGAGTTAGACCGCGTAGGAGACTTGGGTGTTGTTTATCTCGTTTACAGGACGCTCGAGACAACCAGACCGGAAATCTACCTTATGGAAATGGACACTTTGAAGTTTAACTTTTTGGCGCACTCTTTCACCAACTACTTGCGCATGGGCATCGTGCATCTCGGATTGCCGTACTGGCAATTAGCCTTTGCTAGCTGTGGACTGCCAGGGTGGGCGGAACAACTTTTCCTACTGCTGGCCCCACATTTACTGACCGAATACGATCTGCCATTACTGGCGAAAATTGTGAACAAAAAGTAGAATCCACCGTACTACGTCATAGACCCAGCAGTATTTCAGACAAAGCCAAGGAGAAACCGCCTTACCGGACCGACTAAAAAAATCGAAAATTTGTTTTCCGCTAATCCCTTCAAAAGACCAACACATTTGAGCGGACAGAGGACGACTTTTAAAAGAAATTAGCAATAAAGTTAGATATTATAGTTTGTTTTCTTCCGAAAGAACGGCCAACATATTATTGTTATTCATTCCAAAAATATAATTTTACTTAAGTATTGTACTATTTTGTTTGATTATTGAATAAACTATGTTTTGCTCATATTAAATCTGAGAAATGTGATGATTTATGATGGTAAAGATAAATGATTGGCAATACTGTTGTGTTATGATTCGACAGCAACGGCAGAAGAGCTCACAAGGTTATCTTCAATTATTTCAAAAGTCAGACAGTAAATCTGTCCAGAAAAGTCCACGGGGTTCGACCGAAGGTGCTCGCACCACATAGCTTCTCGGTTGTGCTAACCGAGAAGCGATGTGGTACGATCGAAAGCTTTCGAACACTAATTCTCAGCAGATGGATGGATGTTCTCGGTCAGCGCAAACAAGGGGTACATCAGGGAATAAGTAAGCGTGTCCTGAAGACAAAAATAACTCATGTCCAAATAAATAAATTGTCGCGTCGACTGAGCAGGTATTAACTCTCTAATATCCATATTCGGGCATGAGTTTAGGTTAAGTAAAATATCCAAAAGCGTTTGTGACACTCGTCGACGGAACGAACAAGAAACACGCAGACGATATCACTCAGAATACTCAATTGTAGGATTTGCCTATTGATTCTTAAAGTCAATTTCAGCCACGAATCCTCACCGGTCACGATACTTGTCCACTCACCAAAATGCCAAAGAGCGTGGAAGGAACATTTTATCAACTTTTCGGCTCAAGGTCGAGAATGAACCCAAAAACGAATAGTTTTGTCCTACATGCGGTGGATAATACAAAAAAGGGACATTAGTTCGACTAGCTCTTTCGCAAAACAGCTATTTTTCAAAACAATTATGTTTCATAGATTCACTTGGTGGTTTCGAGATCCGTTATTGGATTGGAAATTCGCCACGAGTTCCATACCGAATGTTCCTGAAACAGAGAGAAACTCTTAATGAGTGTAGTGTAGTTTTGGGAAGGCTACGGTGGGATACTTCCTCTCATACTGCCGCCATTCATGTCCGTGAACGCCTCGGAACGACGGATGCCAGTCAGTGACGGAACAAATTTCAACACCTTCGAGAAGCTTCGATCAGAAAAGTTGCATAGAATGTATCAGCCATGGAATGAATTGCACAACATGCGGCACTGAGAGATATCTTCGAAGATAGACTGTTTCATCTGACGTAGCCAAGAAGCAGGAAAATATACCGAATTGCACTGCTTTCCACTGCATCGACAACACTAACCTTTCCCGCTAACGATGACACGCACTACACGCACTCACGCAACCCACCGTGGGAGCAGCTTAAGGGCATAGGACGATGACGAACATTATCGACGTTTCCGGATTAGTGCAGCTCATGCAAGCACCGTTGAACAGCGCTTCACAACCGCATCCGCTGCCTCCAACTGACACGCCAGCTTGTTTATTGTGAACAAACTGATGGCGAATCTAACAACTGATTAGCAGTTTCCTGTGCGCTCCGAGCAGACTGTGGTTGGTTGATGATATCGTCATCCTGACGAAATGCAATGGGAAACTCCTGTGGATAGACGATTCTGCCAGCATTCGCCTACAACAAAAAGGTAAATTAGATACCAAACGACTGGAAAAGTGCATCACATTACCTGGTAGACATTCTCGGGTACGGAACGCATCCAAACCTCCTACAACGCGATGACCACTTTCGCACGCTTCGCTTGTATTCATCCTGGAGAGACTCGGTACACGCGCGTAGAAAGGCTGGCAGGAATAGTTGTTTCTACAGCTGCACCAATCATTTGCGAATTCTTCAACTAAACAGTGCGTGTATTTTGGGTTGGTTTTGTCACGACGTTCTGACATGGGGCCCAGACGTCTAATTGACTCATAACGAAGTTTCTCGTGGCGCTCAATTAACCTGTTTAAATATGACATATTATGATAATACTTTGCACTAAAGACATAACGACATTCTGCCTATTATTTTCCTATTTCAACTGCCCTACACTTCACAAAAATACACTTTCGAGAGGAAAACGCATAAACATCACCCGAACGACCCTGCCTACTAGATGGCAGATAAAATATTACGTTTTGTAAAAAACTTATCGCAGCACACATTGCACTGCGAATTTCCTTGAGATTAATCTATAAATAAACGACAGCAACCATTGAAATCATTATCCATTCAAGCTCGTGTGTGCTAAAGACGTGTTACTCTACTGTGTTCAATTGCGTTGCGATATCTTTGAAAATGGCCAGCCTTAAGTTCAGAAAGCGTGGTGGATATACGTCCCTGGAGCACCTGACGCTCGGATTAATGAAGAAACTCAACAATATTCCACGGGTGACTGACGTGAAGCTAAATGCTGAGCACCCATGCAGAACTGCGGACATTACAGCTTGGGAAACGAAAAACTCTGTACGCTTACCAGACGACATGAAACAATTCTATCTGTCGACCGATGGGTTTAACGTGAAATGGACTTATTGCTTCTCTAAGCGTAAACAGAAAAGTGTAGGGCTCCTGAACATACCGAAATTGAGACATATCCGGAACCTTGATTTGGACGCCCCAGGAAGAATGTTCGAGTTAGACCGCGTAGGAGACTTGGGTGTTGTTTATCTCGTTTACAGGACGCTCGAGACAACCAGACCGGAAATCTACCTTATGGAAATGGACACTTTGAAGTTTAACTTTTTGGCGCACTCTTTCACCAACTACTTGCGCATGGGCATCGTGCATCTCGGATTGCCGTACTGGCAATTAACCTTTGCTAGCTGTGGACTGCCAGGGTGGGCGGAACAACTTTTCCTACTGCTGGCCCCACATTTACTGACCGAATACGATCTGCCATTACTGGCGAAAATTGTGAACAAAAAGTAGAATCCACCGTACTACGTCATAGACCCAGCAGTATTTCAGACAAAGCCAAGGAGAAACCGCCTTACCGGACCGACTAAAAAAATCGAAAATTTGTTTTCCGCTAATCCCTTCAAAAGACCAACACATTTGAGCGGACAGAGGACGACTTTTAAAAGAAATTAGCAATAAAGTTAGATATTATAGTTTGTTTTCTTCCGAAAGAACGGCCAACATATTATTGTTATTCATTCCAAAAATATAATTTTACTTAAGTATTGTACTATTTTGTTTGATTATTGAATAAACTATGTTTTGCTCATATTAAATCTGAGAAATGTGATGATTTATGATGGTAAAGATAAATGATTGGCAATACTGTTGTGTTATCATTCGACAGCAACGGCAGAAGAGCTCACAAGGTTATCTTCAATTATTTCAAAAGTCAGACAGTAAATCTGTCCAGAAAAGTCCACGGGGTTCGACCGAAGGTGCTCGCACCACATAGCTTCTCGGTTGTGCTAACCGAGAAGCGATGTGGTACGATCGAAAGCTTTCGAACACTAATTCTCAGCAGATGGATGGATGTTCTCGGTCAGCGCAAACAAGGGGTACATCAGGGAATAAGTAAGCGTGTCCTGAAGACAAAAATAACTCATGTCCAAATAAATAAATTGTCGCGTCGACTGAGCAGGTATTAACTCTCTAATATCCATATTCGGGCATGAGTTTAGGTTAAGTAAAATATCCAAAAGCGTTTGTGACACTCGTCGACGGAACGAACAAGAAACACGCACACGATATCACTCAGAATACTCAATTGTAGGATTTGCCTATTGATTCTTAAAGTCAATTTCAGCCACGAATCCTCACCGGTCACGATACTTGTCCACTCACCAAAATGCCAAAGAGCGTGGAAGGAACATTTTATCAACTTTTCGGCTCAAGGTCGAGAATGAACCCAAAAACGAATAGTTTTGTCCTACATGCGGTGGATAATACAAAAAAGGGACATTAGTTCGACTAGCTCTTTCGCAAAACAGCTATTTTTCAAAACAATTATGTTTCATAGATTCACTTGGTGGTTTCGAGATCCGTTATTGGATTGGAAATTCGCCACGAGTTCCATACCGAATGTTCCTGAAACAGAGAGAAACTCTTAATGAGTGTAGTGTAGTTTTGGGAAGGCTACGGTGGGATACTTCCTCTCATACTGCCGCCATTCATGTCCGTGAACGCCTCGGAACGACGGATGCCAGTCAGTGACGGAACAAATTTCAACACCTTCGAGAAGCTTCGATCAGAAAAGTTGCATAGAATGTATCAGCCATGGAATGAATTGCACAACATGCGGCACTGAGAGATATCTTCGAAGATAGACTGTTTGATCTGACGTAGCCAAGAAGCAGGAAAATATACCGAATTGCACTGCTTTCCACTGCATCGACAACACTAACCTTTCCCGCTAACGATGACACGCACTACACGCACTCACGCAACCCACCGTGGGAGCAGCTTAAGGGCATAGGACGATGACGAACATTATCGACGTTTCCGGATTAGTGCAGCTCATGCAAGCACCGTTGAACAGCGCTTCACAACCGCATCCGCTGCCTCCAACTGACACGCCAGCTTGTTTATTGTGAACAAACTGATGGCGAATCTAACAACTGATTAGCAGTTTCCTGTGCGCTCCGAGCAGACTGTGGTTGGTTGATGATATCGTCATCCTGACGAAATGCAATGGGAAACTCCTGTGGATGGACGATTCTGCCAGCATTCGCCTACAACAAAAAGGTAAATTAGATACCAAACGACTGGAAAAGTGCATCACATTACCTGGTAGACATTCTCGGGTACGGAACGCATCCAAACCTCCTACAACGCGATGACCACTTTCGCACGCTTCGCTTGTATTCATCCTGGAGAGACTCGGTACACGCGCGTAGAAAGGCTGGCAGGAATAGTTGTTTCTACAGCTGCACCAATCATTTGCGAATTCTTCAACTAAACAGTGCGTGTATGTATCAGTCCCATTTCAACTGCCCTACACTTCACAAAAATACACTTTCGAGAGGAAAACGCATAAACATCACCCGAACGACCCTGCCTACTAGATGGCAGATAAAATATTACGTTTTGTAAAAAAAACTTATCGCAGCACACATTGCACTGCGAATTTCCTTGAGATTAATCTATAAATAAACGACAGCAACCATTGAAATCATTATCCATTCAAGCTCGTGTGTGCTAAAGACGTGTTACCCTACTGTGTTCAATTGCGTTGCGATATCTTTGAAAATGGCCAGCCTTAAGTTCAGAAAGCGTGGTGGATATACGTCCCTGGAGCACCTGACGCTTGGATTAATGAAGAAACTCAACAATATTCCACGGGTGACTGACGTGAAGCTAAATGCTGAGCACCCATGCAGAACTGCGGACATTACAGCTTGGGAAACGAAAAACTCTGTACGCTTACCAGACGACATGAAACAATTCTATCTGTCGACCGATGGGTTTAACGTGAAATGGACTTATTGCTTCTCTAAGCGTAAACAGAAAAGTGTAGGGCTCCTGAACATACCGAAATTGAGACATATCCGGAACCTTGATTTGGACGCCCCAGGAAGAATGTTCGAGTTAGACCGCGTAGGAGACTTGGGTGTTGTTTATCTCGTTTACAGGACGCTCGAGACAACCAGACCGGAAATCTACCTTATGGAAATGGACACTTTGAAGTTTAACTTTTTGGCGCACTCTTTCACCAACTACTTACGCATGGGCATCGTGCATCTCGGATTGCCGTACTGGCAATTAGCCTTTGCTAGCTGTGGACTGCCAGGGTGGGCGGAACAACTTTTCCTACTGCTGGCCCCACATTTACTGACCGAATACGATCTGCCATTACTGGCGAAAATTGTGAACAAAAAGTAGAATCCACCGTACTACGTCATAGACCCAGCAGTATTTCAGACAAAGCCAAGGAGAAACCGCCTTACCGGACCGACTAAAAAAATCGAAAATTTGTTTTCCGCTAATCCCTTCAAAAGACCAACACATTTGAGCGGACAGAGGACGACTTTTAAAAGAAATTAGCAATAAAGTTAGATATTATAGTTTGTTTTCTTTCGAAAGAACGGCCAACATATTATTGTTATTCATTCCAAAAATATAATTTTACTTAAGTATTGTACTATTTTGTTTGATTATTGAATAAACTATGTTTTGCTCATATTAAATCTGAGAAATGTGATGATTTATGATGGTAAAGATAAATGATTGGCAATACTGTTGTGTTATGATTCGACAGCAACGGCAGAAGAGCTCACAAGGTTATCTTCAATTATTTCAAAAGTCAGACAGTAAATCTGTCCAGAAAAGTCCACGGGGTTCGACCGAAGGTGCTCGCACCACATAGCTTCTCGGTTGTGCTAACCGAGAAGCGATGTGGTACGATCGAAAGCTTTCGAACACTAATTCTCAGCAGATGGATGGATGTTCTCGGTCAGCGCAAACAAGGGGTACATCAGGGAATAAGTAAGCGTGTCCTGAAGACAAAAATAACTCATGTCCAAATAAATAAATTATCGCGTCGACTGAGCAGGTATTAACTCTCTAATATCCATATTCGGGCATGAGTTTAGGTTAAGTAAAATATCCAAAAGCGTTTGTGACACTCGTCGACGGAACGAACAAGAAACACGCACACGATATCACTCAGAATACTCAATTGTAGGATTTGCCTATTGATTCTTAAAGTCAATTTCAGCCACGAATCCTCACCGGTCACGATACTTGTCCACTCACCAAAATGCCAAAGAGCGTGGAAGGAACATTTTATCAACTTTTCGGCTCAAGGTCGAGAATGAACCCAAAAACGAATAGTTTTGTCCTACATGCGGTGGATAATACAAAAAAGGGACATTAGTTCGACTAGCTCTTTCGCAAAACAGCTATTTTTCAAAACAATTATGCTTCATAGATTCACTTGGTGGTTTCGAGATCCGTTATTGGATTGGAAATTCGCCACGAGTTCCATACCGAATGTTCCTGAAACAGAGAGAAACTCTTAATGGGTGTAGTGTAGTTTTGGGAAGGCTACGGTGGGATACTTCCTCTCATACTGCCGCCATTCATCTCCGTGAACGCCTCGGAACGACGGATGCCAGTCAGTGACGGAACAAATTTCAACACCTTCGAGAAGCTTCGATCAGAAAAGTTGCATAGAATGTATCAGCCATGGAATGAATTGCACAACATGCGGCACTGAGAGATATCTTCGAAGATAGACTGTTTGATCTGACGTAGCCAAGAAGCAGGAAAATATACCGAATTGCACTGCTTTCCACTGCATCGACAACACTAACCTTTCCCGCTAACGTTGACACGCACTACACGCACTCACGCAACCCACCGTGGGAGCAGCTTTAGGGCATACGACGATGACGAACGTTATCGACGTTTCCGGATTAGTGCAGCTCATGCAAGCACCGTTGAACAGCGCTTCACAACCGCATCCGCTGCCTCCAACTGACACGCCAGCTTGTTGATTGTGGACAAACTGATGGCGAATCTAACAACTGATTAGCAGTTTCCTGTGCGCTCCGAGCAGACTGTGGTTGGTTGATGATATCGTCATCCTGACGAAATGCAATGGGAAACTCCTGTGGATAGTCGATTCTGCCAGCATTCGCCTACAACAAAAAGGTAAATTAGATACCAAACGACTGGAAAAGTGCATCACATTACCTGGTAGACATTCTCGTGTACGGAACGCATCCAAACCTCCTACAACGCGATGACCACTTTCGCACGCTTCGCTTGTATTCATCCTGGAGAGACTCGGTACACGCGCGTAGAAAGGCTGGCAGGAATAGTTGCTTCTACAGCTGCACCAATCATTTGCGGATTCTTCAACTAAACAGTGCGTGTATTTTGGGTTGGTTTTGTCACGACGTTCTGACATGGGGCCCAGACGTCTAATTGACTCATAACGAAGTTTCTCGTGGCGCTCAATTAACCTGTTTAAATATGACATATTATGATAATACTTTGCACTAAAGACATAACGACATTCTGCCTATTATTTTCCTATTTCAACTGCCCTACACTTCACAAAAATACACTTTCGAGAGGAAAACGCATAAACATCACCCGAACGACCCTGCCTACTAGATGGCAGATAAAATATTACGTTTTGTAAAAAACTTATCG
Organism: Anopheles maculipalpis; assembly: GCF_943734695.1. Lineage (NCBI taxonomy): Eukaryota > Metazoa > Arthropoda > Insecta > Diptera > Culicidae > Anopheles > Anopheles maculipalpis. The sequence continues at coordinate 61,812,882 of NC_064871.1, read as the reverse complement.
CAGCACACATTGCACTGCGAATTTCCTTGAGATTAATCTATAAATAAACGACAGCAACCATTGAAATCATTATCCATTCAAGCTCGTGTGTGCTAAAGACGTGTTACTCTACTGTGTTCAATTGCGTTGCGATATCTTTGAAAATGGCCAGCCTTAAGTTCAGAAAGCGTGGTGGATATACGTCCCTGGAGCACCTGACGCTCGGATTAATGAAGAAACTCAACAATATTCCACGGGTGACTGACGTGAAGCTAAATGCTGAGCACCCATGCAGAACTGCGGACATTACAGCTTGGGAAACGAAAAACTCTGTACGCTTACCAGACGACATGAAACAATTCTATCTGTCGACCGATGGGTTTAACGTGAAATGGACTTATTGCTTCTCTAAGCGTAAACAGAAAAGTGTAGGGCTCCTGAACATACCGAAATTGAGACATATCCGGAACCTTGATTTGGACGCCCCAGGAAGAATGTTCGAGTTAGACCGCGTAGGAGACTTGGGTGTTGTTTATCTCGTTTACAGGACGCTCGAGACAACCAGACCGGAAATCTACCTTATGGAAATGGACACTTTGAAGTTTAACTTTTTGGCGCACTCTTTCACCAACTACTTGCGCATGGGCATCGTGCATCTCGGATTGCCGTACTGGCAATTAACCTTTGCTAGCTGTGGACTGCCAGGGTGGGCGGAACAACTTTTCCTACTGCTGGCCCCACATTTACTGACCGAATACGATCTGCCATTACTGGCGAAAATTGTGAACAAAAAGTAGAATCCACCGTACTACGTCATAGACCCAGCAGTATTTCAGACAAAGCCAAGGAGAAACCGCCTTACCGGACCGACTAAAAAAATCGAAAATTTGTTTTCCGCTAATCCCTTCAAAAGACCAACACATTTGAGCGGACAGAGGACGACTTTTAAAAGAAATTAGCAATAAAGTTAGATATTATAGTTTGTTTTCTTCCGAAAGAACGGCCAACATATTATTGTTATTCATTCCAAAAATATAATTTTACTTAAGTATTGTACTATTTTGTTTGATTATTGAATAAACTATGTTTTGCTCATATTAAATCTGAGAAATGTGATGATTTATGATGGTAAAGATAAATGATTGGCAATACTGTTGTGTTATGATTCGACAGCAACGGCAGAAGAGCTCACAAGGTTATCTTCAATTATTTCAAAAGTCAGACAGTAAATCTGTCCAGAAAAGTCCACGGGGTTCGACCGAAGGTGCTCGCACCACATAGCTTCTCGGTTGTGCTAACCGAGAAGCGATGTGGTACGATCGAAAGCTTTCGAACACTAATTCTCAGCAGATGGATGGATGTTCTCGGTCAGCGCAAACAAGGGGTACATCAGGGAATAAGTAAGCGTGTCCTGAAGACAAAAATAACTCATGTCCAAATAAATAAATTGTCGCGTCGACTGAGCAGGTATTAACTCTCTAATATCCATATTCGGGCATGAGTTTAGGTTAAGTAAAATATCCAAAAGCGTTTGTGACACTCGTCGACGGAACGAACAAGAAACACGCACACGATATCACTCAGAATACTCAATTGTAGGATTTGCCTATTGATTCTTAAAGTCAATTTCAGCCACGAATCCTCACCGGTCACGATACTTGTCCACTCACCAAAATGCCAAAGAGCGTGGAAGGAACATTTTATCAACTTTTCGGCTCAAGGTCGAGAATGAACCCAAAAACGAATAGTTTTGTCCTACATGCGGTGGATAATACAAAAAAGGGACATTAGTTCGACTAGCTCTTTCGCAAAACAGCTATTTTTCAAAACAATTATGTTTCATAGATTCACTTGGTGGTTTCGAGATCCGTTATTGGATTGGAAATTCGCCACGAGTTCCATACCGAATGTTCCTGAAACAGAGAGAAACTCTTAATGAGTGTAGTGTAGTTTTGGGAAGGCTACGGTGGGATACTTCCTCTCATACTGCCGCCATTCATGTCCGTGAACGCCTCGGAACGACGGATGCCAGTCAGTGACGGAACAAATTTCAACACCTTCGAGAAGCTTCGATCAGAAAAGTTGCATAGAATGTATCAGCCATGGAATGAATTGCACAACATGCGGCACTGAGAGATATCTTCGAAGATAGACTGTTTGATCTGACGTAGCCAAGAAGCAGGAAAATATACCGAATTGCACTGCTTTCCACTGCATCGACAACACTAACCTTTCCCGCTAACGATGACACGCACTACACGCACTCACGCAACCCACCGTGGGAGCAGCTTAAGGGCATAGGACGATGACGAACATTATCGACGTTTCCGGATTAGTGCAGCTCATGCAAGCACCGTTGAACAGCGCTTCACAACCGCATCCGCTGCCTCCAACTGACACGCCAGCTTGTTTATTGTGAACAAACTGATGGCGAATCTAACAACTGATTAGCAGTTTCCTGTGCGCTCCGAGCAGACTGTGGTTGGTTGATGATATCGTCATCCTGACGAAATGCAATGGGAAACTCCTGTGGATAGACGATTCTGCCAGCATTTGCCTACAACAAAAAGGTAAATTAGATACCAAACGACTGGAAAAGTGCATCACATTACCTGGTAGACATTCTCGGGTACGGAACGCATCCAAACCTCCTACAACGCGATGACCACTTTCGCACGCTTCGCTTGTATTCATCCTGGAGAGACTCGGTACACGCGCGTAGAAAGGCTGGCAGGAATAGTTGTTTCTACAGCTGCACCAATCATTTGCGAATTCTTCAACTAAACAGTGCGTGTATGTATCAGTCCCATTTCAACTGCCCTACACTTCACAAAAATACACTTTCGAGAGGAAAACGCATAAACATCACCCGAACGACCCTGCCTACTAGATGGCAGATAAAATATTACGTTTTGTAAAAAAAACTTATCGCAGCACACATTGCACTGCGAATTTCCTTGAGATTAATCTATAAATAAACGACAGCAACCATTGAAATCATTATCCATTCAAGCTCGTGTGTGCTAAAGACGTGTTACCCTACTGTGTTCAATTGCGTTGCGATATCTTTGAAAATGGCCAGCCTTAAGTTCAGAAAGCGTGGTGGATATACGTCCCTGGAGCACCTGACGCTTGGATTAATGAAGAAACTCAACAATATTCCACGGGTGACTGACGTGAAGCTAAATGCTGAGCACCCATGCAGAACTGCGGACATTACAGCTTGGGAAACGAAAAACTCTGTACGCTTACCAGACGACATGAAACAATTCTATCTGTCGACCGATGGGTTTAACGTGAAATGGACTTATTGCTTCTCTAAGCGTAAACAGAAAAGTGTAGGGCTCCTGAACATACCGAAATTGAGACATATCCGGAACCTTGATTTGGACGCCCCAGGAAGAATGTTCGAGTTAGACCGCGTAGGAGACTTGGGTGTTGTTTATCTCGTTTACAGGACGCTCGAGACAACCAGACCGGAAATCTACCTTATGGAAATGGACACTTTGAAGTTTAACTTTTTGGCGCACTCTTTCACCAACTACTTGCGCATGGGCATCGTGCATCTCGGATTGCCGTACTGGCAATTAGCCTTTGCTAGCTGTGGACTGCCAGGGTGGGCGGAACAACTTTTCCTACTGCTGGCCCCACATTTACTGACCGAATACGATCTGCCATTACTGGCGAAAATTGTGAACAAAAAGTAGAATCCACCGTACTACGTCATAGACCCAGCAGTATTTCAGACAAAGCCAAGGAGAAACCGCCTTACCGGACCGACTAAAAAAATCGAAAATTTGTTTTCCGCTAATCCCTTCAAAAGACCAACACATTTGAGCGGACAGAGGACGACTTTTAAAAGAAATTAGCAATAAAGTTAGATATTATAGTTTGTTTTCTTCCGAAAGAACGGCCAACATATTATTGTTATTCATTCCAAAAATATAATTTTACTTAAGTATTGTACTATTTTGTTTGATTATTGAATAAACTATGTTTTGCTCATATTAAATCTGAGAAATGTGATGATTTATGATGGTAAAGATAAATGATTGGCAATACTGTTGTGTTATCATTCGACAGCAACGGCAGAAGAGCTCACAAGGTTATCTTCAATTATTTCAAAAGTCAGACAGTAAATCTGTCCAGAAAAGTCCACGGGGTTCGACCGATGGTGCTCGCACCACATAGCTTCTCGGTTGTGCTAACCGAGAAGCGATGTGGTACGATCGAAAGCTTTCGAACACTAATTCTCAGCAGATGGATGGATGTTCTCGGTCAGCGCAAACAAGGGGTACATCAGGGAATAAGTAAGCGTGTCCTGAAGACAAAAATAACTCATGTCCAAATAAATAAATTATCGCGTCGACTGAGCAGGTATTAACTCTCTAATATCCATATTCGGGCATGAGTTTAGGTTAAGTAAAATATCCAAAAGCGTTTGTGACACTCGTCGACGGAACGAACAAGAAACACGCAGACGATATCACTCAGAATACTCAATTGTAGGATTTGCCTATTGATTCTTAAAGTCAATTTCAGCCACGAATCCTCACCGGTCACGATACTTGTCCACTCACCAAAATGCCAAAGAGCGTGGAAGGAACATTTTATCAACTTTTCGGCTCAAGGTCGAGAATGAACCCAAAAACGAATAGTTTTGTCCTACATGCGGTGGATAATACAAAAAAGGGACATTAGTTCGACTAGCTCTTTAGCAAAACAGCTATTTTTCAAAACAATTATGCTTCATAGATTCACTTGGTGGTTTCGAGATCCGTTATTGGATTGGAAATTCGCCACGAGTTCCATACCGAATGTTCCTGAAACAGAGAGAAACTCTTAATGAGTGTAGTGTAGTTTTGGGAAGGCTACGGTGGGATACTTCCTCTCATACTGCCGCCATTCATCTCCGTGAACGCCTCGGAACGACGGATGCCAGTCAGTGACGGAACAAATTTCAACACCTTCGAGAAGCTTCGATCAGAAAAGTTGCATAGAATGTATCAGCCATGGAATGAATTGCACAACATGCGGCACTGAGAGATATCTTCGAAGATAGACTGTTTGATCTGACGTAGCCAAGAAGCAGGAAAATATACCGAATTGCACTGCTTTCCACTGCATCGACAACACTAACCTTTCCCGCTAACGATGACACGCACTACACGCACTCACGCAACCCACCGTGGGAGCAGCTTAAGGGCATAGGACGATGACGAACATTATCGACGTTTCCGGATTAGTGCAGCTCATGCAAGCACCGTTGAACAGCGCTTCACAACCGCATCCGCTGCCTCCAACTGACACGCCAGCTTGTTTATTGTGAACAAACCGATGGCGAATCTAACAACTGATTAGCAGTTTCCTGTGCGCTCCGAGCAGACTGTGGTTGGTTGATGATATCGTCATCCTGACGAAATGCAATGGGAAACTCCTGTGGATAGTCGATTCTGCCAGCATTCGCCTACAACAAAAAGGTAAATTAGATACCAAACGACTGGAAAAGTGCATCACATTACCTGGTAGACATTCTCGTGTACGGAACGCATCCAAACCTCCTACAACGCGATGACCACTTTCGCACGCTTCGCTTGTATTCATCCTGGAGAGACTCGGTACACGCGCGTAGAAAGGCTGGCAGGAATAGTTGTTTCTACAGCTGCACCAATCATTTGCGAATTCTTCAACTAAACAGTGCGTGTATGTATCAGTCCCATTTCAACTGCCCTACACTTCACAAAAATACACTTTCGAGAGGAAAACGCATAAACATCACCCGAACGACCCTGCCTACTAGATGGCAGATAAAATATTACGTTTTGTAAAAAAAACTTATCGCAGCACACATTGCACTGCGAATTTCCTTGAGATTAATCTATAAATAAACGACAGCAACCATTGAAATCATTATCCATTCAAGCTCGTGTGTGCTAAAGACGTGTTACCCTACTGTGTTCAATTGCGTTGCGATATCTTTGAAAATGGCCAGCCTTAAGTTCAGAAAGCGTGGTGGATATACGTCCCTGGAGCACCTGACGCTTGGATTAATGAAGAAACTCAACAATATTCCACGGGTGACTGACGTGAAGCTAAATGCTGAGCACCCATGCAGAACTGCGGACATTACAGCTTGGGAAACGAAAAACTCTGTACGCTTACCAGACGACATGAAACAATTCTATCTGTCGACCGATGGGTTTAACGTGAAATGGACTTATTGCTTCTCTAAGCGTAAACAGAAAAGTGTAGGGCTCCTGAACATACCGAAATTGAGACATATCCGGAACCTTGATTTGGACGCCCCAGGAAGAATGTTCGAGTTAGACCGCGTAGGAGACTTGGGTGTTGTTTATCTCGTTTACAGGACGCTCGAGACAACCAGACCGGAAATCTACCTTATGGAAATGGACACTTTGAAGTTTAACTTTTTGGCGCACTCTTTCACCAACTACTTGCGCATGGGCATCGTGCATCTCGGATTGCCGTACTGGCAATTAGCCTTTGCTAGCTGTGGACTGCCAGGGTGGGCGGAACAACTTTTCCTACTGCTGGCCCCACATTTACTGACCGAATACGATCTGCCATTACTGGCGAAAATTGTGAACAAAAAGTAGAATCCACCGTACTACGTCATAGACCCAGCAGTATTTCAGACAAAGCCAAGGAGAAACCGCCTTACCGGACCGACTAAAAAAATCGAAAATTTGTTTTCCGCTAATCCCTTCAAAAGACCAACACATTTGAGCGGACAGAGGACGACTTTTAAAAGAAATTAGCAATAAAGTTAGATATTATAGTTTGTTTTCTTTCGAAAGAACGGCCAACATATTATTGTTATTCATTCCAAAAATATAATTTTACTTAAGTATTGTACTATTTTGTTTGATTATTGAATAAACTATGTTTTGCTCATATTAAATCTGAGAAATGTGATGATTTATGATGGTAAAGATAAATGATTGGCAATACTGTTGTGTTATGATTCGACAGCAACGGCAGAAGAGCTCACAAGGTTATCTTCAATTATTTCAAAAGTCAGACAGTAAATCTGTCCAGAAAAGTCCACGGGGTTCGACCGAAGGTGCTCGCACCACATAGCTTCTCGGTTGTGCTAACCGAGAAGCGATGTGGTACGATCGAAAGCTTTCGAACACTAATTCTCAGCAGATGGATGGATGTTCTCGGTCAGCGCAAACAAGGGGTACATCAGGGAATAAGTAAGCGTGTCCTGAAGACAAAAATAACTCATGTCCAAATAAATAAATTGTCGCGTCGACTGAGCAGGTATTAACTCTCTAATATCCATATTCGGGCATGAGTTTAGGTTAAGTAAAATATCCAAAAGCGTTTGTGACACTCGTCGACGGAACGAACAAGAAACACGCAGACGATATCACTCAGAATACTCAATTGTAGGATTTGCCTATTGATTCTTAAAGTCAATTTCAGCCACGAATCCTCACCGGTCACGATACTTGTCCACTCACCAAAATGCCAAAGAGCGTGGAAGGAACATTTTATCAACTTTTCGGCTCAAGGTCGAGAATGAACCCAAAAACGAATAGTTTTGTCCTACATGCGGTGGATAATACAAAAAAGGGACATTAGTTCGACTAGCTCTTTCGCAAAACAGCTATTTTTCAAAACAATTATGCTTCATAGATTCACTTGGTGGTTTCGAGATCCGTTATTGGATTGGAAATTCGCCACGAGTTCCATACCGAATGTTCCTGAAACAGAGAGAAACTCTTAATGGGTGTAGTGTAGTTTTGGGAAGGCTACGGTGGGATACTTCCTCTCATACTGCCGCCATTCATCTCCGTGAACGCCTCGGAACGACGGATGCCAGTCAGTGACGGAACAAATTTCAACACCTTCGAGAAGCTTCGATCAGAAAAGTTGCATAGAATGTATCAGCCATGGAATGAATTGCACAACATGCGGCACTGAGAGATATCTTCGAAGATAGACTGTTTGATCTGACGTAGCCAAGAAGCAGGAAAATATACCGAATTGCACTGCTTTCCACTGCATCGACAACACTAACCTTTCCCGCTAACGTTGACACGCACTACACGCACTCACGCAACCCACCGTGGGAGCAGCTTTAGGGCATACGACGATGACGAACGTTATCGACGTTTCCGGATTAGTGCAGCTCATGCAAGCACCGTTGAACAGCGCTTCACAACCGCATCCGCTGCCTCCAACTGACACGCCAGCTTGTTGATTGTGGACAAACTGATGGCGAATCTAACAACTGATTAGCAGTTTCCTGTGCGCTCCGAGCAGACTGTGGTTGGTTGATGATATCGTCATCCTGACGAAATGCAATGGGAAACTCCTGTGGATAGTCGATTCTGCCAGCATTCGCCTACAACAAAAAGGTAAATTAGATACCAAACGACTGGAAAAGTGCATCACATTACCTGGTAGACATTCTCGTGTACGGAACGCATCCAAACCTCCTACAACGCGATGACCACTTTCGCACGCTTCGCTTGTATTCATCCTGGAGAGACTCGGTACACGCGCGTAGAAAGGCTGGCAGGAATAGTTGCTTCTACAGCTGCACCAATCATTTGCGGATTCTTCAACTAAACAGTGCGTGTATTTTGGGTTGGTTTTGTCACGACGTTCTGACATGGGGCCCAGACGTCTAATTGACTCATAACGAAGTTTCTCGTGGCGCTCAATTAACCTGTTTAAATATGACATATTATGATAATACTTTGCACTAAAGACATAACGACATTCTGCCTATTATTTTCCTATTTCAACTGCCCTACACTTCACAAAAATACACTTTCGAGAGGAAAACGCATAAACATCACCCGAACGACCCTGCCTACTAGATGGCAGATAAAATATTACGTTTTGTAAAAAACTTATCGCAGCACACATTGCACTGCGAATTTCCTTGAGATTAATCTATAAATAAACGACAGCAACCATTGAAATCATTATCCATTCAAGCTCGTGTGTGCTAAAGACGTGTTACTCTACTGTGTTCAATTGCGTTGCGATATCTTTGAAAATGGCCAGCCTTAAGTTCAGAAAGCGTGGTGGATATACGTCCCTGGAGCACCTGACGCTCGGATTAATGAAGAAACTCAACAATATTCCACGGGTGACTGACGTGAAGCTAAATGCTGAGCACCCATGCAGAACTGCGGACATTACAGCTTGGGAAACGAAAAACTCTGTACGCTTACCAGACGACATGAAACAATTCTATCTGTCGACCGATGGGTTTAACGTGAAATGGATTTATTGCTTCTCTAAGCGTAAACAGAAAAGTGTAGGGCTCCTGAACATACCGAAATTGAGACATATCCGGAACCTTGATTTGGACGCCCCAGGAAGAATGTTCGAGTTAGACCGCGTAGGAGACTTGGGTGTTGTTTATCTCGTTTACAGGACGCTCGAGACAACCAGACCGGAAATCTACCTTATGGAAATGGACACTTTGAAGTTTAACTTTTTGGCGCACTCTTTCACCAACTACTTGCGCATGGGCATCGTGCATCTCGGATTGCCGTACTGGCAATTAGCCTTTGCTAGCTGTGGACTGCCAGGGTGGGCGGAACAACTTTTCCTACTGCTGGCCCCACATTTACTGACCGAATACGATCTGCCATTACTGGCGAAAATTGTGAACAAAAAGTAGAATCCACCGTACTACGTCATAGACCCAGCAGTATTTCAGACAAAGCCAAGGAGAAACCGCCTTACCGGACCGACTAAAAAAATCGAAAATTTGTTTTCCGCTAATCCCTTCAAAAGACCAACACATTTGAGCGGACAGAGGACGACTTTTAAAAGAAATTAGCAATAAAGTTAGATATTATAGTTTGTTTTCTTCCGAAAGAACGGCCAACATATTATTGTTATTCATTCCAAAAATATAATTTTACTTAAGTATTGTACTATTTTGTTTGATTATTGAATAAACTATGTTTTGCTCATATTAAATCTGAGAAATGTGATGATTTATGATGGTAAAGATAAATGATTGGCAATACTGTTGTGTTATGATTCGACAGCAACGGCAGAAGAGCTCACAAGGTTATCTTCAATTATTTCAAAAGTCAGACAGTAAATCTGTCCAGAAAAGTCCACGGGGTTCGACCGAAGGTGCTCGCACCACCAGCACCAGCTTCTCGGTTGTGCTAACCGAGAAGCGATGTGGTACGATCGAAAGCTTTCGAACACTAATTCTCAGCAGATGGATGGATGTTCTCGGTCAGCGCAAACAAGGGGTACATCAGGGAATAAGTAAGCGTGTCCTGAAGACAAAAATAACTCATGTCCAAATAAATAAATTGTCGCGTCGACTGAGCAGGTATTAACTCTCTAATATCCATATTCGGGCATGAGTTTAGGTTAAGTAAAATATCCAAAAGCGTTTGTGACACTCGTCGACGGAACGAACAAGAAACACGCAGACGATATCACTCAGAATACTCAATTGTAGGATTTGCCTATTGATTCTTAAAGTCAATTTCAGCCACGAATCCTCACCGGTCACGATACTTGTCCACTCACCAAAATGCCAAAGAGCGTGGAAGGAACATTTTATCAACTTTTCGGCTCAAGGTCGAGAATGAACCCAAAAACGAATAGTTTTGTCCTACATGCGGTGGATAATACAAAAAAGGGACATTAGTTCGACTAGCTCTTTCGCAAAACAGCTATTTTTCAAAACAATTATGCTTCATAGATTCACTTGGTGGTTTCGAGATCCGTTATTGGATTGGAAATTCGCCACGAGTTCCATACCGAATGTTCCTGAAACAGAGAGAAACTCTTAATGAGTGTAGTGTAGTTTTGGGAAGGCTACGGTGGGATACTTCCTCTCATACTGCCGCCATTCATCTCCGTGAACGCCTCGGAACGACGGATGCCAGTCAGTGACGGAACAAATTTCAACACCTTCGAGAAGCTTCGATCAGAAAAGTTGCATAGAATGTATCAGCCATGGAATGAATTGCACAACATGCGGCACTGAGAGATATCTTCGAAGATAGACTGTTTGATCTGACGTAGCCAAGAAGCAGGAAAATATACCGAATTGCACTGCTTTCCACTGCATCGACAACACTAACCTTTCCCGCTAACGATGACACGCACTACACGCACTCACGCAACCCACCGTGGGAGCAGCTTAAGGGCATAGGACGATGACGAACGTTATCGACGTTTCCGGATTAGTGCAGCTCATGCAAGCACCGTTGAACAGCGCTTCACAACCGCATCCGCTGCCTCCAACTGACACGCCAGCTTGTTTATTGTGAACAAACTGATGGCGAATCTAACAACTGATTAGCAGTTTCCTGTGCGCTCCGAGCAGACTGTGGTTGGTTGATGATATCGTCATCCTGACGAAATGCAATGGGAAACTCCTGTGGATAGACGATTCTGCCAGCATTCGCCTACAACAAAAAGGTAAATTAGATACCAAACGACTGGAAAAGTGCATCACATTACCTGGTAGACATTCTCGGGTACGGAACGCATCCAAACCTCCTACAACGCGATGACCACTTTCGCACGCTTCGCTTGTATTCATCCTGGAGAGACTCGGTACACGCGCGTAGAAAGGCTGGCAGGAATAGTTGTTTCTACAGCTGCACCAATCATTTGCGAATTCTTCAACTAAACAGTGCGTGTATGTATCAGTCCCATTTCAACTGCCCTACACTTCACAAAAATACACTTTCGAGAGGAAAACGCATAAACATCACCCGAACGACCCTGCCTACTAGATGGCAGATAAAATATTACGTTTTGTAAAAAAAACTTATCGCAGCACACATTGTACTGCGAATTTCCTTGAGATTAATCTATAAATAAACGACAGCAACCATTGAAATCATTATCCATTCAAGCTCGTGTGTGCTAAAGACGTGTTACCCTACTGTGTTCAATTGCGTTGCGATATCTTTGAAAATGGCCAGCCTTAAGTTCAGAAAGCGTGGTGGATATACGTCCCTGGAGCACCTGACGCTTGGATTAATGAAGAAACTCAACAATATTCCACGGGTGACTGACGTGAAGCTAAATGCTGAGCACCCATGCAGAACTGCGGACATTACAGCTTGGGAAACGAAAAACTCTGTACGCTTACCAGACGACATGAAACAATTCTATCTGTCGACCGATGGGTTTAACGTGAAATGGACTTATTGCTTCTCTAAGCGTAAACAGAAAAGTGTAGGGCTCCTGAACATACCGAAATTGAGACATATCCGGAACCTTGATTTGGACGCCCCAGGAAGAATGTTCGAGTTAGACCGCGTAGGAGACTTGGGTGTTGTTTATCTCGTTTACAGGACGCTCGAGACAACCAGACCGGAAATCTACCTTATGGAAATGGACACTTTGAAGTTTAACTTTTTGGCGCACTCTTTCACCAACTACTTGCGCATGGGCATCGTGCATCTCGGATTGCCGTACTGGCAATTAGCCTTTGCTAGCTGTGGACTGCCAGGGTGGGCGGAACAACTTTTCCTACTGCTGGCCCCACATTTACTGACCGAATACGATCTGCCATTACTGGCGAAAATTGTGAACAAAAAGTAGAATCCACCGTACTACGTCATAGACCCAGCAGTATTTCAGACAAAGCCAAGGAGAAACCGCCTTACCGGACCGACTAAAAAAATCGAAAATTTGTTTTCCGCTAATCCCTTCAAAAGACCAACACATTTGAGCGGACAGAGGACGACTTTTAAAAGAAATTAGCAATAAAGTTAGATATTATAGTTTGTTTTCTTCCGAAAGAACGGCCAACATATTATTGTTATTCATTCCAAAAATATAATTTTACTTAAGTATTGTACTATTTTGTTTGATTATTGAATAAACTATGTTTTGCTCATATTAAATCTGAGAAATGTGATGATTTATGATGGTAAAGATAAATGATTGGCAATACTGTTGTGTTATGATTCGACAGCAACGGCAGAAGAGCTCACAAGGTTATCTTCAATTATTTCAAAAGTCAGACAGTAAATCTGTCCAGAAAAGTCCACGGGGTTCGACCGAAGGTGCTCGCACCACATAGCTTCTCGGTTGTGCTAACCGAGAAGCGATGTGGTACGATCGAAAGCTTTCGAACACTAATTCTCAGCAGATGGATGGATGTTCTCGGTCAGCGCAAACAAGGGGTACATCAGGGAATAAGTAAGCGTGTCCTGAAGACAAAAATAACTCATGTCCAAATAAATAAATTATCGCGTCGACTGAGCAGGTATTAACTCTCTAATATCCATATTCGGGCATGAGTTTAGGTTAAGTAAAATATCCAAAAGCGTTTGTGACACTCGTCGACGGAACGAACAAGAAACACGCAGACGATATCACTCAGAATACTCAATTGTAGGATTTGCCTATTGATTCTTAAAGTCAATTTCAGCCACGAATCCTCACCGGTCACGATACTTGTCCACTCACCAAAATGCCAAAGAGCGTGGAAGGAACATTTTATCAACTTTTCGGCTCAAGGTCGAGAATGAACCCAAAAACGAATAGTTTTGTCCTACATGCGGTGGATAATACAAAAAAGGGACATTAGTTCGACTAGCTCTTTCGCAAAACAGCTATTTTTCAAAACAATTATGCTTCATAGATTCACTTGGTGGTTTCGAGATCCGTTATTGGATTGGAAATTCGCCACGAGTTCCATACCGAATGTTCCTGAAACAGAGAGAAACTCTTAATGAGTGTAGTGTAGTTTTGGGAAGGCTACGGTGGGATACTTCCTCTCATACTGCCGCCATTCATCTCCGTGAACGCCTCGGAACGACGGATGCCAGTCAGTGACGGAACAAATTTCAACACCTTCGAGAAGCTTCGATCAGAAAAGTTGCATAGAATGTATCAGCCATGGAATGAATTGCACAACATGCGGCACTGAGAGATATCTTCGAAGATAGACTGTTTGATCTGACGTAGCCAAGAAGCAGGAAAATATACCGAATTGCACTGCTTTCCACTGCATCGACAACACTAACCTTTCCCGCTAACGATGACACGCACTACACGCACTCACGCAACCCACCGTGGGAGCAGCTTAAGGGCATAGGACGATGACGAACGTTATCGACGTTTCCGGATTAGTGCAGCTCATGCAAGCACCGTTGAACAGCGCTTCACAACCGCATCCGCTGCCTCCAACTGACACGCCAGCTTGTTTATTGTGAACAAACTGATGGCGAATCTAACAACTGATTAGCAGTTTCCTGTGCGCTCCGAGCAGACTGTGGTTGGTTGATGATATCGTCATCCTGACGAAATGCAATGGGAAACTCCTGTGGATAGACGATTCTGCCAGCATTCGCCTACAACAAAAAGGTAAATTAGATACCAAACGACTGGAAAAGTGCATCACATTACCTGGTAGACATTCTCGGGTACGGAACGCATCCAAACCTCCTACAACGCGATGACCACTTTCGCACGCTTCGCTTGTATTCATCCTGGAGAGACTCGGTACACGCGCGTAGAAAGGCTGGCAGGAATAGTTGTTTCTACAGCTGCACCAATCATTTGCGAATTCTTCAACTAAACAGTGCGTGTATGTATCAGTCCCATTTCAACTGCCCTACACTTCACAAAAATACACTTTCGAGAGGAAAACGCATAAACATCACCCGAACGACCCTGCCTACTAGATGGCAGATAAAATATTACGTTTTGTAAAAAAAACTTATCGCAGCACACATTGTACTGCGAATTTCCTTGAGATTAATCTATAAATAAACGACAGCAACCATTGAAATCATTATCCATTCAAGCTCGTGTGTGCTAAAGACGTGTTACCCTACTGTGTTCAATTGCGTTGCGATATCTTTGAAAATGGCCAGCCTTAAGTTCAGAAAGCGTGGTGGATATACGTCCCTGGAGCACCTGACGCTTGGATTAATGAAGAAACTCAACAATATTCCACGGGTGACTGACGTGAAGCTAAATGCTGAGCACCCATGCAGAACTGCGGACATTACAGCTTGGGAAACGAAAAACTCTGTACGCTTACCAGACGACATGAAACAATTCTATCTCTCGACCGATGGGTTTAACGTGAAATGGACTTATTGCTTCTCTAAGCGTAAACAGAAAAGTGTAGGGCTCCTGAACATACCGAAATTGAGACATATCCGGAACCTTGATTTGGACGCCCCAGGAAGAATGTTCGAGTTAGACCGCGTAGGAGACTTGGGTGTTGTTTATCTCGTTTACAGGACGCTCGAGACAACCAGACCGGAAATCTACCTTATGGAAATGGACACTTTGAAGTTTAACTTTTTGGCGCACTCTTTCACCAACTACTTGCGCATGGGCATCGTGCATCTCGGATTGCCGTACTGGCAATTAGCCTTTGCTAGCTGTGGACTGCCAGGGTGGGCGGAACAACTTTTCCTACTGCTGGCCCCACATTTACTGACCGAATACGATCTGCCATTACTGGCGAAAATTGTGAACAAAAAGTAGAATCCACCGTACTACGTCATAGACCCAGCAGTATTTCAGACAAAGCCAAGGAGAAACCGCCTTACCGGACCGACTAAAAAAATCGAAAATTTGTTTTCCGCTAATCCCTTCAAAAGACCAACACATTTGAGCGGACAGAGGACGACTTTTAAAAGAAATTAGCAATAAAGTTAGATATTATAGTTTGTTTTCTTCCGAAAGAACGGCCAACATATTATTGTTATTCATTCCAAAAATATAATTTTACTTAAGTATTGTACTATTTTGTTTGATTATTGAATAAACTATGTTTTGCTCATATTAAATCTGAGAAATGTGATGATTTATGATGGTAAAGATAAATGATTGGCAATACTGTTGTGTTATCATTCGACAGCAACGGCAGAAGAGCTCACAAGGTTATCTTCAATTATTTCAAAAGTCAGACAGTAAATCTGTCCAGAAAAGTCCACGGGGTTCGACCGAAGGTGCTCGCACCACATAGCTTCTCGGTTGTGCTAACCGAGAAGCGATGTGGTACGATCGAAAGCTTTCGAACACTAATTCTCAGCAGATGGATGGATGTTCTCGGTCAGCGCAAACAAGGGGTACATCAGGGAATAAGTAAGCGTGTCCTGAAGACAAAAATAACTCATGTCCAAATAAATAAATTATCGCGTCGACTGAGCAGGTATTAACTCTCTAATATCCATATTCGGGCATGAGTTTAGGTTAAGTAAAATATCCAAAAGCGTTTGTGACACTCGTCGACGGAACGAACAAGAAACACGCAGACGATATCACTCAGAATACTCAATTGTAGGATTTGCCTATTGATTCTTAAAGTCAATTTCAGCCACGAATCCTCACCGGTCACGATACTTGTCCACTCACCAAAATGCCAAAGAGCGTGGAAGGAACATTTTATCAACTTTTCGGCTCAAGGTCGAGAATGAACCCAAAAACGAATAGTTTTGTCCTACATGCGGTGGATAATACAAAAAAGGGACATTAGTTCGACTAGCTCTTTCGCAAAACAGCTATTTTTCAAAACAATTATGCTTCATAGATTCACTTGGTGGTTTCGAGATCCGTTATTGGATTGGAAATTCGCCACGAGTTCCATACCGAATGTTCCTGAAACAGAGAGAAACTCTTAATGAGTGTAGTGTAGTTTTGGGAAGGCTACGGTGGGATACTTCCTCTCATACTGCCGCCATTCATCTCCGTGAACGCCTCGGAACGACGGATGCCAGTCAGTGACGGAACAAATTTCAACACCTTCGAGAAGCTTCGATCAGAAAAGTTGCATAGAATGTATCAGCCATGGAATGAATTGCACAACATGCGGCACTGAGAGATATCTTCGAAGATAGACTGTTTGATCTGACGTAGCCAAGAAGCAGGAAAATATACCGAATTGCACTGCTTTCCACTGCATCGACAACACTAACCTTTCCCGCTAACGATGACACGCACTACACGCACTCACGCAACCCACCGTGGGAGCAGCTTAAGGGCATAGGACGATGACGAACGTTATCGACGTTTCCGGATTAGTGCAGCTCATGCAAGCACCGTTGAACAGCGCTTCACAACCGCATCCGCTGCCTCCAACTGACACGCCAGCTTGTTTATTGTGAACAAACTGATGGCGAATCTAACAACTGATTAGCAGTTTCCTGTGCGCTCCGAGCAGACTGTGGTTGGTTGATGATATCGTCATCCTGACGAAATGCAATGGGAAACTCCTGTGGATAGACGATTCTGCCAGCATTCGCCTACAACAAAAAGGTAAATTAGATACCAAACGACTGGAAAAGTGCATCACATTACCTGGTAGACATTCTCGGGTACGGAACGCATCCAAACCTCCTACAACGCGATGACCACTTTCGCACGCTTCGCTTGTATTCATCCTGGAGAGACTCGGTACACGCGCGTAGAAAGGCTGGCAGGAATAGTTGTTTCTACAGCTGCACCAATCATTTGCGAATTCTTCAACTAAACAGTGCGTGTATGTATCAGTCCCATTTCAACTGCCCTACACTTCACAAAAATACACTTTCGAGAGGAAAACGCATAAACATCACCCGAACGACCCTGCCTACTAGATGGCAGATAAAATATTACGTTTTGTAAAAAAAACTTATCGCAGCACACATTGTACTGCGAATTTCCTTGAGATTAATCTATAAATAAACGACAGCAACCATTGAAATCATTATCCATTCAAGCTCGTGTGTGCTAAAGACGTGTTACCCTACTGTGTTCAATTGCGTTGCGATATCTTTGAAAATGGCCAGCCTTAAGTTCAGAAAGCGTGGTGGATATACGTCCCTGGAGCACCTGACGCTTGGATTAATGAAGAAACTCAACAATATTCCACGGGTGACTGACGTGAAGCTAAATGCTGAGCACCCATGCAGAACTGCGGACATTACAGCTTGGGAAACGAAAAACTCTGTACGCTTACCAGACGACATGAAACAATTCTATCTGTCGACCGATGGGTTTAACGTGAAATGGACTTATTGCTTCTCTAAGCGTAAACAGAAAAGTGTAGGGCTCCTGAACATACCGAAATTGAGACATATCCGGAACCTTGATTTGGACGCCCCAGGAAGAATGTTCGAGTTAGACCGCGTAGGAGACTTGGGTGTTGTTTATCTCGTTTACAGGACGCTCGAGACAACCAGACCGGAAATCTACCTTATGGAAATGGACACTTTGAAGTTTAACTTTTTGGCGCACTCTTTCACCAACTACTTGCGCATGGGCATCGTGCATCTCGGATTGCCGTACTGGCAATTAGCCTTTGCTAGCTGTGGACTGCCAGGGTGGGCGGAACAACTTTTCCTACTGCTGGCCCCACATTTACTGACCGAATACGATCTGCCATTACTGGCGAAAATTGTGAACAAAAAGTAGAATCCACCGTACTACGTCATAGACCCAGCAGTATTTCAGACAAAGCCAAGGAGAAACCGCCTTACCGGACCGACTAAAAAAATCGAAAATTTGTTTTCCGCTAATCCCTTCAAAAGACCAACACATTTGAGCGGACAGAGGACGACTTTTAAAAGAAATTAGCAATAAAGTTAGATATTATAGTTTGTTTTCTTCCGAAAGAACGGCCAACATATTATTGTTATTCATTCCAAAAATATAATTTTACTTAAGTATTGTACTATTTTGTTTGATTATTGAATAAACTATGTTTTGCTCATATTAAATCTGAGAAATGTGATGATTTATGATGGTAAAGATAAATGATTGGCAATACTGTTGTGTTATCATTCGACAGCAACGGCAGAAGAGCTCACAAGGTTATCTTCAATTATTTCAAAAGTCAGACAGTAAATCTGTCCAGAAAAGTCCACGGGGTTCGACCGAAGGTGCTCGCACCACATAGCTTCTCGGTTGTGCTAACCGAGAAGCGATGTGGTACGATCGAAAGCTTTCGAACACTAATTCTCAGCAGATGGATGGATGTTCTCGGTCAGCGCAAACAAGGGGTACATCAGGGAATAAGTAAGCGTGTCCTGAAGACAAAAATAACTCATGTCCAAATAAATAAATTATCGCGTCGACTGAGCAGGTATTAACTCTCTAATATCCATATTCGGGCATGAGTTTAGGTTAAGTAAAATATCCAAAAGCGTTTGTGACACTCGTCGACGGAACGAACAAGAAACACGCAGACGATATCACTCAGAATACTCAATTGTAGGATTTGCCTATTGATTCTTAAAGTCAATTTCAGCCACGAATCCTCACCGGTCACGATACTTGTCCACTCACCAAAATGCCAAAGAGCGTGGAAGGAACATTTTATCAACTTTTCGGCTCAAGGTCGAGAATGAACCCAAAAACGAATAGTTTTGTCCTACATGCGGTGGATAATACAAAAAAGGGACATTAGTTCGACTAGCTCTTTCGCAAAACAGCTATTTTTCAAAACAATTATGCTTCATAGATTCACTTGGTGGTTTCGAGATCCGTTATTGGATTGGAAATTCGCCACGAGTTCCATACCGAATGTTCCTGAAACAGAGAGAAACTCTTAATGAGTGTAGTGTAGTTTTGGGAAGGCTACGGTGGGATACTTCCTCTCATACTGCCGCCATTCATCTCCGTGAACGCCTCGGAACGACGGATGCCAGTCAGTGACGGAACAAATTTCAACACCTTCGAGAAGCTTCGATCAGAAAAGTTGCATAGAATGTATCAGCCATGGAATGAATTGCACAACATGCGGCACTGAGAGATATCTTCGAAGATAGACTGTTTGATCTGACGTAGCCAAGAAGCAGGAAAATATACCGAATTGCACTGCTTTCCACTGCATCGACAACACTAACCTTTCCCGCTAACGATGACACGCACTACACGCACTCACGCAACCCACCGTGGGAGCAGCTTAAGGGCATAGGACGATGACGAACGTTATCGACGTTTCCGGATTAGTGCAGCTCATGCAAGCACCGTTGAACAGCGCTTCACAACCGCATCCGCTGCCTCCAACTGACACGCCAGCTTGTTTATTGTGAACAAACTGATGGCGAATCTAACAACTGATTAGCAGTTTCCTGTGCGCTCCGAGCAGACTGTGGTTGGTTGATGATATCGTCATCCTGACGAAATGCAATGGGAAACTCCTGTGGATAGACGATTCTGCCAGCATTCGCCTACAACAAAAAGGTAAATTAGATACCAAACGACTGGAAAAGTGCATCACATTACCTGGTAGACATTCTCGGGTACGGAACGCATCCAAACCTCCTACAACGCGATGACCACTTTCGCACGCTTCGCTTGTATTCATCCTGGAGAGACTCGGTACACGCGCGTAGAAAGGCTGGCAGGAATAGTTGTTTCTACAGCTGCACCAATCATTTGCGAATTCTTCAACTAAACAGTGCGTGTATGTATCAGTCCCATTTCAACTGCCCTACACTTCACAAAAATACACTTTCGAGAGGAAAACGCATAAACATCACCCGAACGACCCTGCCTACTAGATGGCAGATAAAATATTACGTTTTGTAAAAAAAACTTATCGCAGCACACATTGTACTGCGAATTTCCTTGAGATTAATCTATAAATAAACGACAGCAACCATTGAAATCATTATCCATTCAAGCTCGTGTGTGCTAAAGACGTGTTACCCTACTGTGTTCAATTGCGTTGCGATATCTTTGAAAATGGCCAGCCTTAAGTTCAGAAAGCGTGGTGGATATACGTCCCTGGAGCACCTGACGCTTGGATTAATGAAGAAACTCAACAATATTCCACGGGTGACTGACGTGAAGCTAAATGCTGAGCACCCATGCAGAACTGCGGACATTACAGCTTGGGAAACGAAAAACTCTGTACGCTTACCAGACGACATGAAACAATTCTATCTGTCGACCGATGGGTTTAACGTGAAATGGACTTATTGCTTCTCTAAGCGTAAACAGAAAAGTGTAGGGCTCCTGAACATACCGAAATTGAGACATATCCGGAACCTTGATTTGGACGCCCCAGGAAGAATGTTCGAGTTAGACCGCGTAGGAGACTTGGGTGTTGTTTATCTCGTTTACAGGACGCTCGAGACAACCAGACCGGAAATCTACCTTATGGAAATGGACACTTTGAAGTTTAACTTTTTGGCGCACTCTTTCACCAACTACTTGCGCATGGGCATCGTGCATCTCGGATTGCCGTACTGGCAATTAGCCTTTGCTAGCTGTGGACTGCCAGGGTGGGCGGAACAACTTTTCCTACTGCTGGCCCCACATTTACTGACCGAATACGATCTGCCATTACTGGCGAAAATTGTGAACAAAAAGTAGAATCCACCGTACTACGTCATAGACCCAGCAGTATTTCAGACAAAGCCAAGGAGAAACCGCCTTACCGGACCGACTAAAAAAATCGAAAATTTGTTTTCCGCTAATCCCTTCAAAAGACCAACACATTTGAGCGGACAGAGGACGACTTTTAAAAGAAATTAGCAATAAAGTTAGATATTATAGTTTGTTTTCTTCCGAAAGAACGGCCAACATATTATTGTTATTCATTCCAAAAATATAATTTTACTTAAGTATTGTACTATTTTGTTTGATTATTGAATAAACTATGTTTTGCTCATATTAAATCTGAGAAATGTGATGATTTATGATGGTAAAGATAAATGATTGGCAATACTGTTGTGTTATCATTCGACAGCAACGGCAGAAGAGCTCACAAGGTTATCTTCAATTATTTCAAAAGTCAGACAGTAAATCTGTCCAGAAAAGTCCACGGGGTTCGACCGAAGGTGCTCGCACCACATAGCTTCTCGGTTGTGCTAACCGAGAAGCGATGTGGTACGATCGAAAGCTTTCGAACACTAATTCTCAGCAGATGGATGGATGTTCTCGGTCAGCGCAAACAAGGGGTACATCAGGGAATAAGTAAGCGTGTCCTGAAGACAAAAATAACTCATGTCCAAATAAATAAATTATCGCGTCGACTGAGCAGGTATTAACTCTCTAATATCCATATTCGGGCATGAGTTTAGGTTAAGTAAAATATCCAAAAGCGTTTGTGACACTCGTCGACGGAACGAACAAGAAACACGCAGACGATATCACTCAGAATGCTCAATTGTAGGATTTGCCTATTGATTCTTAAAGTCAATTTCAGCCACGAATCCTCACCGGTCACGATACTTGTCCACTCACCAAAATGCCAAAGAGCGTGGAAGGAACATTTTATCAACTTTTCGGCTCAAGGTCGAGAATGAACCCAAAAACGAATAGTTTTGTCCTACATGCGGTGGATAATACAAAAAAGGGACATTAGTTCGACTAGCTCTTTAGCAAAACAGCTATTTTTCAAAACAATTATGCTTCATAGATTCACTTGGTGGTTTCGAGATCCGTTATTGGATTGGAAATTCGCCACGAGTTCCATACCGAATGTTCCTGAAACAGAGAGAAACTCTTAATGAGTGTAGTGTAGTTTTGGGAAGGCTACGGTGGGATACTTCCTCTCATACTGCCGCCATTCATGTCCGTGAACGCCTCGGAACGACGGATGCCAGTCAGTGACGGAACAAATTTCAATACCTTCGAGAAGCTTCGATCAGAAAAGTTGCATAGAATGTATCAGCCATGGAATGAATTGCACAACATGCGGCACTGAGAGATATCTTCGAAGATAGACTGTTTGATCTGACGTAGCCAAGAAGCAGGAAAATATACCGAATTGCACTGCTTTCCACTGCATCGACAACACTAACCTTTCCCGCTAACGATGACACGCACTACACGCACTCACGCAACCCACCGTGGGAGCAGCTTAAGGGCATAGGACGATGACGAACATTATCGACGTTTCCGGATTAGTGCAGCTCATGCAAGATACATTGAACATTTGAAGATATATTGAACATTGAAGATATATTGAACATTGATATATATTGATACATTGAAGATATATTGAACAGCGCTTCACAACCGCATCCGCTGCCTCCAACTGACACGCCAGCTTGTTTATTGTGAACAAACTGATGGCGAATCTAACAACTGATTAGCAGTTTCCTGTGCGCTCCGAGCAGACTGTGGTTGGTTGATGATATCGTCATCCTGACGAAATGCAATGGGAAACTCCTGTGGATAGACGATTCTGCCAGCATTCGCCTACAACAAAAAGGTAAATTAGATACCAAACGACTGGAAAAGTGCATCACATTACCTGGTAGACATTCTCGGGTACGGAACGCATCCAAACCTCCTACAACGCGATGACCACTTTCGCACGCTTCGCTTGTATTCATCCTGGAGAGACTCGGTACACGCGCGTAGAAAGGCTGGCAGGAATAGTTGTTTCTACAGCTGCACCAATCATTTGCGAATTCTTCAACTAAACAGTGCGTGTATGTATCAGTCCCATTTCAACTGCCCTACACTTCACAAAAATACACTTTCGAGAGGAAAACGCATAAACATCACCCGAACGACCCTGCCTACTAGATGGCAGATAAAACATTACGTTTTGTAAAAAAAACTTATCGCAGCACACATTGCACTGCGAATTTCCTTGAGATTAATCTATAAATAAACGACAGCAACCATTGAAATCATTATCCATTCAAGCTCGTGTGTGCTAAAGACGTGTTACCCTACTGTGTTCAATTGCGTTGCGATATCTTTGAAAATGGCCAGCCTTAAGTTCAGAAAGCGTGGTGGATATACGTCCCTGGAGCACCTGACGCTTGGATTAATGAAGAAACTCAACAACATTCCACGGGTGACTGACGTGAAGCTAAATGCTGAGCACCCATGCAGAACTGCGGACATTACAGCTTGGGAAACGAAAAACTCTGTACGCTTACCAGACGACATGAAACAATTCTATCTGTCGACCGATGGGTTTAACGTGAAATGGACTTATTGCTTCTCTAAGCGTAAACAGAAAAGTGTAGGGCTCCTGAACATACCGAAATTGAGACATATCCGGAACCTTGATTTGGACGCCCCAGGAAGAATGTTCGAGTTAGACCGCGTAGGAGACTTGGGTGTTGTTTATCTCGTTTACAGGACGCTCGAGACAACCAGACCGGAAATCTACCTTATGGAAATGGACACTTTGAAGTTTAACTTTTTGGCGCACTCTTTCACCAACTACTTGCGCATGGGCATCGTGCATCTCGGATTGCCGTACTGGCAATTAGCCTTTGCTAGCTGTGGACTGCCAGGGTGGGCGGAACAACTTTTCCTACTGCTGGCCCCACATTTACTGACCGAATACGATCTGCCATTACTGGCGAAAATTGTGAACAAAAAGTAGAATCCACCGTACTACGTCATAGACCCAGCAGTATTTCAGACAAAGCCAAGGAGAAACCGCCTTACCGGACCGACTAAAAAAATCGAAAATTTGTTTTCCGCTAATCCCTTCAAAAGACCAACACATTTGAGCGGACAGAGGACGACTTTTAAAAGAAATTAGCAATAAAGTTAGATATTATAGTTTGTTTTCTTCCGAAAGAACGGCCAACATATTATTGTTATTCATTCCAAAAATATAATTTTACTTAAGTATTGTACTATTTTGTTTGATTATTGAATAAACTATGTTTTGCTCATATTAAATCTGAGAAATGTGATGATTTATGATGGTAAAGATAAATGATTGGCAATACTGTTGTGTTATCATTCGACAGCAACGGCAGAAGAGCTCACAAGGTTATCTTCAATTATTTCAAAAGTCAGACAGTAAATCTGTCCAGAAAAGTCCACGGGGTTCGACCGAAGGTGCTCGCACCACATAGCTTCTCGGTTGTGCTAACCGAGAAGCGATGTGGTACGATCGAAAGCTTTCGAACACTAATTCTCAGCAGATGGATGGATGTTCTCGGTCAGCGCAAACAAGGGGTACATCAGGGAATAAGTAAGCGTGTCCTGAAGACAAAAATAACTCATGTCCAAATAAATAAATTATCGCGTCGACTGAGCAGGTATTAACTCTCTAATATCCATATTCGGGCATGAGTTTAGGTTAAGTAAAATATCCAAAAGCGTTTGTGACACTCGTCGACGGAACGAACAAGAAACACGCAGACGATATCACTCAGAATACTCAATTGTAGGATTTGCCTATTGATTCTTAAAGTCAATTTCAGCCACGAATCCTCACCGGTCACGATACTTGTCCACTCACCAAAATGCCAAAGAGCGTGGAAGGAACATTTTATCAACTTTTCGGCTCAAGGTCGAGAATGAACCCAAAAACGAATAGTTTTGTCCTACATGCGGTGGATAATACAAAAAAGGGACATTAGTTCGACTAGCTCTTTCGCAAAACAGCTATTTTTCAAAACAATTATGCTTCATAGATTCACTTGGTGGTTTCGAGATCCGTTATTGGATTGGAAATTCGCCACGAGTTCCATACCGAATGTTCCTGAAACAGAGAGAAACTCTTAATGAGTGTAGTGTAGTTTTGGGAAGGCTACGGTGGGATACTTCCTCTCATACTGCCGCCATTCATCTCCGTGAACCTCTCGGAACGACGGATGCCAGTCAGTGACGGAACAAATTTCAACACCTTCGAGAAGCTTCGATCAGAAAAGTTGCATAGAATGTATCAGCCATGGAATGAATTGCACAACATGCGGCACTGGGAGATATCTTCGAAGATAGACTGTTTGATCTGACGTAGCCAAGAAGCAGGAAAATATACCGAATTGCACTGCTTTCCACTGCATCGACAACACTAACCTTTCCCGCTAACGATGACACGCACTACACGCACTCACGCAACCCACCGTGGGAGCAGCTTAAGGGCATAGGACGATGACGAACATTATCGACGTTTCCGGATTAGTGCAGCTCATGCAAGCACCGTTGAACAGCGCTTCACAACCGCATCCGCTGCCTCCAACTGACACGCCAGCTTGTTTATTGTGAACAAACTGATGGCGAATCTAACAACTGATTAGCAGTTTCCTGTGCGCTCCGAGCAGACTGTGGTTGGTTGATGATATCGTCATCCTGACGAAATGCAATGGGAAACTCCTGTGGATAGACGATTCTGCCAGCATTCGCCTACAACAAAAAGGTAAATTAGATACCAAACGACTGGAAAAGTGCATCACATTACCTGGTAGACATTCTCGGGTACGGAACGCATCCAAACCTCCTACAACGCGATGACCACTTTCGCACGCTTCGCTTGTATTCATCCTGGAGAGACTCGGTACACGCGCGTAGAAAGGCTGGCAGGAATAGTTGTTTCTACAGCTGCACCAATCATTTGCGAATTCTTCAACTAAACAGTGCGTGTATGTATCAGTCCCATTTCAACTGCCCTACACTTCACAAAAATACACTTTCGAGAGGAAAACGCATAAACATCACCCGAACGACCCTGCCTACTAGATGGCAGATAAAATATTACGTTTTGTAAAAAAAACTTATCGCAGCACACATTGCACTGCGAATTTCCTTGAGATTAATCTATAAATAAACGACAGCAACCATTGAAATCATTATCCATTCAAGCTCGTGTGTGCTAAAGACGTGTTACCCTACTGTGTTCAATTGCGTTGCGATATCTTTGAAAATGGCCAGCCTTAAGTTCAGAAAGCGTGGTGGATATACGTCCCTGGAGCACCTGACGCTTGGATTAATGAAGAAACTCAACAATATTCCACGGGTGACTGACGTGAAGCTAAATGCTGAGCACCCATGCAGAACTGCGGACATTACAGCTTGGGAAACGAAAAACTCTGTACGCTTACCAGACGACATGAAACAATTCTATCTGTCGACCGATGGGTTTAACGTGAAATGGACTTATTGCTTCTCTAAGCGTAAACAGAAAAGTGTAGGGCTCCTGAACATACCGAAATTGAGACATATCCGGAACCTTGATTTGGACGCCCCAGGAAGAATGTTCGAGTTAGACCGCGTAGGAGACTTGGGTGTTGTTTATCTCGTTTACAGGACGCTCGAGACAACCAGACCGGAAATCTACCTTATGGAAATGGACACTTTGAAGTTTAACTTTTTGGCGCACTCTTTCACCAACTACTTGCGCATGGGCATCGTGCATCTCGGATTGCCGTACTGGCAATTAGCCTTTGCTAGCTGTGGACTGCCAGGGTGGGCGGAACAACTTTTCCTACTGCTGGCCCCACATTTACTGACCGAATACGATCTGCCATTACTGGCGAAAATTGTGAACAAAAAGTAGAATCCACCGTACTACGTCATAGACCCAGCAGTATTTCAGACAAAGCCAAGGAGAAACCGCCTTACCGGACCGACTAAAAAAATCGAAAATTTGTTTTCCGCTAATCCCTTCAAAAGACCAACACATTTGAGCGGACAGAGGACGACTTTTAAAAGAAATTAGCAATAAAGTTAGATATTATAGTTTGTTTTCTTCCGAAAGAACGGCCAACATATTATTGTTATTCATTCCAAAAATATAATTTTACTTAAGTATTGTACTATTTTGTTTGATTATTGAATAAACTATGTTTTGCTCATATTAAATCTGAGAAATGTGATGATTTATGATGGTAAAGATAAATGATTGGCAATACTGTTGTGTTATGATTCGACAGCAACGGCAGAAGAGCTCACAAGGTTATCTTCAATTATTTCAAAAGCCAGACAGTAAATCTGTCCAGAAAAGTCCACGGGGTTCGACCGAAGGTGCTCGCACCACATAGCTTCTCGGTTGTGCTAACCGAGAAGCGATGTGGTACGATCGAAAGCTTTCGAACACTAATTCTCAGCAGATGGATGGATGTTCTCGGTCAGCGCAAACAAGGGGTACATCAGGGAATAAGTAAGCGTGTCCTGAAGACAAAAATAACTCATGTCCAAATAAATAAATTGTCGCGTCGACTGAGCAGGTATTAACTCTCTAATATCCATATTCGGGCATGAGTTTAGGTTAAGTAAAATATCCAAAAGCGTTTGTGACACTCGTCGACGGAACGAACAAGAAACACGCAGACGATATCACTCAGAATACTCAATTGTAGGATTTGCCTATTGATTCTTAAAGTCAATTTCAGCCACGAATCCTCACCGGTCACGATACTTGTCCACTCACCAAAATGCCAAAGAGCGTGGAAGGAACATTTTATCAACTTTTCGACTCAAGGTCGAGAATGAACCCAAAAACGAATAGTTTTGTCCTACATGCGGTGGATAATATAAAAAAGGGACATTAGTTCGACTAGCTCTTTCGCAAAACAGCTATTTTTCAAAACAATTATGCTTCATAGATTCACTTGGTGGTTTCGAGATCCGTTATTGGATTGGAAATTCGCCACGAGTTCCATACCGAATGTTCCTGAAACAGAGAGAAACTCTTAATGGGTGTAGTGTAGTTTTGGGAAGGCTACGGTGGGATACTTCCTCTCATACTGCCGCCATTCATCTCCGTGAACGCCTCGGAACGACGGATGCCAGTCAGTGACGGAACAAATTTCAACACCTTCGAGAAGCTTCGATCAGAAAAGTTGCATAGAATGTATCAGCCATGGAATGAATTGCACAACATGCGGCACTGAGAGATATCTTCGAAGATAGACTGTTTGATCTGACGTAGCCAAGAAGCAGGAAAATATACCGAATTGCACTGCTTTCCACTGCATCGACAACACTAACCTTTCCCGCTAACGTTGACACGCACTACACGCACTCACGCAACCCACCGTGGGAGCAGCTTTAGGGCATACGACGATGACGAACGTTATCGACGTTTCCGGATTAGTGCAGCTCATGCAAGCACCGTTGAACAGCGCTTCACAACCGCATCCGCTGCCTCCAACTGACACGCCAGCTTGTTGATTGTGGACAAACTGATGGCGAATCTAACAACTGATTAGCAGTTTCCTGTGCGTTCCGAGCAGACTGTGGTTGGTTGATGATATCGTCATCCTGACGAAATGCAATGGGAAACTCCTGTGGATAGTCGATTCTGCCAGCATTCGCCTACAACAAAAAGGTAAATTAGATACCAAACGACTGGAAAAGTGCATCACATTACCTGGTAGACATTCTCGTGTACGGAACGCATCCAAACCTCCTACAACGCGATGACCACTTTCGCACGCTTCGCTTGTATTCATCCTGGAGAGACTCGGTACACGCGCGTAGAAAGGCTGGCAGGAATAGTTGCTTCTACAGCTGCACCAATCATTTGCGGATTCTTCAACTAAACAGTGCGTGTATTTTGGGTTGGTTTTGTCACGACGTTCTGACATGGGGCCCAGACGTCTAATTGACTCATAACGAAGTTTCTCGTGGCGCTCAATTAACCTGTTTAAATATGACATATTATGATAATACTTTGCACTAAAGACATAACGACATTCTGCCTATTATTTTCCTATTTCAACTGCCCTACACTTCACAAAAATACACTTTCGAGAGGAAAACGCATAAACATCACCCGAACGACCCTGCCTACTAGATGGCAGATAAAATATTACGTTTTGTAAAAAACTTATCGCAGCACACATTGCACTGCGAATTTCCTTGAGATTAATCTATAAATAAACGACAGCAACCATTGAAATCATTATCCATTCAAGCTCGTGTGTGCTAAAGACGTGTTACTCTACTGTGTTCAATTGCGTTGCGATATCTTTGAAAATGGCCAGCCTTAAGTTCAGAAAGCGTGGTGGATATACGTCCCTGGAGCACCTGACGCTCGGATTAATGAAGAAACTCAACAATATTCCACGGGTGACTGACGTGAAGCTAAATGCTGAGCACCCATGCAGAACTGCGGACATTACAGCTTGGGAAACGAAAAACTCTGTACGCTTACCAGACGACATGAAACAATTCTATCTGTCGACCGATGGGTTTAACGTGAAATGGACTTATTGCTTCTCTAAGCGTAAACAGAAAAGTGTAGGGCTCCTGAACATACCGAAATTGAGACATATCCGGAACCTTGATTTGGACGCCCCAGGAAGAATGTTCGAGTTAGACCGCGTAGGAGACTTGGGTGTTGTTTATCTCGTTTACAGGACGCTCGAGACAACCAGACCGGAAATCTACCTTATGGAAATGGACACTTTGAAGTTTAACTTTTTGGCGCACTCTTTCACCAACTACTTGCGCATGGGCATCGTGCATCTCGGATTGCCGTACTGGCAATTAGCCTTTGCTAGCTGTGGACTGCCAGGGTGGGCGGAACAACTTTTCCTACTGCTGGCCCCACATTTACTGACCGAATACGATCTGCCATTACTGGCGAAAATTGTGAACAAAAAGTAGAATCCACCGTACTACGTCATAGACCCAGCAGTATTTCAGACAAAGCCAAGGAGAAACCGCCTTACCGGACCGACTAAAAAAATCGAAAATTTGTTTTCCGCTAATCCCTTCAAAAGACCAACACATTTGAGCGGACAGAGGACGACTTTTAAAAGAAATTAGCAATAAAGTTAGATATTATAGTTTGTTTTCTTCCGAAAGAACGGCCAACATATTATTGTTATTCATTCCAAAAATATAATTTTACTTAAGTATTGTACTATTTTGTTTGATTATTGAATAAACTATGTTTTGCTCATATTAAATCTGAGAAATGTGATGATTTATGATGGTAAAGATAAATGATTGGCAATACTGTTGTGTTATCATTCGACAGCAACGGCAGAAGAGCTCACAAGGTTATCTTCAATTATTTCAAAAGTCAGACAGTAAATCTGTCCAGAAAAGTCCACGGGGTTCGACCGAAGGTGCTCGCACCACATAGCTTCTCGGTTGTGCTAACCGAGAAGCGATGTGGTACGATCGAAAGCTTTCGAACACTAATTCTCAGCAGATGGATGGATGTTCTCGGTCAGCGCAAACAAGGGGTACATCAGGGAATAAGTAAGCGTGTCCTGAAGACAAAAATAACTCATGTCCAAATAAATAAATTGTCGCGTCGACTGAGCAGGTATTAACTCTCTAATATCCATATTCGGGCATGAGTTTAGGTTAAGTAAAATATCCGAAAGCGTTTGTGACACTCGTCGACGGAACGAACAAGAAACACGCACACAATATCACTCAGAATGCTCAATTGTAGGATTTGCCTATTGATTCTTAAAGTCAATTTCAGCCACGAATCCTCACCGGTCACGATACTTGTCCACTCACCAAAATGCCAAAGAGCGTGGAAGGAACATTTTATCAACTTTTCGGCTCAAGGTCGAGAATGAACCCAAAAACGAATAGTTTTGTCCTACATGCGGTGGATAATATAAAAAAGGGACATTAGTTCGACTAGCTCTTTCGCAAAACAGCTATTTTTCAAAACAATTATGCTTCATAGATTCACTTGGTGGTTTCGAGATGTGTTATTGGATTGGAAATTCGCCACGAGTTCGATACAGAATGTTCCTGAAACAGAGAGAAACTCTTAATGGGTGTAGTGTAGTTTTGGGAAGGCTACGGTGGGATACTTCCTCTCATACTGCCGCCATTCATGTCCGTGAACGCCTCGGAACGACGGATGCCAGTCAGTGACGGAACAAATTTCAACACCTTCGAGAAGCTTCGATCAGAAAAGTTGCATAGAATGTATCAGCCATGGAATGAATTGCACAACATGCGGCACTGAGAGATATCTTCGAAGATAGACTGTTTGATCTGACGTAGCCAAGAAGCAGGAAAATACACCGAATTGCACTGCTTTCCACTGCATCGACAACACTAACCTTTCCCGCTAACGATGACACGCACTACACGCACTCACGCAACCCACCGTGGGAGCAGCTTTAGGGCATACGACGATGACGAACGTTATCGACGTTTCCGGATTAGTGCAGCTCATGCAAGCACCGTTGAACAGCGCTTCACAACCGCATCCGCTGCCTCCAACTGACACGCCAGCTTGTTGATTGTGGACAAACTGATGGCGAATCTAACAACTGATTAGCAGTTTCCTGTGCGCTCCGAGCAGACTGTGGTTGGTTGATGATATCGTCATCCTGACGAAATGCAATGGGAAACTCCTGTGGATAGTCGATTCTGCCAGCATTTGCCTACAACAAAAAGGTAAATTAGATACCAAACGACTGGAAAAGTGCATCACATTACCTGGTAGACATTCTCGGGTACGGAACGCATCCAAACCTCCTACAACGCGATGACCACTTTCGCACGCTTCGCTTGTATTCATCCTGGAGAGACTCGGTACACGCGCGTAGCAAGGCTGGCAGGAATAGTTGTTTCTACAGCTGCACCAATCATTTGCGAATTCTTCAACTAAACAGTGCGTGTATGTATCAGTCCCATTTCAACTGCCCTACACTTCACAAAAATACACTTTCGAGAGGAAAACGCATAAACATCACCCGAACGACCCTGCCTACTAGATGGCAGATAAAATATTACGTTTTGTAAAAAAAACTTATCGCAGCACACATTGCACTGCGAATTTCCTTGAGATTAATCTATAAATAAACGACAGCAACCATTGAAATCATTATCCATTCAAGCTCGTGTGTGCTAAAGACGTGTTACCCTACTGTGTTCAATTGCGTTGCGATATCTTTGAAAATGGCCAGCCTTAAGTTCAGAAAGCGTGGTGGATATACGTCCCTGGAGCACCTGACGCTTGGATTAATGAAGAAACTCAACAATATTCCACGGGTGACTGACGTGAAGCTAAATGCTGAGCACCCATGCAGAACTGCGGACATTACAGCTTGGGAAACGAAAAACTCTGTACGCTTACCAGACGACATGAAACAATTCTATTTGTCGACCGATGGGTTTAACGTGAAATGGACTTATTGCTTCTCTAAGCGTAAACAGAAAAGTGTAGGGCTCCTGAACATACCGAAATTGAGACATATCCGGAACCTTGATTTGGACGCCCCAGGAAGAATGTTCGAGTTAGACCGCGTAGGAGACTTGGGTGTTGTTTATCTCGTTTACAGGACGCTCGAGACAACCAGACCGGAAATCTACCTTATGGAAATGGACACTTTGAAGTTTAACTTTTTGGCGCACTCTTTCACCAACTACTTGCGCATGGGCATCGTGCATCTCGGATTGCCGTACTGGCAATTAGCCTTTGCTAGCTGTGGACTGCCAGGGTGGGCGGAACAACTTTTCCTACTGCTGGCCCCACATTTACTGACCGAATACGATCTGCCATTACTGGCGAAAATTGTGAACAAAAAGTAGAATCCACCGTACTACGTCATAGACCCAGCAGTATTTCAGACAAAGCCAAGGAGAAACCGCCTTACCGGACCGACTAAAAAAATCGAAAATTTGTTTTCCGCTAATCCCTTCAAAAGACCAACACATTTGAGCGGACAGAGGACGAATAAAGTTAGATATTATAGTTTGTTTTCTTCCGAAAGAACGGCCAACATATTATTGTTATTCATTCCAAAAATATAATTTTACTTAAGTATTGTACTATTTTGTTTGATTATTGAATAAACTATGTTTTGCTCATATTAAATCTGAGAAATGTGATGATTTATGATGGTAAAGATAAATGATTGGCAATACTGTTGTGTTATCATTCGACAGCAACGGCAGAAGAGCTCACAAGGTTATCTTCAATTATTTCAAAAGTCAGACAGTAAATCTGTCCAGAAAAGTCCACGGGGTTCGACCGAAGGTGCTCGCACCACATAGCTTCTCGGTTGTGCTAACCGAGAAGCGATGTGGTACGATCGAAAGCTTTCGAACACTAATTCTCAGCAGATGGATGGATGTTCTCGGTCAGCGCAAACAAGGGGTACATCAGGGAATAAGTAAGCGTGTCCTGAAGACAAAAATAACTCATGTCCAAATAAATAAATTATCGCGTCGACTGAGCAGGTATTAACTCTCTAATATCCATATTCGGGCATGAGTTTAGGTTAAGTAAAATATCCAAAAGCGTTTGTGACACTCGTCGACGGAACGAACAAGAAACACGCAGACGATATCACTCAGAATACTCAATTGTAGGATTTGCCTATTGATTCTTAAAGTCAATTTCAGCCACGAATCCTCACCGGTCACGATACTTGTCCACTCACCAAAATGCCAAAGAGCGTGGAAGGAACATTTTATCAACTTTTCGGCTCAAGGTCGAGAATGAACCCAAAAACGAATAGTTTTGTCCTACATGCGGTGGATAATACAAAAAAGGGACATTAGTTCGACTAGCTCTTTCGCAAAACAGCTATTTTTCAAAACAATTATGCTTCATAGATTCACTTGGTGGTTTCGAGATCCGTTATTGGATTGGAAATTCGCCACGAGTTCCATACCGAATGTTCCTGAAACAGAGAGAAACTCTTAATGAGTGTAGTGTAGTTTTGGGAAGGCTACGGTGGGATACTTCCTCTCATACTGCCGCCATTCATCTCCGTGAACGCCTCGGAACGACGGATGCCAGTCAGTGACGGAACAAATTTCAACACCTTCGAGAAGCTTCGATCAGAAAAGTTGCATAGAATGTATCAGCCATGGAATGAATTGCACAACATGCGGCACTGAGAGATATCTTCGAAGATAGACTGTTTGATCTGACGTAGCCAAGAAGCAGGAAAATATACCGAATTGCACTGCTTTCCACTGCATCGACAACACTAACCTTTCCCGCTAACGATGACACGCACTACACGCACTCACGCAACCCACCGTGGGAGCAGCTTAAGGGCATAGGACGATGACGAACATTATCGACGTTTCCGGATTAGTGCAGCTCATGCAAGCACCGTTGAACAGCGCTTCACAACCGCATCCGCTGCCTCCAACTGACACGCCAGCTTGTTTATTGTGAACAAACTGATGGCGAATCTAACAACTGATTAGCAGTTTCCTGTGCGCTCCGAGCAGACTGTGGTTGGTTGATGATATCGTCATCCTGACGAAATGCAATGGGAAACTCCTGTGGATAGACGATTCTGCCAGCATTCGCCTACAACAAAAAGGTAAATTAGATACCAAACGACTGGAAAAGTGCATCACATTACCTGGTAGACATTCTCGGGTACGGAACGCATCCAAACCTCCTACAACGCGATGACCACTTTCGCACGCTTCGCTTGTATTCATCCTGGAGAGACTCGGTACACGCGCGTAGAAAGGCTGGCAGGAATAGTTGTTTCTACAGCTGCACCAATCATTTGCGAATTCTTCAACTAAACAGTGCGTGTATGTATCAGTCCCATTTCAACTGCCCTACACTTCACAAAAATACACTTTCGAGAGGAAAACGCATAAACATCACCCGAACGACCCTGCCTACTAGATGGCAGATAAAATATTACGTTTTGTAAAAAAAACTTATCGCAGCACACATTGCACTGCGAATTTCCTTGAGATTAATCTATAAATAAACGACAGCAACCATTGAAATCATTATCCATTCAAGCTCGTGTGTGCTAAAGACGTGTTACCCTACTGTGTTCAATTGCGTTGCGATATCTTTGAAAATGGCCAGCCTTAAGTTCAGAAAGCGTGGTGGATATACGTCCCTGGAGCACCTGACGCTTGGATTAATGAAGAAACTCAACAATATTCCACGGGTGACTGACGTGAAGCTAAATGCTGAGCACCCATGCAGAACTGCGGACATTACAGCTTGGGAAACGAAAAACTCTGTACGCTTACCAGACGACATGAAACAATTCTATCTGTCGACCGATGGGTTTAACGTGAAATGGACTTATTGCTTCTCTAAGCGTAAACAGAAAAGTGTAGGGCTCCTGAACATACCGAAATTGAGACATATCCGGAACCTTGATTTGGACGCCCCAGGAAGAATGTTCGAGTTAGACCGCGTAGGAGACTTGGGTGTTGTTTATCTCGTTTACAGGACGCTCGAGACAACCAGACCGGAAATCTACCTTATGGAAATGGACACTTTGAAGTTTAACTTTTTGGCGCACTCTTTCACCAACTACTTGCGCATGGGCATCGTGCATCTCGGATTGCCGTACTGGCAATTAGCCTTTGCTAGCTGTGGACTGCCAGGGTGGGCGGAACAACTTTTCCTACTGCTGGCCCCACATTTACTGACCGAATACGATCTGCCATTACTGGCGAAAATTGTGAACAAAAAGTAGAATCCACCGTACTACGTCATAGACCCAGCAGTATTTCAGACAAAGCCAAGGAGAAACCGCCTTACCGGACCGACTAAAAAAATCGAAAATTTGTTTTCCGCTAATCCCTTCAAAAGACCAACACATTTGAGCGGACAGAGGACGACTTTTAAAAGAAATTAGCAATAAAGTTAGATATTATAGTTTGTTTTCTTCCGAAAGAACGGCCAACATATTATTGTTATTCATTCCAAAAATATAATTTTACTTAAGTATTGTACTATTTTGTTTGATTATTGAATAAACTATGTTTTGCTCATATTAAATCTGAGAAATGTGATGATTTATGATGGTAAAGATAAATGATTGGCAATACTGTTGTGTTATGATTCGACAGCAACGGCAGAAGAGCTCACAAGGTTATCTTCAATTATTTCAAAAGCCAGACAGTAAATCTGTCCAGAAAAGTCCACGGGGTTCGACCGAAGGTGCTCGCACCACATAGCTTCTCGGTTGTGCTAACCGAGAAGCGATGTGGTACGATCGAAAGCTTTCGAACACTAATTCTCAGCAGATGGATGGATGTTCTCGGTCAGCGCAAACAAGGGGTACATCAGGGAATAAGTAAGCGTGTCCTGAAGACAAAAATAACTCATGTCCAAATAAATAAATTGTCGCGTCGACTGAGCAGGTATTAACTCTCTAATATCCATATTCGGGCATGAGTTTAGGTTAAGTAAAATATCCAAAAGCGTTTGTGACACTCGTCGACGGAACGAACAAGAAACACGCAGACGATATCACTCAGAATACTCAATTGTAGGATTTGCCTATTGATTCTTAAAGTCAATTTCAGCCACGAATCCTCACCGGTCACGATACTTGTCCACTCACCAAAATGCCAAAGAGCGTGGAAGGAACATTTTATCAACTTTTCGACTCAAGGTCGAGAATGAACCCAAAAACGAATAGTTTTGTCCTACATGCGGTGGATAATATAAAAAAGGGACATTAGTTCGACTAGCTCTTTCGCAAAACAGCTATTTTTCAAAACAATTATGCTTCATAGATTCACTTGGTGGTTTCGAGATCCGTTATTGGATTGGAAATTCGCCACGAGTTCCATACCGAATGTTCCTGAAACAGAGAGAAACTCTTAATGGGTGTAGTGTAGTTTTGGGAAGGCTACGGTGGGATACTTCCTCTCATACTGCCGCCATTCATCTCCGTGAACGCCTCGGAACGACGGATGCCAGTCAGTGACGGAACAAATTTCAACACCTTCGAGAAGCTTCGATCAGAAAAGTTGCATAGAATGTATCAGCCATGGAATGAATTGCACAACATGCGGCACTGAGAGATATCTTCGAAGATAGACTGTTTGATCTGACGTAGCCAAGAAGCAGGAAAATATACCGAATTGCACTGCTTTCCACTGCATCGACAACACTAACCTTTCCCGCTAACGTTGACACGCACTACACGCACTCACGCAACCCACCGTGGGAGCAGCTTTAGGGCATACGACGATGACGAACGTTATCGACGTTTCCGGATTAGTGCAGCTCATGCAAGCACCGTTGAACAGCGCTTCACAACCGCATCCGCTGCCTCCAACTGACACGCCAGCTTGTTGATTGTGGACAAACTGATGGCGAATCTAACAACTGATTAGCAGTTTCCTGTGCGTTCCGAGCAGACTGTGGTTGGTTGATGATATCGTCATCCTGACGAAATGCAATGGGAAACTCCTGTGGATAGTCGATTCTGCCAGCATTCGCCTACAACAAAAAGGTAAATTAGATACCAAACGACTGGAAAAGTGCATCACATTACCTGGTAGACATTCTCGTGTACGGAACGCATCCAAACCTCCTACAACGCGATGACCACTTTCGCACGCTTCGCTTGTATTCATCCTGGAGAGACTCGGTACACGCGCGTAGAAAGGCTGGCAGGAATAGTTGCTTCTACAGCTGCACCAATCATTTGCGGATTCTTCAACTAAACAGTGCGTGTATTTTGGGTTGGTTTTGTCACGACGTTCTGACATGGGGCCCAGACGTCTAATTGACTCATAACGAAGTTTCTCGTGGCGCTCAATTAACCTGTTTAAATATGACATATTATGATAATACTTTGCACTAAAGACATAACGACATTCTGCCTATTATTTTCCTATTTCAACTGCCCTACACTTCACAAAAATACACTTTCGAGAGGAAAACGCATAAACATCACCCGAACGACCCTGCCTACTAGATGGCAGATAAAATATTACGTTTTGTAAAAAACTTATCGCAGCACACATTGCACTGCGAATTTCCTTGAGATTAATCTATAAATAAACGACAGCAACCATTGAAATCATTATCCATTCAAGCTCGTGTGTGCTAAAGACGTGTTACTCTACTGTGTTCAATTGCGTTGCGATATCTTTGAAAATGGCCAGCCTTAAGTTCAGAAAGCGTGGTGGATATACGTCCCTGGAGCACCTGACGCTCGGATTAATGAAGAAACTCAACAATATTCCACGGGTGACTGACGTGAAGCTAAATGCTGAGCACCCATGCAGAACTGCGGACATTACAGCTTGGGAAACGAAAAACTCTGTACGCTTACCAGACGACATGAAACAATTCTATCTGTCGACCGATGGGTTTAACGTGAAATGGACTTATTGCTTCTCTAAGCGTAAACAGAAAAGTGTAGGGCTCCTGAACATACCGAAATTGAGACATATCCGGAACCTTGATTTGGACGCCCCAGGAAGAATGTTCGAGTTAGACCGCGTAGGAGACTTGGGTGTTGTTTATCTCGTTTACAGGACGCTCGAGACAACCAGACCGGAAATCTACCTTATGGAAATGGACACTTTGAAGTTTAACTTTTTGGCGCACTCTTTCACCAACTACTTGCGCATGGGCATAGTGCATCTCGGATTGCCGTACTGGCAATTAGCCTTTGCTAGCTGTGGACTGCCAGGGTGGGCGGAACAACTTTTCCTACTGCTGGCCCCACATTTACTGACCGAATACGATCTGCCATTACTGGCGAAAATTGTGAACAAAAAGTAGAATCCACCGTACTACGTCATAGACCCAGCAGTATTTCAGACAAAGCCAAGGAGAAACCGCCTTACCGGACCGACTAAAAAAATCGAAAATTTGTTTTCCGCTAATCCCTTCAAAAGACCAACACATTTGAGCGGACAGAGGACGACTTTTAAAAGAAATTAGCAATAAAGTTAGATATTATAGTTTGTTTTCTTCCGAAAGAACGGCCAACATATTATTGTTATTCATTCCAAAAATATAATTTTACTTAAGTATTGTACTATTTTGTTTGATTATTGAATAAACTATGTTTTGCTCATATTAAATCTGAGAAATGTGATGATTTATGATGGTAAAGATAAATGATTGGCAATACTGTTGTGTTATGATTCGACAGCAACGGCAGAAGAGCTCACAAGGTTATCTTCAATTATTTCAAAAGTCAGACAGTAAATCTGTCCAGAAAAGTCCACGGGGTTCGACCGAAGGTGCTCGCACCACATAGCTTCTCGGTTGTGCTAACCGAGAAGCGATGTGGTACGATCGAAAGCTTTCGAACACTAATTCTCAGCAGATGGATGGATGTTCTCGGTCAGCGCAAACAAGGGGTACATCAGGGAATAAGTAAGCGTGTCCTGAAGACAAAAATAACTCATGTCCAAATAAATAAATTGTCGCGTCGACTGAGCAGGTATTAACTCTCTAATATCCATATTCGGGCATGAGTTTAGGTTAAGTAAAATATCCGAAAGCGTTTGTGACACTCGTCGACGGAACGAACAAGAAACACGCACACAATATCACTCAGAATGCTCAATTGTAGGATTTGCCTATTGATTCTTAAAGTCAATTTCAGCCACGAATCCTCACCGGTCACGATACTTGTCCACTCACCAAAATGCCAAAGAGCGTGGAAGGAACATTTTATCAACTTTTCGGCTCAAGGTCGAGAATGAACCCAAAAACGAATAGTTTTGTCCTACATGCGGTGGATAATATAAAAAAGGGACATTAGTTCGACTAGCTCTTTCGCAAAACAGCTATTTTTCAAAACAATTATGCTTCATAGATTCACTTGGTGGTTTCGAGATGTGTTATTGGATTGGAAATTCGCCACGAGTTCGATACAGAATGTTCCTGAAACAGAGAGAAACTCTTAATGGGTGTAGTGTAGTTTTGGGAAGGCTACGGTGGGATACTTCCTCTCATACTGCCGCCATTCATGTCCGTGAACGCCTCGGAACGACGGATGCCAGTCAGTGACGGAACAAATTTCAACACCTTCGAGAAGCTTCGATCAGAAAAGTTGCATAGAATGTATCAGCCATGGAATGAATTGCACAACATGCGGCACTGAGAGATATCTTCGAAGATAGACTGTTTGATCTGACGTAGCCAAGAAGCAGGAAAATACACCGAATTGCACTGCTTTCCACTGCATCGACAACACTAACCTTTCCCGCTAACGATGACACGCACTACACGCACTCACGCAACCCACCGTGGGAGCAGCTTTAGGGCATACGACGATGACGAACGTTATCGACGTTTCCGGATTAGTGCAGCTCATGCAAGCACCGTTGAACAGCGCTTCACAACCGCATCCGCTGCCTCCAACTGACACGCCAGCTTGTTGATTGTGGACAAACTGATGGCGAATCTAACAACTGATTAGCAGTTTCCTGTGCGCTCCGAGCAGACTGTGGTTGGTTGATGATATCGTCATCCTGACGAAATGCAATGGGAAACTCCTGTGGATAGACGATTCTGCCAGCATTCGCCTACAACAAAAAGGTAAATTAGATACCAAACGACTGGAAAAGTGCATCACATTACCTGGTAGACATTCTCGGGTACGGAACGCATCCAAACCTCCTACAACGCGATGACCACTTTCGCACGCTTCGCTTGTATTCATCCTGGAGAGACTCGGTACACGCGCGTAGAAAGGCTGGCAGGAATAGTTGTTTCTACAGCTGCACCAATCATTTGCGAATTCTTCAACTAAACAGTGCGTGTATGTATCAGTCCCATTTCAACTGCCCTACACTTCACAAAAATACACTTTCGAGAGGAAAACGCATAAACATCACCCGAACGACCCTGCCTACTAGATGGCAGATAAAATATTACGTTTTGTAAAAAAAACTTATCGCAGCACACATTGCACTGCGAATTTCCTTGAGATTAATCTATAAATAAACGACAGCAACCATTGAAATCATTATCCATTCAAGCTCGTGTGTGCTAAAGACGTGTTACCCTACTGTGTTCAATTGCGTT
Source organism: Anopheles maculipalpis (assembly GCF_943734695.1). NCBI lineage: Eukaryota > Metazoa > Arthropoda > Insecta > Diptera > Culicidae > Anopheles > Anopheles maculipalpis. The sequence continues at coordinate 61,771,517 of NC_064871.1, read as the reverse complement.
GCGATATCTTTGAAAATGGCCAGCCTTAAGTTCAGAAAGCGTGGTGGATATACGTCCCTGGAGCACCTGACGCTTGGATTAATGAAGAAACTCAACAATATTCCACGGGTGACTGACGTGAAGCTAAATGCTGAGCACCCATGCAGAACTGCGGACATTACAGCTTGGGAAACGAAAAACTCTGTACGCTTACCAGACGACATGAAACAATTCTATTTGTCGACCGATGGGTTTAACGTGAAATGGACTTATTGCTTCTCTAAGCGTAAACAGAAAAGTGTAGGGCTCCTGAACATACCGAAATTGAGACATATCCGGAACCTTGATTTGGACGCCCCAGGAAGAATGTTCGAGTTAGACCGCGTAGGAGACTTGGGTGTTGTTTATCTCGTTTACAGGACGCTCGAGACAACCAGACCGGAAATCTACCTTATGGAAATGGACACTTTGAAGTTTAACTTTTTGGCGCACTCTTTCACCAACTACTTGCGCATGGGCATCGTGCATCTCGGATTGCCGTACTGGCAATTAGCCTTTGCTAGCTGTGGACTGCCAGGGTGGGCGGAACAACTTTTCCTACTGCTGGCCCCACATTTACTGACCGAATACGATCTGCCATTACTGGCGAAAATTGTGAACAAAAAGTAGAATCCACCGTACTACGTCATAGACCCAGCAGTATTTCAGACAAAGCCAAGGAGAAACCGCCTTACCGGACCGACTAAAAAAATCGAAAATTTGTTTTCCGCTAATCCCTTCAAAAGACCAACACATTTGAGCGGACAGAGGACGAATAAAGTTAGATATTATAGTTTGTTTTCTTCCGAAAGAACGGCCAACATATTATTGTTATTCATTCCAAAAATATAATTTTACTTAAGTATTGTACTATTTTGTTTGATTATTGAATAAACTATGTTTTGCTCATATTAAATCTGAGAAATGTGATGATTTATGATGGTAAAGATAAATGATTGGCAATACTGTTGTGTTATCATTCGACAGCAACGGCAGAAGAGCTCACAAGGTTATCTTCAATTATTTCAAAAGTCAGACAGTAAATCTGTCCAGAAAAGTCCACGGGGTTCGACCGAAGGTGCTCGCACCACATAGCTTCTCGGTTGTGCTAACCGAGAAGCGATGTGGTACGATCGAAAGCTTTCGAACACTAATTCTCAGCAGATGGATGGATGTTCTCGGTCAGCGCAAACAAGGGGTACATCAGGGAATAAGTAAGCGTGTCCTGAAGACAAAAATAACTCATGTCCAAATAAATAAATTATCGCGTCGACTGAGCAGGTATTAACTCTCTAATATCCATATTCGGGCATGAGTTTAGGTTAAGTAAAATATCCAAAAGCGTTTGTGACACTCGTCGACGGAACGAACAAGAAACACGCAGACGATATCACTCAGAATACTCAATTGTAGGATTTGCCTATTGATTCTTAAAGTCAATTTCAGCCACGAATCCTCACCGGTCACGATACTTGTCCACTCACCAAAATGCCAAAGAGCGTGGAAGGAACATTTTATCAACTTTTCGGCTCAAGGTCGAGAATGAACCCAAAAACGAATAGTTTTGTCCTACATGCGGTGGATAATACAAAAAAGGGACATTAGTTCGACTAGCTCTTTCGCAAAACAGCTATTTTTCAAAACAATTATGCTTCATAGATTCACTTGGTGGTTTCGAGATCCGTTATTGGATTGGAAATTCGCCACGAGTTCCATACCGAATGTTCCTGAAACAGAGAGAAACTCTTAATGAGTGTAGTGTAGTTTTGGGAAGGCTACGGTGGGATACTTCCTCTCATACTGCCGCCATTCATCTCCGTGAACGCCTCGGAACGACGGATGCCAGTCAGTGACGGAACAAATTTCAACACCTTCGAGAAGCTTCGATCAGAAAAGTTGCATAGAATGTATCAGCCATGGAATGAATTGCACAACATGCGGCACTGAGAGATATCTTCGAAGATAGACTGTTTGATCTGACGTAGCCAAGAAGCAGGAAAATATACCGAATTGCACTGCTTTCCACTGCATCGACAACACTAACCTTTCCCGCTAACGATGACACGCACTACACGCACTCACGCAACCCACCGTGGGAGCAGCTTAAGGGCATAGGACGATGACGAACATTATCGACGTTTCCGGATTAGTGCAGCTCATGCAAGCACCGTTGAACAGCGCTTCACAACCGCATCCGCTGCCTCCAACTGACACGCCAGCTTGTTTATTGTGAACAAACTGATGGCGAATCTAACAACTGATTAGCAGTTTCCTGTGCGCTCCGAGCAGACTGTGGTTGGTTGATGATATCGTCATCCTGACGAAATGCAATGGGAAACTCCTGTGGATAGACGATTCTGCCAGCATTCGCCTACAACAAAAAGGTAAATTAGATACCAAACGACTGGAAAAGTGCATCACATTACCTGGTAGACATTCTCGGGTACGGAACGCATCCAAACCTCCTACAACGCGATGACCACTTTCGCACGCTTCGCTTGTATTCATCCTGGAGAGACTCGGTACACGCGCGTAGAAAGGCTGGCAGGAATAGTTGTTTCTACAGCTGCACCAATCATTTGCGAATTCTTCAACTAAACAGTGCGTGTATGTATCAGTCCCATTTCAACTGCCCTACACTTCACAAAAATACACTTTCGAGAGGAAAACGCATAAACATCACCCGAACGACCCTGCCTACTAGATGGCAGATAAAATATTACGTTTTGTAAAAAAAACTTATCGCAGCACACATTGCACTGCGAATTTCCTTGAGATTAATCTATAAATAAACGACAGCAACCATTGAAATCATTATCCATTCAAGCTCGTGTGTGCTAAAGACGTGTTACCCTACTGTGTTCAATTGCGTTGCGATATCTTTGAAAATGGCCAGCCTTAAGTTCAGAAAGCGTGGTGGATATACGTCCCTGGAGCACCTGACGCTTGGATTAATGAAGAAACTCAACAACATTCCACGGGTGACTGACGTGAAGCTAAATGCTGAGCACCCATGCAGAACTGCGGACATTACAGCTTGGGAAACGAAAAACTCTGTACGCTTACCAGACGACATGAAACAATTCTATCTGTCGACCGATGGGTTTAACGTGAAATGGACTTATTGCTTCTCTAAGCGTAAACAGAAAAGTGTAGGGCTCCTGAACATACCGAAATTGAGACATATCCGGAACCTTGATTTGGACGCCCCAGGAAGAATGTTCGAGTTAGACCGCGTAGGAGACTTGGGTGTTGTTTATCTCGTTTACAGGACGCTCGAGACAACCAGACCGGAAATCTACCTTATGGAAATGGACACTTTGAAGTTTAACTTTTTGGCGCACTCTTTCACCAACTACTTGCGCATGGGCATCGTGCATCTCGGATTGCCGTACTGGCAATTAGCCTTTGCTAGCTGTGGACTGCCAGGGTGGGCGGAACAACTTTTCCTACTGCTGGCCCCACATTTACTGACCGAATACGATCTGCCATTACTGGCGAAAATTGTGAACAAAAAGTAGAATCCACCGTACTACGTCATAGACCCAGCAGTATTTCAGACAAAGCCAAGGAGAAACCGCCTTACCGGACCGACTAAAAAAATCGAAAATTTGTTTTCCGCTAATCCCTTCAAAAGACCAACACATTTGAGCGGACAGAGGACGACTTTTAAAAGAAATTAGCAATAAAGTTAGATATTATAGTTTGTTTTCTTCCGAAAGAACGGCCAACATATTATTGTTATTCATTCCAAAAATATAATTTTACTTAAGTATTGTACTATTTTGTTTGATTATTGAATAAACTATGTTTTGCTCATATTAAATCTGAGAAATGTGATGATTTATGATGGTAAAGATAAATGATTGGCAATACTGTTGTGTTATGATTCGACAGCAACGGCAGAAGAGCTCACAAGGTTATCTTCAATTATTTCAAAAGCCAGACAGTAAATCTGTCCAGAAAAGTCCACGGGGTTCGACCGAAGGTGCTCGCACCACATAGCTTCTCGGTTGTGCTAACCGAGAAGCGATGTGGTACGATCGAAAGCTTTCGAACACTAATTCTCAGCAGATGGATGGATGTTCTCGGTCAGCGCAAACAAGGGGTACATCAGGGAATAAGTAAGCGTGTCCTGAAGACAAAAATAACTCATGTCCAAATAAATAAATTGTCGCGTCGACTGAGCAGGTATTAACTCTCTAATATCCATATTCGGGCATGAGTTTAGGTTAAGTAAAATATCCAAAAGCGTTTGTGACACTCGTCGACGGAACGAACAAGAAACACGCAGACGATATCACTCAGAATACTCAATTGTAGGATTTGCCTATTGATTCTTAAAGTCAATTTCAGCCACGAATCCTCACCGGTCACGATACTTGTCCACTCACCAAAATGCCAAAGAGCGTGGAAGGAACATTTTATCAACTTTTCGGCTCAAGGTCGAGAATGAACCCAAAAACGAATAGTTTTGTCCTACATGCGGTGGATAATATAAAAAAGGGACATTAGTTCGACTAGCTCTTTCGCAAAACAGCTATTTTTCAAAACAATTATGCTTCATAGATTCACTTGGTGGTTTCGAGATCCGTTATTGGATTGGAAATTCGCCACGAGTTCCATACCGAATGTTCCTGAAACAGAGAGAAACTCTTAATGGGTGTAGTGTAGTTTTGGGAAGGCTACGGTGGGATACTTCCTCTCATACTGCCGCCATTCATCTCCGTGAACGCCTCGGAACGACGGATGCCAGTCAGTGACGGAACAAATTTCAACACCTTCGAGAAGCTTCGATCAGAAAAGTTGCATAGAATGTATCAGCCATGGAATGAATTGCACAACATGCGGCACTGAGAGATATCTTCGAAGATAGACTGTTTGATCTGACGTAGCCAAGAAGCAGGAAAATATACCGAATTGCACTGCTTTCCACTGCATCGACAACACTAACCTTTCCCGCTAACGTTGACACGCACTACACGCACTCACGCAACCCACCGTGGGAGCAGCTTTAGGGCATACGACGATGACGAACGTTATCGACGTTTCCGGATTAGTGCAGCTCATGCAAGCACCGTTGAACAGCGCTTCACAACCGCATCCGCTGCCTCCAACTGACACGCCAGCTTGTTGATTGTGGACAAACTGATGGCGAATCTAACAACTGATTAGCAGTTTCCTGTGCGTTCCGAGCAGACTGTGGTTGGTTGATGATATCGTCATCCTGACGAAATGCAATGGGAAACTCCTGTGGATAGTCGATTCTGCCAGCATTCGCCTACAACAAAAAGGTAAATTAGATACCAAACGACTGGAAAAGTGCATCACATTACCTGGTAGACATTCTCGTGTACGGAACGCATCCAAACCTCCTACAACGCGATGACCACTTTCGCACGCTTCGCTTGTATTCATCCTGGAGAGACTCGGTACACGCGCGTAGAAAGGCTGGCAGGAATAGTTGCTTCTACAGCTGCACCAATCATTTGCGGATTCTTCAACTAAACAGTGCGTGTATTTTGGGTTGGTTTTGTCACGACGTTCTGACATGGGGCCCAGACGTCTAATTGACTCATAACGAAGTTTCTCGTGGCGCTCAATTAACCTGTTTAAATATGACATATTATGATAATACTTTGCACTAAAGACATAACGACATTCTGCCTATTATTTTCCTATTTCAACTGCCCTACACTTCACAAAAATACACTTTCGAGAGGAAAACGCATAAACATCACCCGAACGACCCTGCCTACTAGATGGCAGATAAAATATTACGTTTTGTAAAAAACTTATCGCAGCACACATTGCACTGCGAATTTCCTTGAGATTAATCTATAAATAAACGACAGCAACCATTGAAATCATTATCCATTCAAGCTCGTGTGTGCTAAAGACGTGTTACTCTACTGTGTTCAATTGCGTTGCGATATCTTTGAAAATGGCCAGCCTTAAGTTCAGAAAGCGTGGTGGATATACGTCCCTGGAGCACCTGACGCTCGGATTAATGAAGAAACTCAACAATATTCCACGGGTGACTGACGTGAAGCTAAATGCTGAGCACCCATGCAGAACTGCGGACATTACAGCTTGGGAAACGAAAAACTCTGTACGCTTACCAGACGACATGAAACAATTCTATCTGTCGACCGATGGGTTTAACGTGAAATGGACTTATTGCTTCTCTAAGCGTAAACAGAAAAGTGTAGGGCTCCTGAACATACCGAAATTGAGACATATCCGGAACCTTGATTTGGACGCCCCAGGAAGAATGTTCGAGTTAGACCGCGTAGGAGACTTGGGTGTTGTTTATCTCGTTTACAGGACGCTCGAGACAACCAGACCGGAAATCTACCTTATGGAAATGGACACTTTGAAGTTTAACTTTTTGGCGCACTCTTTCACCAACTACTTGCGCATGGGCATCGTGCATCTCGGATTGCCGTACTGGCAATTAGCCTTTGCTAGCTGTGGACTGCCAGGGTGGGCGGAACAACTTTTCCTACTGCTGGCCCCACATTTACTGACCGAATACGATCTGCCATTACTGGCGAAAATTGTGAACAAAAAGTAGAATCCACCGTACTACGTCATAGACCCAGCAGTATTTCAGACAAAGCCAAGGAGAAACCGCCTTACCGGACCGACTAAAAAAATCGAAAATTTGTTTTCCGCTAATCCCTTCAAAAGACCAACACATTTGAGCGGACAGAGGACGACTTTTAAAAGAAATTAGCAATAAAGTTAGATATTATAGTTTGTTTTCTTCCGAAAGAACGGCCAACATATTATTGTTATTCATTCCAAAAATATAATTTTACTTAAGTATTGTACTATTTTGTTTGATTATTGAATAAACTATGTTTTGCTCATATTAAATCTGAGAAATGTGATGATTTATGATGGTAAAGATAAATGATTGGCAATACTGTTGTGTTATGATTCGACAGCAACGGCAGAAGAGCTCACAAGGTTATCTTCAATTATTTCAAAAGTCAGACAGTAAATCTGTCCAGAAAAGTCCACGGGGTTCGACCGAAGGTGCTCGCACCACATAGCTTCTCGGTTGTGCTAACCGAGAAGCGATGTGGTACGATCGAAAGCTTTCGAACACTAATTCTCAGCAGATGGATGGATGTTCTCGGTCAGCGCAAACAAGGGGTACATCAGGGAATAAGTAAGCGTGTCCTGAAGACAAAAATAACTCATGTCCAAATAAATAAATTGTCGCGTCGACTGAGCAGGTATTAACTCTCTAATATCCATATTCGGGCATGAGTTTAGGTTAAGTAAAATATCCGAAAGCGTTTGTGACACTCGTCGACGGAACGAACAAGAAACACGCACACAATATCACTCAGAATGCTCAATTGTAGGATTTGCCTATTGATTCTTAAAGTCAATTTCAGCCACGAATCCTCACCGGTCACGATACTTGTCCACTCACCAAAATGCCAAAGAGCGTGGAAGGAACATTTTATCAACTTTTCGGCTCAAGGTCGAGAAAGAACCCAAAAACGAATAGTTTTGTCCTACATGCGGTGGATAATATAAAAAAGGGACATTAGTTCGACTAGCTCTTTCGCAAAACAGCTATTTTTCAAAACAATTATGCTTCATAGATTCACTTGGTGGTTTCGAGATGTGTTATTGGATTGGAAATTCGCCACGAGTTCGATACAGAATGTTCCTGAAACAGAGAGAAACTCTTAATGGGTGTAGTGTAGTTTTGGGAAGGCTACGGTGGGATACTTCCTCTCATACTGCCGCCATTCATGTCCGTGAACGCCTCGGAACGACGGATGCCAGTCAGTGACGGAACAAATTTCAACACCTTCGAGAAGCTTCGATCAGAAAAGTTGCATAGAATGTATCAGCCATGGAATGAATTGCACACCACGCGGCACTGAGAGATATCTTCGAAGATAGACTGTTTGATCTGACGTAGCCAAGAAGCAGGAAAATACACCGAATTGCACTGCTTTCCACTGCATCGACAACACTAACCTTTCCCGCTAACGATGACACGCACTACACGCACTCACGCAACCCACCGTGGGAGCAGCTTTAGGGCATACGACGATGACGAACGTTATCGACGTTTCCGGATTAGTGCAGCTCATGCAAGCACCGTTGAACAGCGCTTCACAACCGCATCCGCTGCCTCCAACTGACACGCCAGCTTGTTGATTGTGGACAAACTGATGGCGAATCTAACAACTGATTAGCAGTTTCCTGTGCGCTCCGAGCAGACTGTGGTTGGTTGATGATATCGTCATCCTGACGAAATGCAATGGGAAACTCCTGTGGATAGTCGATTCTGCCAGCATTCGCCTACAACAAAAAGGTAAATTAGATACCAAACGACTGGAAAAGTGCATCACATTACCTGGTAGACATTCTCGTGTACGGAACGCATCCAAACCTCCTACAACGCGATGACCACTTTCGCACGCTTCGCTTGTATTCATCCTGGAGAGACTCGGTACACGCGCGTAGAAAGGCTGGCAGGAATAGTTGCTTCTACAGCTGCACCAATCATTTGCGGATTCTTCAACTAAACAGTGCGTGTATTTTGGGTTGGTTTTGTCACGACGTTCTGACATGGGGCCCAGACGTCTAATTGACTCATAACGAAGTTTCTCGTGGCGCTCAATTAACCTGTTTAAATATGACATATTATGATAATACTTTGCACTAAAGACATAACGACATTCTGCCTATTATTTTCCTATTTCAACTGCCCTACACTTCACAAAAATACACTTTCGAGAGGAAAACGCATAAACATCACCCGAACGACCCTGCCTACTAGATGGCAGATAAAATATTACGTTTTGTAAAAAACTTATCGCAGCACACATTGCACTGCGAATTTCCTTGAGATTAATCTATAAATAAACGACAGCAACCATTGAAATCATTATCCATTCAAGCTCGTGTGTGCTAAAGACGTGTTACTCTACTGTGTTCAATTGCGTTGCGATATCTTTGAAAATGGCCAGCCTTAAGTTCAGAAAGCGTGGTGGATATACGTCCCTGGAGCACCTGACGCTCGGATTAATGAAGAAACTCAACAATATTCCACGGGTGACTGACGTGAAGCTAAATGCTGAGCACCCATGCAGAACTGCGGACATTACAGCTTGGGAAACGAAAAACTCTGTACGCTTACCAGACGACATGAAACAATTCTATCTGTCGACCGATGGGTTTAACGTGAAATGGACTTATTGCTTCTCTAAGCGTAAACAGAAAAGTGTAGGGCTCCTGAACATACCGAAATTGAGACATATCCGGAACCTTGATTTGGACGCCCCAGGAAGAATGTTCGAGTTAGACCGCGTAGGAGACTTGGGTGTTGTTTATCTCGTTTACAGGACGCTCGAGACAACCAGACCGGAAATCTACCTTATGGAAATGGACACTTTGAAGTTTAACTTTTTGGCGCACTCTTTCACCAACTACTTGCGCATGGGCATCGTGCATCTCGGATTGCCGTACTGGCAATTAGCCTTTGCTAGCTGTGGACTGCCAGGGTGGGCGGAACAACTTTTCCTACTGCTGGCCCCACATTTACTGACCGAATACGATCTGCCATTACTGGCGAAAATTGTGAACAAAAAGTAGAATCCACCGTACTACGTCATAGACCCAGCAGTATTTCAGACAAAGCCAAGGAGAAACCGCCTTACCGGACCGACTAAAAAAATCGAAAATTTGTTTTCCGCTAATCCCTTCAAAAGACCAACACATTTGAGCGGACAGAGGACGACTTTTAAAAGAAATTAGCAATAAAGTTAGATATTATAGTTTGTTTTCTTCCGAAAGAACGGCCAACATATTATTGTTATTCATTCCAAAAATATAATTTTACTTAAGTATTGTACTATTTTGTTTGATTATTGAATAAACTATGTTTTGCTCATATTAAATCTGAGAAATGTGATGATTTATGATGGTAAAGATAAATGATTGGCAATACTGTTGTGTTATGATTCGACAGCAACGGCAGAAGAGCTCACAAGGTTATCTTCAATTATTTCAAAAGTCAGACAGTAAATCTGTCCAGAAAAGTCCACGGGGTTCGACCGAAGGTGCTCGCACCACATAGCTTCTCGGTTGTGCTAACCGAGAAGCGATGTGGTACGATCGAAAGCTTTCGAACACTAATTCTCAGCAGATGGATGGATGTTCTCGGTCAGCGCAAACAAGGGGTACATCAGGGAATAAGTAAGCGTGTCCTGAAGACAAAAATAACTCATGTCCAAATAAATAAATTGTCGCGTCGACTGAGCAGGTATTAACTCTCTAATATCCATATTCGGGCATGAGTTTAGGTTAAGTAAAATATCCAAAAGCGTTTGTGACACTCGTCGACGGAACGAACAAGAAACACGCACACGATATCACTCAGAATACTCAATTGTAGGATTTGCCTATTGATTCTTAAAGTCAATTTCAGCCACGAATCCTCACCGGTCACGATACTTGTCCACTCACCAAAATGCCAAAGAGCGTGGAAGGAACATTTTATCAACTTTTCGGCTCAAGGTCGAGAATGAACCCAAAAACGAATAGTTTTGTCCTACATGCGGTGGATAATACAAAAAAGGGACATTAGTTCGACTAGCTCTTTCGCAAAACAGCTATTTTTCAAAACAATTATGCTTCATAGATTCACTTGGTGGTTTCGAGATCCGTTATTGGATTGGAAATTCGCCACGAGTTCCATACCGAATGTTCCTGAAACAGAGAGAAACTCTTAATGAGTGTAGTGTAGTTTTGGGAAGGCTACGGTGGGATACTTCCTCTCATACTGCCGCCATTCATCTCCGTGAACGCCTCGGAACGACGGATGCCAGTCAGTGACGGAACAAATTTCAACACCTTCGAGAAGCTTCGATCAGAAAAGTTGCATAGAATGTATCAGCCATGGAATGAATTGCACAACATGCGGCACTGAGAGATATCTTCGAAGATAGACTGTTTGATCTGACGTAGCCAAGAAGCAGGAAAATATACCGAATTGCACTGCTTTCCACTGCATCGACAACACTAACCTTTCCCGCTAACGATGACACGCACTACACGCACTCACGCAACCCACCGTGGGAGCAGCTTAAGGGCATAGGACGATGACGAACATTATCGACGTTTCCGGATTAGTGCAGCTCATGCAAGCACCGTTGAACAGCGCTTCACAACCGCATCCGCTGCCTCCAACTGACACGCCAGCTTGTTTATTGTGAACAAACTGATGGCGAATCTAACAACTGATTAGCAGTTTCCTGTGCGCTCCGAGCAGACTGTGGTTGGTTGATGATATCGTCATCCTGACGAAATGCAATGGGAAACTCCTGTGGATAGACGATTCTGCCAGCATTCGCCTACAACAAAAAGGTAAATTAGATACCAAACGACTGGAAAAGTGCATCACATTACCTGGTAGACATTCTCGTGTACGGAACGCATCCAAACCTCCTACAACGCGATGACCACTTTCGCACGCTTCGCTTGTATTCATCCTGGAGAGACTCGGTACACGCGCGTAGAAAGGCTGGCAGGAATAGTTGCTTCTACAGCTGCACCAATCATTTGCGGATTCTTCAACTAAACAGTGCGTGTATTTTGGGTTGGTTTTGTCACGACGTTCTGACATGGGGCCCAGACGTCTAATTGACTCATAACGAAGTTTCTCGTGGCGCTCAATTAACCTGTTTAAATATGACATATTATGATAATACTTTGCACTAAAGACATAACGACATTCTGCCTATTATTTTCCCATTTCAACTACCCTACACTTCACAAAAATACACTTTCGAGAGGAAAACGCATAAACATCACCCGAACGACCCTGCCTACTAGATGGCAGATAAAATATTACGTTTTGTAAAAAACTTATCGCAGCACACATTGCACTGCGAATTTCCTTGAGATTAATCTATAAATAAACGACAGCAACCATTGAAATCATTATCCATTCAAGCTCGTGTGTGCTAAAGACGTGTTACTCTACTGTGTTCAATTGCGTTGCGATATCTTTGAAAATGGCCAGCCTTAAGTTCAGAAAGCGTGGTGGATATACGTCCCTGGAGCACCTGACGCTCGGATTAATGAAGAAACTCAACAATATTCCACGGGTGACTGACGTGAAGCTAAATGCTGAGCACCCATGCAGAACTGCGGACATTACAGCTTGGGAAACGAAAAACTCTGTACGCTTACCAGACGACATGAAACAATTCTATCTGTCGACCGATGGGTTTAACGTGAAATGGACTTATTGCTTCTCTAAGCGTAAACAAAAAAGTGTAGGGCTCCTGAACATACCGAAATTGAGACATATCCGGAACCTTGATTTGGACGCCCCAGGAAGAATGTTCGAGTTAGACCGCGTAGGAGACTTGGGTGTTGTTTATCTCGTTTACAGGACGCTCGAGACAACCAGACCGGAAATCTACCTTATGGAAATGGACACTTTGAAGTTTAACTTTTTGGCGCACTCTTTCACCAACTACTTGCGCATGGGCATCGTGCATCTCGGATTGCCGTACTGGCAATTAGCCTTTGCTAGCTGTGGACTGCCAGGGTGGGCGGAACAACTTTTCCTACTGCTGGCCCCACATTTACTGACCGAATACGATCTGCCATTACTGGCGAAAATTGTGAACAAAAAGTAGAATCCACCGTACTACGTCATAGACCCAGCAGTATTTCAGACAAAGCCAAGGAGAAACCGCCTTACCTGACCGACTAAAAAAATCGAAAATTTGTTTTCCGCTAATCCCTTCAAAAGACCAACACATTTGAGCGGACAGAGGACGACTTTTAAAAGAAATTAGCAATAAAGTTAGATATTATAGTTTGTTTTCTTCCGAAAGAACGGCCAACATATTATTGTTATTCATTCCAAAAATATAATTTTACTTAAGTATTGTACTATTTTGTTTGATTATTGAATAAACTATGTTTTGCTCATATTAAATCTGAGAAATGTGATGATTTATGGTGGTAAAGATAAATGATTGGCAATACTGTTGTGTTATGATTCGACAGCAACGGCAGAAGAGCTCACAAGGTTATCTTCAATTATTTCAAAAGTCAGACAGTAAATCTGTCCAGAAAAGTCCACGGGGTTCGACCGAAGGTGCTCGCACCACATAGCTTCTCGGTTGTGCTAACCGAGAAGCGATGTGGTACGATCGAAAGCTTTCGAACACTAATTCTCAGCAGATGGATGGATGTTCTCGGTCAGCGCAAACAAGGGGTACATCAGTGAATAAGTAAGCGTGTCCTGAAGACAAAAATAACTCATGTCCAAATAAATAAATTGTCGCGTCGACTGAGCAGGTATTAACTCTCTAATATCCATATTCGGGCATGAGTTTAGGTTAAGTAAAATATCCAAAAGCGTTTGTGACACTCGTCGACGGAACGAACAAGAAACACGCACACGATATCACTCAGAATACTCAATTGTAGGATTTGCCTATTGATTCTTAAAGTCAATTTCAGCCACGAATCCTCACCGGTCACGATACTTGTCCACTCACCAAAATGCCAAAGAGCGTGAAAGGAACATTTTATCAACTTTTCGGCTCAAGGTCGAGAATGAACCCAAAAACGAATAGTTTTGTCCTACATGCGGTGGATAATACAAAAAAGGACATTAGTTCGACTAGCTCTTTCGCAAAACAGCTATTTTTCAAAACAATTATGCTTCATAGATTCACTTGGTGGTTTCGAGATCCGTTATTGGATTGGAAATTCGCCACGAGTTCCATACCGAATGTTCCTGAAACAGAGAGAAACTCTTAATGAGTGTAGTGTAGTTTTGGGAAGGCTACGGTGGGATACTTCCTCTCATACTGCCGCCATTCATCTCCGTGAACGCCTCGGAACGACGGATGCCAGTCAGTGACGGAACAAATTTCAACACCTTCGAGAAGCTTCGATCAGAAAAGTTGCATAGAATGTATCAGCCATGGAATGAATTGCACAACATGCGGCACTGAGAGATATCTTCGAAGATAGACTGTTTGATCTGACGTAGCCAAGAAGCAGGAAAATATACCGAATTGCACTGCTTTCCACTGCATCGACAACACTAACCTTTCCCGCTAACGTTGACACGCACTACACGCACTCACGCAACCCACCGTGGGAGCAGCTTTAGGGCATACGACGATGACGAACGTTATCGACGTTTCCGGATTAGTGCAGCTCATGCAAGCACCGTTGAACAGCGCTTCACAACCGCATCCGCTGCCTCCAACTGACACGCCAGCTTGTTGATTGTGGACAAACTGATGGCAAATCTAACAACTGATTAGCAGTTTCCTGTGCGTTCCGAGCAGACTGTGGTTGGTTGATGATATCGTCATCCTGACGAAATGCAATGGGAAACTCCTGTGGATAGTCGATTCTGCCAGCATTCGCCTACAACAAAAAGGTAAATTAGATACCAAACGACTGGAAAAGTGCATCACATTACCTGGTAGACATTCTCGTGTACGGAACGCATCCAAACCTCCTACAACGCGATAACCACTTTCGCACGCTTCGCTTGTATTCATCCTGGAGAGACTCGGTACACGCGCGTAGAAAGGCTGGCAGGAATAGTTGCTTCTACAGCTGCACCAATCATTTGCGGATTCTTCAACTAAACAGTGCGTGTATTTTGGGTTGGTTTTGTCACGACGTTCTGACATGGGGCCCAGACGTCTAATTGACTCATAACGAAGTTTCTCGTGGCGCTCAATTAACCTGTTTAAATATGACATATTATGATAATACTTTGCACTAAAGACATAACGACATTCTGCCTATTATTTTCCTATTTCAACTGCCCTACACTTCACAAAAATACACTTTCGAGAGGAAAACGCATAAACATCACCCGAACGACCCTGCCTACTAGATGGCAGATAAAATATTACGTTTTGTAAAAAACTTATCGCAGCACACATTGCACTGCGAATTTCCTTGAGATTAATCTATAAATAAACGACAGCAACCATTGAAATCATTATCCATTCAAGCTCGTGTGTGCTAAAGACGTGTTACTCTACTGTGTTCAATTGCGTTGCGATATCTTTGAAAATGGCCAGCCTTAAGTTCAGAAAGCGTGGTGGATATACGTCCCTGGAGCACCTGACGCTCGGATTAATGAAGAAACTCAACAATATTCCACGGGTGACTGACGTGAAGCTAAATGCTGAGCACCCATGCAGAACTGCGGACATTACAGCTTGGGAAACGAAAAACTCTGTACGCTTACCAGACGACATGAAACAATTCTATCTGTCGACCGATGGGTTTAACGTGAAATGGACTTATTGCTTCTCTAAGCGTAAACAAAAAAGTGTAGGGCTCCTGAACATACCGAAATTGAGACATATCCGGAACCTTGATTTGGACGCCCCAGGAAGAATGTTCGAGTTAGACCGCGTAGGAGACTTGGGTGTTGTTTATCTCGTTTACAGGACGCTCGAGACAACCAGACCGGAAATCTACCTTATGGAAATGGACACTTTGAAGTTTAACTTTTTGGCGCACTCTTTCACCAACTACTTGCGCATGGGCATCGTGCATCTCGGATTGCCGTACTGGCAATTAGCCTTTGCTAGCTGTGGACTGCCAGGGTGGGCGGAACAACTTTTCCTACTGCTGGCCCCACATTTACTGACCGAATACGATCTGCCATTACTGGCGAAAATTGTGAACAAAAAGTAGAATCCACCGTACTACGTCATAGACCCAGCAGTATTTCAGACAAAGCCAAGGAGAAACCGCCTTACCGGACCGACTAAAAAAATCGAAAATTTGTTTTCCGCTAATCCCTTCAAAAGACCAACACATTTGAGCGGACAGAGGACGACTTTTAAAAGAAATTAGCAATAAAGTTAGATATTATAGTTTGTTTTCTTCCGAAAGAACGGCCAACATATTATTGTTATTCATTCCAAAAATTTAATTTTACTTAAGTATTGTACTATTTTGTTTGATTATTGAATAAACTATGTTTTGCTCATATTAAATCTGAGAAATGTGATGATTTATGATGGTAAAGATAAATGATTGGCAATACTGTTGTGTTATGATTCGACAGCAACGGCAGAAGAGCTCACAAGGTTATCTTCAATTATTTCAAAAGTCAGACAGTAAATCTGTCCAGAAAAGTCCACGGGGTTCGACCGAAGGTGCTCGCACCACATAGCTTCTCGGTTGTGCTAACCGAGAAGCGATGTGGTACGATCGAAAGCTTTCGAACACTAATTCTCAGCAGATGGATGGATGTTCTCGGTCAGCGCAAACAAGGGGTACATCAGGGAATAAGTAAGCGTGTCCTGAAGACAAAAATAACTCATGTCCAAATAAATAAATTGTCGCGTCGACTGAGCAGGTATTAACTCTCTAATATCCATATTCGGGCATGAGTTTAGGTTAAGTAAAATATCCGAAAGCGTTTGTGACACTCGTCGACGGAACGAACAAGAAACACGCACACGATATCACTCAGAATGCTCAATTGTAGGATTTGCCTATTGATTCTTAAAGTCAATTTCAGCCACGAATCCTCACCGGTCACGATACTTGTCCACTCACCAAAATGCCAAAGAGCGTGGAAGGAACATTTTATCAACTTTTCGGCTCAAGGTCGAGAATGAACCCAAAAACGAATAGTTTTGTCCTACATGCGGTGGATAATATAAAAAAGGGACATTAGTTCGACTAGCTCTTTCGCAAAACAGCTATTTTTCAAAACAATTATGCTTCATAGATTCACTTGGTGGTTTCGAGATGTGTTATTGGATTGGAAATTCGCCACGAGTTCGATACAGAATGTTCCTGAAACAGAGAGAAACTCTTAATGGGTGTAGTGTAGTTTTGGGAAGGCTACGGTGGGATACTTCCTCTCATACTGCCGCCATTCATGTCCGTGAACGCCTCGGAACGACGGATGCCAGTCAGTGACGGAACAAATTTCAATACCTTCGAGAAGCTTCGATCAGAAAAGTTGCATAGAATGTATCAGCCATGGATTGAATTGCACAACATGCGGCACTGAGAGATATCTTCGAAGATAGACTGTTTGATCTGACGTAGCCAAGAAGCAGGAAAATATACCGAATTGCACTGCTTTCCACTGCATCGACAACACTAACCTTTCCCGCTAACGATGACACGCACTACACGCACTCACGCAACCCACCGTGGGAGCAGCTTAAGGGCATAGGACGATGACGAACATTATCGACGTTTCCGGATTAGTGCAGCTCATGCAAGCACCGTTGAACAGCGCTTCACAACCGCATCCGCTGCCTCCAACTGACACGCCAGCTTGTTTATTGTGAACAAACCGATGGCGAATCTAACAACTGATTAGCAGTTTCCTGTGCGCTCCGAGCAGACTGTGGTTGGTTGATGATATCGTCATCCTGACGAAATGCAATGGGAAACTCCTGTGGATAGTCGATTCTGCCAGCATTCGCCTACAACAAAAAGGTAAATTAGATACCAAACGACTGGAAAAGTGCATCACATTACCTGGTAGACATTCTCGTGTACGGAACGCATCCAAACCTCCTACAACGCGATGACCACTTTCGCACGCTTCGCTTGTATTCATCCTGGAGAGACTCGGTACACGCGCGTAGAAAGGCTGGCAGGAATAGTTGCTTCTACAACTTCTACTTTACTTTACTTTAAGTACAATACTATAACTTTACTTAAGTATTGTACTATTTTGTTTGATTATTGAATAAACTATGTTTTGCTCATATTAAATCTGTGTTGGAATTAGAATAATTATTTTCGAACATAAATTTGAATTGCATAAAACAAAGCGTTAGGAAACTAAGATTAGGTTATAAACTACTCGACGTTAGAAACTGCTCGATCTACACGAATTATGAACTGCATGAAATATTATATACAAAAAAGGACAAACGAATATACAGTTGCAAACCGACCAGCGATAAAGGTGTACACTTTCCTATTCAAATTTCCTCCAAATATCACAGCCAGCCCCTTTTCGTGAATATATTTCACATTTTTGGTCCTTCGAACCGGATCGTGATATACGGAGAAGAAATAAGTTTCATTCTGCATCAAGAGTGGAATTCGGTATTCGTCGTCAAGTGTGCAAGTCATTCCGTGACAATTCCCGCCATCGCATATCGCCCCGCATCAAGGGCAACGGTCGGTTACACGCCATCATTTTGAATTTCGCGCCATCGCTTTGTTCGTTATTTTCGTGTGATATCGCAGTATTTTCTTTGTGCAATGGATAAGAAAATTAAAGCAGTGCAACTGAAAAAGAGGATCGCCCTGGAGAACATAAAATCGCTGGAACGGTTCCAGGCGAAATATTCGAGTGATGATGCCAAGCAGATTCCGGAGGTGTTAGAAGATCTGGCGAAACATAAGGAAGAGTTTTTCACCGCAGTTTCGAAACTGGAAGAGCTTGAAGATAAAGACGAAGCGGTCGAAGCCAGCATAATGGAACGGATCGACATTGAAGAACGCTGTCGCAAGCTAAAATCATTTCTACGGGAAAGACAGCCAAAGGAAGAAGGTTCGCTCAACGATACAACGGGCTTGGCTTCCTCAACGCTTGCATTCGGTCGACCCCACGCGCCAAATTTACGTTTGCCCAAAATCGAACTTCCAACATTTGACGGAGATCACACAAAATGGCTTTCTTTCCGAGATCGCTTCATCGCAATGATCGACGCTTCAGCCGAGCTTCCATCTATCGCGAAGCTACAATACTTACTGTCATCGTTGAAGGGGGACGCGGCGGTACCCTTCGAGCATACACCTTTAACGGCGGACAACTATTCGGTTACCTGGGCGGCGCTTCTTAAACGGTACGACAATTCTCGTCTTTTGATTCGCGAATACTATCGCAAATTGCACTACCTTCCGGGAGTGCAATTGGTGTGCGTTGACAAGCTCACGCACCTGGTGGATGAATTCACCCGCTTCGTCAACGGGTTGAAAAAGCTGAACGAACCGGTTGACTCGTGGGACACACCCCTCTCAAACATGCTGCTGATGAAGTTGGATCGAGAGACATTGTTGGCTTGGGAGAAACATTCCGTGCACTTCACGACGGACAAATATAAGGATGTGATCGACTTCGTGCAAGATCGTATCCAAATCTTGAAATCGACCAACAACTTCGTGAAGGATCAAGCAGCTAGTGGTATCAAGGTGGCCGGTCTCATTCGTCAACCAGGGCAACGGAGATTCATCGCGAATGCAGCTACATCTCGCTCGGCTCCTGCTGCATCGACTGCGCACACCCAACAGCCAAAGTGTCCATTGGAGTGTTCCGAAGACCACACACTGCGCAATTGTCCAGTGTTCATCGCCAAGGAGGTCCAACAGCGACGGGACGTCGTCGCATCGAAGCGGCTGTGCTGGAACTGTTTGAGCAGCAATCATCAGGTTAGAGCGTGCAAGTCGGATTATTCGTGTCGCACGTGTCGTGAGCGTCATCACACACTTCTACATCATTCACCACCCTATGCTCCACCCGCAACGGTAACATTGTCAGCTCAGTCGAATGAAGACAATGTGTTTCTGGCGACGGCAAACATCCAGATCAAGGATGACTACGGGAACACCCATGAAGCAAGGGCGTTGTTGGATTCGGGATCCATGTCGAATTTCATCGCTGAGGAGTTCGCACGGAAACTGCTGACGAGTCGCAAAAGGGTCAACGTCGCTGTATCGGGCATCGGCAATGCAGTACAGCAGATCAAGGGTTCCATCGTCGCTACCGTTCAGTCCAAGACACAACCCTTCGCAACGGAGATGACTTTCTTGGTTCTGGACACGCCATCCGCAAACATCCCTACATCACCAACGGACGTCTCTTCATGGAAAATGCCGGACGTGGCATTGGCGGACAGCACCTTTAACAGTCCGGGGCAAATCGACATCGTCATCGGAGGCGATACGTTCTGGGAGCTCCACACCGGTCGCAAGTGCTCTATCGGTAGAGGCAAACCGTGGCTGGTCGAAACCCACTTTGGTTGGGTTGTCACCGGCAACACTCATCATTCGTCAGTCGGTCCGCGGCTGTGCCATCTATCTGCATACGACACCCCACTGGAGGAGACCATGCAGCGGTTCTGGGAGAGTGAAACCATAGCCGAGGATCCTGTGCTATCGGTTGAGGAGAATGCTTGCGAGAAGCATTTCGCAGCAACAACTGTTCGCAACTCAAGTGGAAGGTATGTCGTTAGTTTGCCATTTAACTCCAACCCTAATATCGTTTTAGGAGAGTCGAAGGAAATAGCCGATCGCAGACTGCGTTCTATCGAACGGCGGTTGAACACCAATGCTAAAATGAAAGAAGAGTATGTGAAATTTATGAAAGAATATGAGCATTTGGGGCATATGAAGCGGCTTACCAGTCCTGCAAACGATTCGGTAGAGCATTACTACCTCCCACATCACGCTGTCGTTAAAGAGTCAAGCACAACCACGAAGGTGCGTGTCGTGTTCGATGCATCCTGTAAGACTTCGAGTGGTTACTCATTGAACGATAAACTCTTAGTGGGACCAGTCGTTCAAGAAGATCTTTTATCGCTTATCCTTCGGTTTCGTTCTCGTGCCATTGCTCTCACTGCAGACGTAGAGAAGATGTATCGGCAAATTTTACATAGCCCTCATGATCGTAACTATCTACGCATCCGGTACAGAGAACATCCTGCAGATCCTATATCGACCTTTGAGCTACAGACGGTTACGTACGGCACAGCCTCTGCTCCATTTTTGGCAACCAGGACCCTCAAACAGATTGCTCTTGACCACAAGGAAGAGTATCCTTTGGCAATGAACGCGGTCATGAACGATTTTTACGTAGATGATTTGCTCACGGGTACCGATGATTTGTCCGAAGCAATCGTTATACAAAGGCAAATCTCAGACATGCTAAATTCAGCTGGTTTCACGCTGAAGAAATGGGCATCGAACCGCTCCGAAGCATTGAAGAACGTTCCTTCAGAAGATGTGGCGGTACAACTCTCGCACGAGTGGAAGAGCTCGAAACAAGTATCCACACTAGGCATCGTTTGGGAACCGGCAACTGATACACTACGGTTTCGTATTGAGATACCACCTACAACACCCAGCATGACGAAAAGGTTAATTTTGTCATATATCGCCAAGATATTTGATCCCCTCGGGCTACTGGGCCCAACGATCATCATCGCAAAGATGTTCATGCAGCAACTATGGGCTCTCAAGATTCATGGAAAGGCATATGACTGGGACAGCGAGCTACCATCGCACTTACAGCATGAATGGTCGAAATTTCACTCTACATTATCTTCACTACGCAATTTGACAGTCCCACGGTACATATCGCAATGCACGGCAACAAGTCTGCAAATTCATATCTTTGCTGACGCATCACAACTAGCATATGGTGCTTGTTGCTACATTCGGGCTGAAAGCATGGAAGAAGTCACCGTGCAGCTGCTAACAGCCAAGTCAAAGGTCGTTGCGTTATCCAATTCACATTCCATAGCTCGATTGGAATTATGTGCAGCACGATTAGCCACACTTCTTTACGAGAAAGTCCAGCAATCACTGAAAATTTCTGCTACCACCATCTGTTGGACCGATTCCATGACTGTCCTTCACTGGCTGAATTCAGCACCAAATCGATGGAAGCCCTTCGTTGCAAACAGGGTTGCAAAAATTCAGCACACGGCTGGAATACAATGCTGGAAGCATGTTCCAGGCTCGGACAATCCAGCAGACGACATTTCGCGAGGTTTAACGCCGGAAAAGTTGCTAGTGTGTGAGCGCTGGTGGCACGGGCCACATTGGTTAGCACGCAACTCGGAAGAATGGCCACAGAACACACCATCACCAAGCGAAGATGAGAGCGCAGAAGAAGAAAAACTATCGTCACGGGTTGCAAGCACAGCATTAATCTGCGAATTTCGAAACAGTTTGTTCTCACGATTTTCGATCTACCACAAACTGCAAAGAGTTGTTGCACATTGTTTGCGCTTTATACAAAACGCAAAGCGCCGCGTAGGAAACAAGGTCCATGCTAAGGATATCCCACCGCTCACTGTAGACGAACTCAAGGCGGCAGAACTCAAGTTGTGTTATCTTTCGCAACAAGACACCTTTTCCGAGGAGATACAACACCTGCAGAAGGGCAAAGAGATTCCGAAGAACTCCAAACTGAAATGGATTTCCCCTTTCATAGATACGCAAGGTATTCTGCGCATTGGTGGCCGGCTCAGTAACGCACATCTGTCGGAATCAGAAAAACACCCGGTAATATTATCATCGAAACATCCACTGTCCGCACTACTAGCTGTTTCGATACACTTGAGTAAGCTGCATGCTGCACCACAACTGCTTTTAACAACACTACGCCAAAGCTTTTGGATAATTGGCGGTCGCAATTTATGCAAGTCTGTGTACCACAGTTGCCACGCATGTTTTAAGGCCAAACCCACACTTATTAAGCAAAGTATCGCCGATTTGCCAACATCACGAGTCACACCAACAAGACCATTCTCAGTACGCGGAGTAGACTATTGCGGACCAATCTATATAAAACAAACCATACGCAACAGAAGTCCGATTAAAGCATACATCGCCATATTTGTATGTTTTTCAACAAGA
Source organism: Anopheles maculipalpis (assembly GCF_943734695.1). Classification (NCBI taxonomy): domain Eukaryota; kingdom Metazoa; phylum Arthropoda; class Insecta; order Diptera; family Culicidae; genus Anopheles; species Anopheles maculipalpis. The sequence goes on along the minus strand of NC_064871.1, from coordinate 61,748,819 downwards.
GCGGTACATATCGAACTGGTTGGCGATTTAACATCAACAGCATTTATCAATGCACTTCGTCGTTTGATTGCACGTCGTGGTCAAATCAGTGAACTGCATTCCGACAATGCAACCACCTTTAAGGGAGCGGCACATGAGCTGAATCGCGTCTACAAGATGCTAAAGAGCGACGAACACGATCGAGCTGCTATATTTGATTGGTGCGCGATGAATCATATGAAGTGGAAGTTTATCCCACCAAGAGCACCACATTTTGGAGGTTTATGGGAGGCGGCGGTGAAGGCAGCTAAAAAGCATATAGTCAGAACAATAGGAACAACAAGCATCACACAGGAGAGCATGCTTACCCTACTTGCCCAGGTAGAGCAATGTTTGAATTCGCGACCAATTACACCTCTATCCGATGAGCCGTCGGACTTGGAACCATTGACACCGGGACACTTCCTCGTCGGTGGCAATCTGCAAGCGGTACCAATCATCGATTACACCGAGACACCGAGCAACTATTTGAGGGAATACCAGTTGGTACAAAAACATCTGCAAACCATTTGGGCTCGATGGTATCCGGAGTACCTGCAGCAGTTACAAGCTCGAGCCAAATATTGCAACGGGAAATCAGCGGTTCTGAAAGAAAATACACTGGTGATTATTAAGGAAGACAATGTACATCCTACCTCGTGGCCGATGGGGCGCATCGTTGCAGTACACCCTGGAAAGGACGATGTTGTTCGCGTCGTTACACTGCGCACTGCTTCAGGGAAGCAAATCGTCCGCGCAGCTAATCGTCTGGCAGTTTTGCCTAATCCGGACGTAATTGGCAACTTAGAACAGAAGGAAACCACTGGCACTGAGTAACGCGCAGCTGCAAGCCACGCGACATTGTTTACATTTCGCACTCATGGCAGAACAAGATACACGCAACACACATTCACACATCTACACACACGAGCAGTATGATAGGAGATAAGCGTCAGGTTCAAGAGTCGAACTGTTTTTGAATTCTTTTTTGAACTCATTTTTGGATTTATATTTTGCATGAAATTTAAAGAAGTTCTTCTTTGGTGGCCGGGAATGTTGGAATTAGAATAATTATTTTCGAACATAAATTTGAATTGCATAAAACAAAGCGTTAGGAAACTAAGATTAGGTTATAAACTACTCGACGTTAGAAACTGCTCGATCTACACGAATTATGAACTGCATGAAATATTATATACAAAAAAGGACAAACGAATATACAGTTGCAAACCGACCAGCGATAAAGGTGTACACTTTCCTATTCAAATTTCCTCCAAATATCACAGCCAGCCCCTTTTCGTGAATATATTTCACAATCTGAGAAATGTGATGATTTATGATGGTAAAGATAAATGATTGGCAATACTGTTGTGTTATGATTCGACAGCAACGGCAGAAGAGCTCACAAGGTTATCTTCAATTATTTCAAAAGCCAGACAGTAAATCTGTCCAGAAAAGTCCACGGGGTTCGACCGAAGGTGCTCGCACCACATAGCTTCTCGGTTGTGCTAACCGAGAAGCGATGTGGTACGATCGAAAGCTTTCGAACACTAATTCTCAGCAGATGGATGGATGTTCTCGGTCAGCGCAAACAAGGGGTACATCAGGGAATAAGTAAGCGTGTCCTGAAGACAAAAATAACTCATGTCCAAATAAATAAATTGTCGCGTCGGCTGAGCAGGTATTAACTCTCTAATATCCATATTCGGGCATGAGTTTAGGTTAAGTAAAATATCCGAAAGCGTTTGTGACACTCGTCGACGGAACGAACAAGAAACACGCACACGATATCACTCAGAATGCTCAATTGTAGGATTTGCCTATTGATTCTTAAAGTCAATTTCAGCCACGAATCCTCACCGGTCACGATACTTGTCCACTCACCAAAATGCCAAAGAGCGTGGAAGGAACATTTTATCAACTTTTCGGCTCAAGGTCGAGAATGAACCCAAAAACGAATAGTTTTGTCCTACATGCGGTGGATAATATAAAAAAGGGACATTAGTTCGACTAGCTCTTTCGCAAAACAGCTATTTTTCAAAACAATTATGCTTCATAGATTCACTTGGTGGTTTCGAGATCCGTTATTGGATTGGAAATTCGCCACGAGTTCGATACAGAATGTTCCTGAAACAGAGAGAAACTCTTAATGGGTGTAGTGTAGTTTTGGGAAGGCTACGGTGGGATACTTCCTCTCATACTGCCGCCATTCATGTCCGTGAACGCCTCGGAACGACGGATGCCAGTCAGTGACGGAACAAATTTCAACACCTTCGAGAAGCTTCGATCAGAAAAGTTGCATAGAATGTATCAGCCATGGAATGAATTGCACAACATGCGGCACTGAGAGATATCTTCGAAGATAGACTGTTTGATCTGACGTAGCCAAGAAGCAGGAAAATACACCGAATTGCACTGCTTTCCACTGCATCGACAACACTAACCTTTCCCGCTAACGATGACACGCACTACACGCACTCACGCAACCCACCGTGGGAGCAGCTTTAGGGCATACGACGATGACGAACGTTATCGACGTTTCCGGATTAGTGCAGCTCATGCAAGCACCGTTGAACAGCGCTTCACAACCGCATCCGCTGCCTCCAACTGACACGCCAGCTTGTTGATTGTGGACAAACTGATGGCGAATCTAACAACTGATTAGCAGTTTCCTGTGCGCTCCGAGCAGACTGTGGTTGGTTGATGATATCGTCATCCTGACGAAATGCAATGGGAAACTCCTGTGGATAGTCGATTCTGCCAGCATTCGCCTACAACAAAAAGGTAAATTAGATACCAAACGACTGGAAAAGTGCATCACATTACCTGGTAGACATTCTCGTGTACGGAACGCATCCAAACCTCCTACAACGCGATGACCACTTTCGCACGCTTCGCTTGTATTCATCCTGGAGAGACTCGGTACACGCGCGTAGAAAGGCTGGCAGGAATAGTTGCTTCTACAGCTGCACCAATCATTTGCGGATTCTTCAACTAAACAGTGCGTGTATTTTGGGTTGGTTTTGTCACGACGTTCTGACATGGGGCCCAGACGTCTAATTGACTCATAACGAAGTTTCTCGTGGCGCTCAATTAACCTGTTTAAATATGACATATTATGATAATACTTTGCACTAAAGACATAACGACATTCTGCCTATTATTTTCCCATTTCAACTACCCTACACTTCACAAAAATACACTTTCGAGAGGAAAACGCATAAACATCACCCGAACGACCCTGCCTACTAGATGGCAGATAAAATATTACGTTTTGTAAAAAACTTATCGCAGCACACATTGCACTGCGAATTTCCTTGAGATTAATCTATAAATAAACGACAGCAACCATTGAAATCATTATCCATTCAAGCTCGTGTGTGCTAAAGACGTGTTACTCTACTGTGTTCAATTGCGTTGCGATATCTTTGAAAATGGCCAGCCTTAAGTTCAGAAAGCGTGGTGGATATACGTCCCTGGAGCACCTGACGCTCGGATTAATGAAGAAACTCAACAATATTCCACGGGTGACTGACGTGAAGCTAAATGCTGAGCACCCATGCAGAACTGCGGACATTACAGCTTGGGAAACGAAAAACTCTGTACGCTTACCAGACGACATGAAACAATTCTATCTGTCGACCGATGGGTTTAACGTGAAATGGACTTATTGCTTCTCTAAGCGTAAACAGAAAAGTGTAGGGCTCCTGAACATACCGAAATTGAGACATATCCGGAACCTTGATTTGGACGCCCCAGGAAGAATGTTCGAGTTAGACCGCGTAGGAGACTTGGGTGTTGTTTATCTCGTTTACAGGACGCTCGAGACAACCAGACCGGAAATCTACCTTATGGAAATGGACACTTTGAAGTTTAACTTTTTGGCGCACTCTTTCACCAACTACTTGCGCATGGGCATCGTGCATCTCGGATTGCCGTACTGGCAATTAGCCTTTGCTAGCTGTGGACTGCCAGGGTGGGCGGAACAACTTTTCCTACTGCTGGCCCCACATTTACTGACCGAATACGATCTGCCATTACTGGCGAAAATTGTGAACAAAAAGTAGAATCCACCGTACTACGTCATAGACCCAGCAGTATTTCAGACAAAGCCAAGGAGAAACCGCCTTACCGGACCGACTAAAAAAATCGAAAATTTGTTTTCCGCTAATCCCTTCAAAAGACCAACACATTTGAGCGGACAGAGGACGACTTTTAAAAGAAATTAGCAATAAAGTTAGATATTATAGTTTGTTTTCTTCCAAAAGAACGGCCAACATATTATTGTTATTCATTCCAAAAATATAATTTTACTTAAGTATTGTACTATTTTGTTTGATTATTGAATAAACTATGTTTTGCTCATATTAAATCTGAGAAATGTGATGATTTATGATGGTAAAGATAAATGATTGGCAATACTGTTGTGTTATGATTCGACAGCAACGGCAGAAGAGCTCACAAGGTTATCTTCAATTATTTCAAAAGTCAGACAGTAAATCTGTCCAGAAAAGTCCACGGGGTTCGACCGAAGGTGCTCGCACCACATAGCTTCTCGGTTGTGCTAACCGAGAAGCGATGTGGTACGATCGAAAGCTTTCGAACACTAATTCTCAGGAGATGGATGGATGTTCTCGGTCAGCGCAAACAAGGGGTACATCAGGGAATAAGTAAGCGTGTCCTGAAGACAAAAATAACTCATGTCCAAATAAATAAATTGTCGCGTCGACTGAGCAGGTATTAACTCTCTAATATCCATATTCGGGCATGAGTTTAGGTTAAGTAAAATATCCAAAAGCGTTTGTGACACTCGTCGACGGAACGAACAAGAAACACGCACACGATATCACTCAGAATACTCAATTGTAGGATTTGCCTATTGATTCTTAAAGTCAATTTCAGCCACGAATCCTCACCGGTCACGATACTTGTCCACTCACCAAAATGCCAAAGAGCGTGGAAGGAACATTTTATCAACTTTTCGGCTCAAGGTCGAGAATGAACCCAAAAACGAATAGTTTTGTCCTACATGCGGTGGATAATACAAAAAAGGGACATTAGTTCGACTAGCTCTTTCGCAAAACAGCTATTTTTCAAAACAATTATGCTTCATAGATTCACTTGGTGGTTTCGAGATCCGTTATTGGATTGGAAATTCGCCACGAGTTCCATACCGAATGTTCCTGAAACAGAGAGAAACTCTTAATGAGTGTAGTGTAGTTTTGGGAAGGCTACGGTGGGATACTTCCTCTCATACTGCCGCCATTCATCTCCGTGAACGCCTCGGAACGACGGATGCCAGTCAGTGACGGAACAAATTTCAACACCTTCGAGAAGCTTCGATCAGAAAAGTTGCATAGAATGTATCAGCCATGGAATGAATTGCACAACATGCGGCACTGAGAGATATCTTCGAAGATAGACTGTTTGATCTGACGTAGCCAAGAAGCAGGAAAATATACCGAATTGCACTGCTTTCCACTGCATCGACAACACTAACCTTTCCCGCTAACGATGACACGCACTACACGCACTCACGCAACCCACCGTGGGAGCAGCTTAAGGGCATAGGACGATGACGAACATTATCGACGTTTCCGGATTAGTGCAGCTCATGCAAGCACCGTTGAACAACGCTTCACAACCGCATCCGCTGCCTCCAACTGACACGCCAGCTTATTGTGAACAAACTGATGGCGAATCTAACAACTGATTAGCAGTTTCCTGTGCGCTCCGAGCAGGCAGACTGTGGTTGGTTGATGATATCGTCATCCTGACGAAATGCAATGGGAAACTCCTGTGGATAGTCGATTCTGCCAGCATTCGCCTACAACAAAAAGGTAAATTAGATACCAAACGACTGGAAAAGTGCATCACATTACCTGGTAGACATTCTCGTGTACGGAACGCATCCAAACCTCCTACAACGCGATGACCACTTTCGCACGCTTCGCTTGTATTCATCCTGGAGAGACTCGGTACACGCGCGTAGAAAGGCTGGCAGGAATAGTTGCTTCTACAGCTGCACCAATCATTTGCGGATTCTTCAACTAAACGATGGTACACGCGTACCGATCTCGTACCGAAGAGTGTTCGTCCTCGTTGTTCGATGCCATCTACTACAACTGGAAGCAGAATAAGTGTTATGTAAAAGCATTATGTTTAAGTCAAACTAATCGTTTTGTCTTCTTACCTGATTTAAGATCAAACGTGCACACCTTTAGCGATGCTTTCGAACCGGCCTACGAAGCATCCTTCTAAGCGCATTGCAAGAACACGGAACCGGTCGACTTGCTATCGTCGAATTCACGAACAGCACCATTCAGACAACATTCAAGTTCAGCACAGCTGCTTTGGGAGTTTACCTACTGCACTGTGTCAAGAAGATTTTCGTGGCCAACCGAGTGCCGAAGCGCACAACATCCCCGCCAAAAGCGACACGTTCCGGTAAACCCAGCCGATTTGGTCTATCAAACCATAGCAACCGTCGCACCACACACCAGATCCTGCCGTTGCTGCTCAATCTGTGCCATCCAGGTAGGCATAATCTAATACCGTTCCCAGCTACAGAAAAAAGGACAAAAATCAGTCAAACATACTTTCTCACGCCAAGTAAGTCCGTTAACCAAATGTAAACAAACACAGATAGGAACACTAGCAACACACTCACCTGCTAATAGGTTACACTCAAGGACAATTTTATAAACATTGCTCTCTTCCCTGCATCCTAGGCGCACATTTCGTGATAGATCAGGTATCGCGTGCTAACCCTAAAACAGCAAAGGATATTAAATACGCGTCTTTCACAAGGTCCGAGACTTACCTGTTTGCCGTTATAATGCGTGATTTGTTTAGTTTTTGTTTACGGTTTTGATGACGTTCTGTCATGGGGAGAGTATGTTGACGCAATGGCGTCAAAGAGACGAGTGACATAGCGTGAGAAGGGAGCTAGCAGTTGGGTAACAGCGAATTACTATACTTCTGCAAATTAACAATGATTTTTAGCAGAATGTTCGATCTCAATATCCGCAAGAATGGAGAGAGGTGAAAGTGGTCGCAATCTTGTAGCCTGGCAAACCGCCATCAGAGCACGAGTCGTATAGACCAATATCTTTGCTCTCGTTCTTGCGCAAATTATTCGAGAGGATAATTCTGTTTCGTCTGGGCAGCTGGCTAGAATCGGATGGCTGGCTGCCCTGTACCCAGTTTGGTTTCCGCAAAGGTATAGATACAAACGATTGCTTAGTGCTTCTGTTACAGAATTAGAGATGGCCCATACTCGCAACGAGATGTTGGCCTCTGTATTTGTAGACATTAAAGGGGCATTTGACTGAGTATCAATGAACATACTGTCAGTCTGCCTCCAGCTTCCGTAGTGAGAGGACGTATTCCGCTCGGAAGCGTCATTGTCTATTTTGCATACGGCAGATAGTGGCTATTGTTCTCGAGTGCGAATGCGTAGTCAACGCGATTACCCGTAACGCACCTATCGGTGTCTCCGTCTTACTCCGATATTCGTGCGGAGAGTGTCCCGTTATCCCTATCGATCGACTGGCGATCGACGTGTGCTCCTGTGGTGTTAGTGTGTGTGTCTGCTGATCGTAGCGATAAGCAAGCGTATCAACGCAACGCTATCGCTTTGATCGGCGCTTGTGCTACAAGTTAGTGTGTGTGTGTGTGTCGGTGTGTGTTTATTTGTGCATCGTGTGATACGGTAAGTGTTACCCTCTATCTTTACCCGTTCCGTTGTCTCCGGCCCTATCATGGCGGTAGAGCAGGATGCTTCCGACTCTGATCGGGAGAATGATCTTACCAAGGAGGTAAAAAGAAAGCCGGGGCGTCCCAAGGCCGCACCAGCGGCAAAAAAATTGCCTTGGATGATAGGCCTTCGACTTCGAAGGCCACATGTAGTAGTGTCATTTTGGCAAAGAGTGCCCAGGTGACAAAAAGTGCCCCGCTAACAAAGAGTGCCCCGCTGGTAGCAACTAACGAGCCGCTATCAGAACACCGAGCGCGTGCTTACCCGCCGTCGTGGGAGGGTAAGCCGGTTGTTTATTTTATGCCACGAACAAAACAGCTCGATGTGAGGACGATCGCGGCATCGCTGTTTAAGAAGTACCCGGGCGTTGCCGATGTTTTTCGGATGCGCCCAAACAAGATCAGGGTTACCGCAAAGGACCGGGCTCAAGCCAACGTCATTGCGGCTGACCCAGAATATACGGAGCACTACCGGGTTTATATTCCCGGTAGTCTGGTTGAGGTTTCCGGCGTAATCGAGGATTTCGATTACCCTGAGGAGGAAGTGGTGCAATTGGGCTTTGGGGTTTTTCAAACCCCAAACTCGCCCAAGATAAAAGTGCTTGAGGCAAAAAAGCTCTTCAAGCTTGATGCTTCAAGCAAGCAAGAAAAAAAATATATCCCGACTTCCTCAATCCGGGTTACGTTTGAGGGTACGGTACTCCCGCAGGCCCTCATTCTAGAAGGCCTCAGGATACCCATTGACCGGCCGTACGTACCAAGGGTGGCCACCTGTTCAAAGTGCAGTCGGATATGGCATGCCGATGCGTTTTGCACTCGCAAAACTTCCTGTGGAAAATGCAGAGGGGCACATGCCACCGAGGAGTGCAAAGCCCCTTCCCAGAAATGCTCGCATTGTCGGGATGAGTGGCATGAGGTAGCTTTGTGCCCCGTGTATAAAAAGCTGCAAAAGGAACAGACGAAAACTGTATCCGAGAGGGCACGCGGCTCATACAGCGATGCTCTAAAGGGAGCAATCGCATCGAACCCTTTTGCAGCTTTGGGTACTGATGCAAATGGCGAGACCAGCACGACTGCACCCAAACAGATGCCTCTGAGATCAGCTAAGGCCACGAGAGTATCTTATAAAAAGATACAACGGAAGGTCCTAAATAAAAAAAAGTAAACCTTTGGCACAACAGCGTCTTACTAAAGCAAATTTCTCAGTCCCAACTCGAGACGCTGCTCCTTCTACTCCCGCTCCTCAATCTGCCAGGAAGGAGCCCAAGAAGAAGCGATCCCCCCGGACCGAAGCACCTCTGGAAAGCTTGGCTTTTCCAATCGGGGGTTCTCCGAAAACCCCTACCCCGTCCCTTACCGAGATCCTAGAGTCCCTCCTCATGACCCTCAACCTCCCGCAGCACCTGCACATGATCGCCACTTGGGCCCTTCCTTTCCTGAAAGGGATGATCAAACAGTGGCTGGCCCAATGGCCATGCTTAAGCATGATGGTCCGATTGGACGATTAATTCCTCCGATTCCCACCATCATACAATGGAACTGTAGGAGTTTGCTTGGTAAGCTAGACTCCTTTAAAGCATTAGTGGGCGAGCACAACTGTGATGTGTTCGCCCTCTGTGAAACTTGGCTATCGGAAGACATTAATCTTACCTTCCCGGGATATAATATAATCCGTGAAGATCGCATTACAAGGGGTGGGGGAGTACTAATTGGTGTTCGAAAGAGTCACACTTTCACGAGAATACCCACTCCTAGACAAGATATTATTGAAACTGTCGCAGTCAAGGCAAAACTTGGCGATCTTCACGTGACAATTACCTCAATATATATCCCCCCGATAGCCAACAATGAAAAGGAAAAAATTGAAAAGTTCAAAGTGGATCTTGGAAATTTAGCAGCGGTCTTGCCTGGACCGCTTTTGATCCTGGGAGATTTCAACTCTCACGGAGTCGACTGGGGCTGCGATAAGGATGACATTCGCGCTCCTATTATCCGAGACATCTGCGACAGATTTGGGTTTTCAATTCTCAACTCAGGAGAGGCAACTAGGATGCAGACACCTAAGAGTAGGGCGAGTGCACTGGACCTGTCTCTATGTCCATCAGCGATGGCCCTGGATTTTAGTTGGAAGGTGATCCAGGACCCTATCGGCAGTGATCACTTGCCGATAGAAATTTCCTACATCAAGGGAGGATGTCCAGAAGGTGGAATCCCCGTTAAATATGACTTAACGAGGAACATCGACTGGACGAGATACGGTGAATTAGTAGCCGCTTCGCTTTCTCTTGACTTGGAAGATTTGTCTCCAGTTCAGGAGTACGAAAAACTTGTTTCCATTATAAACAAGTGCGCTCTTGAAGCCCAAACAAGGCGCTCCCACCAAGCAAGGACATTCAAAAAACCTCTCACTCCTTGGTGGGACAAGGATTGCCAAGCGGCTTTTAACAAGAAGCGGGAGGCGTTAAAAGCATTCCGGGACACGGGCTCAAGGTCTTTATATGAAAAATATAAAGGACTGGAGAGATCGTGCAAAAACCTGTTGAAGGCGAAGAAAAAGGGCTATTGGTGTAGATACGTCAATAACCTAGACCCTTCCGCTTCACTTAATTCGCTTTGGAGGATGGCTAGAAGGATGCGAAACAGTAACAACATCAACGAGAGCGAAAGCTTTTCTGGCGAGTGGCTAAATGAATTTGCCCACAAGCTCTGCCCCGATTTCGTTCCTGCGCAGAATTTTCATCAAAATGCGCCTGGCAGTGACCCTATCATGGACTCACCGTTCACTATGGTTGAGCTATCGCTTGCTCTCCTTTCAAGCAAAAATTCTTCCCCAGGCCTGGATCAGATCAACAGCAAAATGCTGCAAAATCTTCCCGACATGGGCAAGAAACGTTTGTTAAGAATCTTCAACGATATGTTGGAGTTCAACAGCGTCCCGCAAGAATGGAGGGAAGTGAAAGTTGTCACTATTTTGAAGCCTGGCAAACCGCCATCAAGACACGATTCATATCGGCCGATATCATTACTTTCGTGTCTGAGGAAACTCCTTGAAAGGATGATTCTTTTACGGTTAGAAGAATGGTTGGAAACCAACAACCTTCTCTCAAGTACTCAGTTTGGTTTTCGTAAAGCCAGGGGTACTAATGACTGTTTAGCGCTTTTGGTGACAGAAATAGAGCTTGCCCGTGCACGCAAGCAGAACATGGGGTCTATCTTCCTTGACATACAGGGGGCATTTGACTCAGTTTCTCCATACAAACTGAGTCAAAAGTTAGAAAATGCGGGCCTGGGACCAAAGTTAAATAACTTGTTGTTCAACCTTTTGTCGGAAAAAGCTATGAATTTCAACAATGGTCACGTGCAGTTAAAACGGACCAGTTTCCATGGACTAGCACAAGGGTCCTGCTTGAGCCCACTGTTATATAACTTTTATGTTAGTGAGATAGACTCTTGTCTAGCGCCAAACTGCAGTCTTAGACAATTGGCAGACGACGGCGTTATATCTGTTGCAAGCAGAGACGCCGACGAAATACAACTGGCTTTACAAACCACTCTGGACAATCTTTCCGAGTGGTCTGAAAACCTTGGTATCAAGTTCTCTGCAACGAAAACTGAGATGGTAGTCTTTTCTCCTTTTAGCGATACGGGAAAAAACAGGGAGAAAAGGCTATATGACCCGAAAATTGATGTCTTTCTGTATGGTGAAAAGATATCAATTACCGACAATTTTCGATACCTTGGTGTATGGTTCAATTCTAGGCTAAACTGGAGTACTCACTTCACCCGTCTGGTGCAAAAATGCAGTAAAATAATCAACTTTCTAAGGACAGTCACAGGATTCTGGTGGGGCGCACATCCATCAGACGTCCTGAGACTGTATAAGACAACGGTACTATCCGTATTGGAATATGGAAGCATATGCTTCCATTGGGCATCCAATACGTTGATACTCAAGCTAGAAAGGCTACAGTACCGCTGTCTTAGACTCGCACTAGGGAGCATGAAATCTACACACAACATGTCCCTAGAAGTGATGACCGGAGTGATGCCGCTCAAACTACGTTTTGAAATGCTGTCGCTTCGCCTTCTAGCCCGTTGTTCAGTATCAAATCCCTTGATAATAGAAAATTTTGAAGCGCTTCTAGAGACAGGTTCTAAGAGCAAAATCCTCAAGATGTATGAAGATTTTGTTGCCCTACAAGTGCATCCTAGCGCTCCACAGGCATTAAATCGTGCTGCCCTTCCTGAGAACTACAGTTCCATTTTAATAACAGATTCCTCGATGCGCGAGGAAATTAAGACCATACCGAATGATCTTCGCCCGAGGGTAGTTCCGGGCATTTTCATGAGCAAGTATGGTCATTTAGACCAAATAAGCCAGTACTACACTGATGGATCATCCTCTGAGGAGGGCACTGGCTTCGGTGTTTTTAGCGAGTTCACCGAGGCATTTTTCAAATTGAGGCAGCCATGTAGTGTTTACACCGCAGAGCTAGCCGCAATCTTGTACGCACTATCCATGATAGCAGCGAGACCTTCGGACCAGTACTTCATCTTCACTGATAGCCTTAGTGCTATTGAAGCTCTGAGATCTCCGAAGGCTGTTAAGAGTCAGGATTTCCTCACCATAAAAATCATTGAACTGCTTGGCTCAATGTTCGATAAAGCGTATAGGATCTCGCTAATTTGGGTCCCTTCTCATTGTGGAATTCCCGGCAATGAAAAGGCTGACTCACTGGCCAAAACAGGCGTCCAAGAAGGCGCTTTTTACGACCGACCGATCTCGGCCCAGGAGTTCCTTCGTTTCCCACAGCAACTTTTCCTGTCTCGCTGGCAGAGCATGTGGGAGGCGGATGAACTCGGGCGTTTTCTTTTCTCGATCTCTCCGCAAGTGTCCCTGCGGCCTTGGTTCGATGGGCTCTCTGTAGACCGGGCATTCATACGAATGATGTCTCGACTGATGTCGAATCATTTTGCGTTGAGTGCTCATCTACAGCGTATACCTCTGGCTCAGACAAAAGTGTGTGGCTGCGGTGACGGATTCCACGATGTGGATCACCTTCTGTGGTCCTGCGTGGAATTTGAAACCGCAAGACCCTCCTTGTTGAGCGCAGTCGAGAATATCGGCAGACGACCGGGTACAGAAATTAGAGAAGTGTTGGCTACCAAGGACCTCCCCTACATGAGGATCATTCACCGATTCGCCAGAGACAACGGTCTTGTCCTATGATTCCACATCCCAAGTATCCTTTCAATCCTTATTCGTATTTCCCCATTCCTTTTTTGTTAAATGTTGTGTTGTCTATGTTTTAAGTGTATTTTTTCTAGTGCCACGGGTGATCCGATGACTGGGCAACAGCACTCGAGGGCGATTCCAACACTGCCGTAAAAGGGAGGCAGACGTTGTTCAAAGTGCAGTGTTCTCCACTCCAGTCCAGTTTTGGCACATTGAGTTTGACAACGTTGGCGTCGGGTTCGGGGTAGTTGGCGGGTTCAGTCTCGGGAGTAGTGAAGTCGCTTTCGCTGCTGCGGGACAGAGCTTGTCGATCATCCTTTGATTGGACGTTGACTAGAGTGAGCTTGGAGTGTCATTGCTGGACTGCACTGGAGAACACTGTACGAAGACAAATAAATGTGCTGTCTAAACAATATTTGTTTGTTTGTTGCAGTCCAGACCAATCCACAAAGGACAACAATAGAACGGCCACATCACCACTATAGCCGGAATTCGGATGTAACCAACCACCATCATCACAATAGACACAGCAATAGTCCCGGACCATCAAAACTCACAACAACCACCACTACATCATCATCAGCATCATCAACACCATCACCACAACCATCCACAACCGAGTATGCCCGGGATAAGGCAGATGATAGGGAGGAAATGCCTTATCAATATGATTGTAATTTTTTTTCAACACAAGCGGTGTTGACAATACGGCATTGGACCGTCATAATCGATTGTAAATAAATAAATAAATAAATGAACATACTGGGTCAAAAATTACAAAATGCAGCGTTAAGCCCTAAGCTTAACACCTACCTTTGCAACCTCCTTTTCGAAAAGGCAATGCGTTTTGATGATAATGGTCTGTTTGGTGAAACAAGACGGGCTAGTAACTTCGGACTTATTGATTCTTCTTGATGTTCCTCATATTCTAATTATTTGCTCTTTTCTTCGATCCTGGCTCAGTTTTTACTCTGGCTCCTTTTAGTTTACTATAGTTTTTTGGTTTAAGAATAGTGTTGGATTTTGAATGAATACTTGTATTAATTTAGTAAAGGAATCAATATTAATGGTTGTTCAGGCTTTTCGTGTATTATGGTTATTTGTATTTCAATTACGGCAACTTAAGAATCTTTGACAACAACCAGTCTAAGAATGAATTATCGAATAAACACTAATCATGAATTATTTGTAATGTATAGTGTAATCCGGACAAAAATAAAACAGTAACTAACTAAGTGAAAATCTTACCCCCGTACATTTGGTCCTTCGATCCGGAAGGATAAGCAGTTTTGTTAATGAGTTGTTGAGGCAGAATGATAAATATCGAGCAAACGGACGTCGAGTACCCAAGTAAGCAAACAGCTGGTTTTTGAAGGAACTTTGGGAGGAATTTCGGTCGACAAAAAAACCCGCTTTTCCAAACAAAGTCAGACTTTTTTGGAGGATACTAACACACTTGCAAGTAAAAATATGGGGAGCACAAACCCTATGATACAGTGCCGCGTCAATGCATACGAGACAACACATAAACGAGGGTTATGTATAATGGGTGTGCATGTGTGATCCCCGAAACGATGCTCCAAAATCTCGCGTAGATCCCCCAAAAAAACAGCTGTTCGCATTAGCTTGGGATAATGCGATCCCCTTTTTTCTGCTTTGCCTTGTACCTCGTCCTTACTCGGCACTCGCATTTCTTTGTCATTTCATAGTATTTCATCGGTCCTATGTACTTTTACTCGGGTGTTTGATCTTCTTCTTCTTGGCGTAACGACCTCTAAGGTCATGCCGGCCGGCCATCGAAAATGACTTACTAGACTGCCGATACCACGTAGTTGGTTGGTCAGTTCTCACTACGGGGGACGGTCCGGATGGTATTTGAACCCCGGTCCTGCCGTTTGAAGACCGGCGCCGCTGTCGCCCATACCACCGGGCAGCCCTACACGCCAAACACCCTACGGGTGTTTGATGTGTGCTATGTAATTAGCTTTCTTGCATCTCATTCGGATATATTGATTATCGGTAGATTATCGTGTTCTTTACTCTTCTAACATACGGGGCGGTCTATGATATATGTCGCCTGTCATTACATTCTTTAGCTTGAGCCCATCGTGTTTGGAGGTGTTTAGTGTGTGCACCGTATGATAACGTACGAGTCCAGATTAATTTTTATATTCGCTGCAAAGGTAAGAAGAAAGTAGACTATAAGTTACGTGTGAAGTGGAAAGTTGTATGTTATCATGTTTTGCGTTTACGCCCCTCACGATTGAGCTATCATGGTTGCTCTTCTGACGGGTGTTAAAATTAGGTTTTGTTAGCAATTTGATTGCTATATAAATATGCGGCGGCTGGCGTTACTCCGTCTGAGACACTTGTTGGGGGGAAGAAGGCGAAGGCGAAGAGCGCGCGCGTGTCCCGCGTCACCAGCGCGCTGATAATTTTTTTTTGTTACAATGCATTGGCATCAATACATTTTCATCGAATGCGAGCATAGCATCAATGTATGAAACGTAATGGGTGGCAATTCGATACATGCGTGCGGGTGAAAAGAATTCATGTAATTTCTGTTTTAAAAAATATTTTACTTTCAGCATCATGTCTAACCAGCCAACATATAGCCAGGGCATTTCGTCTATTGTTTGGCAAAACATAGGTAAGCTTAACTTGTTTATTCACAAACTAATACTCTTAAGTTAAAATATTTCTTCATTAACTCATTATTCTCTTTTTTACATTTATGCAGACAAGGAGAATGTTCCCAGCACTGCCCCAGGTTCCCGAATCGTTATTTTAAGCGACCAGCAGCTGCCAAACTTAAGTTTGCCAACGATTTCCAACGGCAAGTATTACTTTCTACGATGCATTTATACATAAAAGTATTAATTAATGCAATCATCTTATATTTCAGCAAGCACAAAATATACCGCAGCGTTTGTGAACAAAAGTTCACAGACAGATACCGTTTCTAGTGATAATGATTATGTTAAGTATTTATTAAGTAGAATAGGTAAGCTAGAGAAAGAAAATGGTGAACTGCGTAGCTTAATAGAGAATAGGAATACTAACGTAGATTGTAAGTTAGATGTAATAGATAAAAAGATGGATGTTCTTATGAAAAATTCGGCCACACATACTGTGTTGGTGGAGGAATTAGTCATTGCAAGCCGGCCAAGGGAAGGTCTTCTCCCTCGGATGGAGTTTCAAATTGAACCTATAAACGGAGAACAGCAGCTTATAGATTTTAATAATCAACTTAAGGATAGCGATTTTAGCAAAAAAGTAATTAGATATATGCAGCTTCAAATATCGCGCGCCGATGTCGATAACCGTTTGCACGATGCCATCGACATTATTTTTACGAAGCAATTCTTTGCTAAATTAAATTGGACGGGAGTTAGTAGGAATAAGGAAGAAAATAAAATAGCTTTAAGTAATTTTACGGAAGTTATAGGATTATTTAGAACAATAGGTAGCAATAATTATTTAGACGTTGATATTAAATATGTAAAGCGATTCCTAACGAAAAATATGTACCACACAAAAAGTAGGATAAATTCCAAGCAAACATTTTGGAGGATCGCCTTAGGTACTTCGTTAAAAAATGTATATCGCGCTCCCTCGCACTCCCGCGTTAGGGTCTGCAGGTATCGATGTGTTGGTGCACATGCCGAAATTGACCACCCGTTTCGCACGTTTCATGTCGATACTTAAACATGCTCGTGAAACTGGTAGTTTCTATCGCCGTTTCAATAAATAATTGAGACTAAACTCTGTGGATAACGATGCTTCAGAAGCAGGGCCGAGTGGACAAGAATTGTCGCCAGAGTCCAAAGTTACTACTTCTCCTGCAGAGATTAAGCATCTTCAGGAGGATGTGGCTGTCGAACAGCATGAAGAAAATAGGGCGAGCATACGGAGCGTGTTTGAAGTGCACTATTCCCGGCGTATGCAATAGTGCATCCCGTACTATAACTTTCCCTGGTGTTTACTATCCCACGCAACGGTAACGTACCGACGCAGGATTTAGAAACGGCGAGTATCGTAACAGGTTGGCTAATAAGTCCCCGGTCTAACACATAGATGGCGCCGCTAGTATTAAATGCATATTATTTTTATATAGCACCAACCTTCAAATGATTCGTGTCAAAATTTGACGTCTGTATGTCAATTAGTTTGTGAGACAGAGCGTCTATTATCAAGCAACTTTTGTTATTGTGAAAAAAATGGAAAAAAAGGAATTTCGTGTTTTGATAAAATACTGTTTTCTGAAGGGAAAAAATACAGTGGAAGCAAAAACTTGGCTTAATAATGAGTTTCCGGACTCTGCCCCAGGGGAAATCAACAATAATTGATTGGTATGCAAAATTCATGCGTGGTGAAATGAGCACGGAGGACGGTGAACGCAGTGGACGCCCGAAAGAGGTGGTTACCGACGAAAACATAAAAAAATCCACAAAATGATTTTGAATGACCGTAAAATGAAGTTAATCAAGATAGCAGAGGCCTTAAAGATATCAAAGGAACGTGTTGGTCATATCATTCATCAATATTTGGATGTGCGAAAGCTCTGTGCAAAATGGGTGCCGCGGGAGCTCACATTTGACCAAAAACACCAACGTGTTGATGATTCTGAGCGTTGTTTGCAGTTGTTAACTCGTAATACACCCGAGTTTTTGCGTCGATATGTGACAATGGATGAAACATGGCTCCATCACTACACTCCTGAGTCCAATCGACAGTCGGCGCAGTGTACTGCGACCGGTGAACCGGCTCCGAAGCGTGGAAAGACTCAAAAGTCCGCTGGCAAAGTAATGGCCTCTGTTTTTTGGGATGCGCATGGAATATTTTTTATCGATTATCTTGAGAAGGGAAAAACCATCAACAATGACTATTATATGGCGTTATTGGAGCGTTTAAAGGTCGAAATCGCGGCAAAACGGCCCCATATGAAGAAGAAAAAAGTGTTGTTCCACCAAGATAACGCACCGTGCCACAAGTCATTGAGAACGATGGCAAAAATTCATGAATTGGGCTTCGAATTGCTAACCACCGTATTCTCCAGATCTGGCCTCCAGCGACTTTTTCTTGTTCTCAGACCTCAAAAGGATGCTCGCAGGGAAAAAATGTGGCTGCAATGAAGAGGTGGTCGCCGAAACTGAGGCCTATTTTGAGGCAAAACCGAAGGAGTACTACCAAAATGGTATAAAAAAATTGGAAGGTCGTTATAATCGTTGTATCGCTCTTGAAGGGAACTATGTTGAATAATAAAAACGAATTTTGACAAAAAAAAATTGTTTTTTTTTTTTTTTTGTTAGACCGGGGACTTATCAGCCAACATGTTATTCTGCGACGCTAGCAAAAACGGGATGGCTGCAGTAGCACACCTTCGCTTTGAAGAGGGAGAGACTGTAGAATGCCCCCTGGTAGGCTCGAAAACGCATGTAGCTCCACTGAAATTCTTATCTATTCCCAGGCTGGAACTGTAAACAGCAGTCATAGGAGCGCGGACACCATTCGTCGTAGCCACCGGCTGGGAGTAAGTCGCACTGTATTTTGGACCGTTTCGCGCAACGTGCTGCGCTGGTTACACTCGGACCACAGACGGTATAATCAGTTCGTAGCGTTTCGAGTTGGTGAGCTGCTTGAAATCACAGATGCGGAACAATGGCGCTGGATACCCACGAAAATGAACGTAGCTGACGATGGGAACAAATGGACAAAATCATCAGACCTTTCGGCGCAAGGGCGCTGGTTTCGCAGACCATCGTTCTTGTGGGAATCGGAGGATACGTGGCCTGCTCGCATCACTATGGAACGAGACGCTACGAAAGAACTTTGAAGGAGTATTCACCATCATCAGGCCGTAGAACCGCTTATTCCCCTCGAGCGGTTCTCGAAATGGAATAGGGTGCTACGGACCGTAGCGTACACGATTCGTTTCGTGGCGAACACCCGTCGCCGCATCAAGAAGGAAGGTACAGTGATTGGGCCGCTGTCAAAAGAGCTGGCGGAAGCGGAACACGTGTTGATACGGACTATACAGCGCAGATCTTATGACAGGGAAATCACTAGCCTGCAAAAACGATCGATGCAGAGACATCCGTGACAAAAAGAAATCGAGAAAACAGCAGCATCTACAAACTTACACCTGTCCTGGACAACCACGGGATATTGAGAGTGGGGGAACGGTTGACGGCATGCTCGGGCATCAACGAATCCTTTCGGAACCCGATCATTCTTCCCAGACGAGATTATGGAACCGATCTAATAATTCGGGAGTATCATGAACGATACAACCACAGTAATCACTATACGGTCTTGAGCGAACTGAGGACGCGGTACCACATATCTAAGCTACTAGGAGAGTATCGACGCGTGAGGAAAATCTGTCAGAGAAGCAGGGTGCACAAAGCGATGACAGGACCACCGCTAATGGGTAACCTACCGCAACAGCATGTCGCATTTGCTCAGCGTGCCTTTTCGTTCACAGGTATCAATTATTTCAGCCCGTTCTTAGTAGCCGTCGGCCGCAGAGTCGAGAAACGGTGGGGAGTCTTACTTACCTGTCTCACGTCGAGAGCCATCCATCTCGAGATAGCGGCGTCCCTCACCACAGCATCATGCATACTGGCGATTCGACAATTCATCGCTCGACGCGGTATGCCAATGGAAATATTCAGCGACCGCGGTACAAACTTTGTCGGGGTCTCGCATAAGCTGAAGGAAGCGTTAGATGAGGTTGACCGCGAAGCGTTGATGACGGAATTTTGTGGCCCGCGGATGAAATGGACGTTCATGTTGTGAGTGCAACAACTGTGCCATCAGTCGTTGTGTTGGCAGCAGTGCTAATGTCCTTATCCTCCTCCTAAAAAGTCCTAATAAAGCTATTTTTTTGTGTGTTCAAAACTCAAACTTGTGCTTTTTCAATATTGTGCATCTCTGCCCAACAGACAGAGCCCAGTGTATTGTGGGAAATATAAAGTTTGTGTGTTTTGTTGGAACGAAAAAGTAACTTTAGTGGATTAGCGTCGCGGTGCTGTCCGTAGTAAACGTGTTTGGACTGGGTCAAAATACACTATGGCGGAATCACACGTCTCAATTGAGAAGTTAAGTGAGAAGAACTACACGATATGGAAGTTCGAAATGCAGCTTCTATTGTCACGTGAAAAAGTGTTGCATGTCCTGACGGAATCGATGCCGGAGGCACTGGATGTCAAATGACTCGCCAGTGATGAGAAGACGAGGGATCGACCTAGCATTAGACGACATCCAGCTTATTCAAGTAATGCAGACGAATACATCGAAAGAGATGTGGGACGCTCTGAAAGGCTATCACAAGCGGTCATCCCTTTAGAGTAAGATCCACGTCATACGCCAAATGTTTGCCACCAAAATGCGGGAGGCTGGCAACATGACTGAGCACCTGAAAGCGCTCACATCGTTGCGGCTCCGACTAATCACCCTTGGTGAGGAGATGAAAGATCCGTCTTTTGTTGCCTTAATGCTATCCAGTCTGCCAAAATCCTATGACGGTCTAATCGTTGCATTAGAAAGTATACCGGACGCTGACCTGACAGTTGACTTCGTCAAATCATTCGTGTGAATGATGCGGAAGAAGAAAAGGCACTGTTTTCCGGCAGATATAGTTCATCATACAAAAGCAGTGATAAGAAAAGTGACAATATGAAGAAAAGACAATGTCACTACTGCAAGCAGAATGGACACATACGAAAAGAGTGTAAAAAGTGGACAGCTGACAAAAAGGCAAAAGATGCTAGTGAAAAATCGAACGTCACTGTGGAATTAAAAGAAGAAGATAGCGTGCATCTGTGTTTGTTTATCGGGATGGCACATGAAAAAGGATTGTGGTGTTTCGATTCGGGTGCCACTTCCCACATGACAAACGATGAGGGTAGTGCTTGGCAGATGCATAAGCGGAACGGTGTTTGCTTGTTTGGCGAAAAAAATATATTATTCGCAACATTTCACATTGAAACTAATGTGTAAACACTCATAAGACAAGTAAAAAACAATCGGGTTAGTGAAAATAGTAAGGTGGTTCACACTTTATAGTGAAAATACAGTGTTTGTTTACAAGTGTTCAAAGGGTGTAGGCGCTGTCTTGTTGCCACAGTAGGCACTAACTTTCGCGGGTTTTTAGTTAATAGCATCAGCATAATTCTAGCGATTGTGTGCATGAGACTGCAGGCGCGTGGTAAAACAAAAAAAATGTATATATATATATATATATATATATATATATATATATATATATATATATATATATATATATATATATATATATATATATATATATATATATATATATATGTATATATATATATATATATATATATATATATATATATATATATATATATATATATATATATAACAAAAACGCGAACACCAGTGGCGTCAGGTGTGTCGTCGTGTGCGGGTGTTCGCTGATACGCCAGTTGCTGCAGTTGTTGCAGTGAAAACACCGAACAGCGCCCCCTGGAGGCGAGAAACAGCCAGGGCACATGCGTGACCGTTCGTCCGAGGACGACCAGCGGTGACCAGTCGAGGGTGACTGCAGGTCGCACTTTGACAGCGACAGAGTCGCGGGTGCTCCCACCAAAACCAATGGCCAGTGCCGCGTCATCGAAGTCGGTGGCGGTTACTAATGAGGAGCTTCGCTGCCTACTGGAGTCTTCAATGGCAGCTAACGAAAAGCTGCGGCAGGAGATGAAGCTCCTCCGCGTTCAAATGCAGGAGGACGCCAAGGCGGCCAAGAAGGAGGTACAGGCTGCACGCGAGGAGGCTCGATATCGCGAGGCTTGCGCTCGCGAGGACGTCGTGGCTCTTCGGGCTGAGCTAAAGGCGGAGAGGCGGCAATTCCAGGAGCTATTGGCGTAATTGCTTGGTGATGATGGCAACCAACAGTTGCAACGGCAGCACTGTGAGCAGGATAGCCATCAGCAGCAGCAACAGCGGCCAAAGCAGCAGCAACAGCGGCCAAAGCAGCAGCAACAGCAGCAGGGCGTACGGCAACGGGAGCTCGGATTATCGGTTGCCTTGCCTTATATCCAGGATGGTGGTTCCTGGGCAGAGGTGGTGCGCCGAAAGCCGCGAAACCGTCGCCCGGAAGAGCAGCAACAGCAGCAGGTGAAACCACAGCATCACCAACAGCAACAACAAAAACCATGACGGTCAGGGGAACAGCAACAACAGCAGTCGCAGGGACGTCAGGGTCTGCATCAAAATGAACAGCGGCAGCAATGGCGGCAGCATGGCCAGCTGTTGCAACAACAACAACAGCGCCAGCAACGGCCGCAGCAGCCACCTCAGCAGCAGCTGAAAAAGTCGCGAAAGCGGCCAGATGCCATCTTGGTTGTACCGGCAGAAGGAGTTAGCTACCTCGCAATGTACGAAACTATTCGTACAAGTGCACAGCTCGACGGCTTGCAGGACAAGATTGGAGTGGGTAAGCGCACTCCAAAGGATCATCTGCGGATGCCACTTAATCGAGGAGAAGACAGCGACGATCTGTGCCAGAGGATCCAAGAAGCGCTCGGCGAAAAAGGAGTAGCTTCCATTGCTACGGAAATGTCGGAGATTTTGGTGACAAACATCGATCCGCTGGCTAATGAGGAGCTGTTACGAAAGGCGATTCTCACGGCTCTCGAGAAGTCATCCTCGATGGCCTCCATAAGACTGTGGAAGCGGCGTGATGCAACTAAGCGCGCCCGTGTTAAGCTCCCACGGACAGAGGCCGAGCACTTAATGGGAAAACGTCTCTTGCTGGGCTACACCTCCTGCATGGTGTTTGATGCACCAAAGACTCCGCAGGATATAAAGCGATGCTTTAAGTGTCTTGAGCGGGGACACTTTGCTAAAGATTGCCATGGGGTGAATCGATCCAAGGCCTGCATCCGGTGCGGTTCGGAAGGCCACAAAGCAGCGAGCTGCACGGACGAGCTGAAGTGCCTTTTGTGTGGCGGCCCGCATCGGATTGCCTCCGCCTCCTGCGCTTCGCATGTTCGGAGCTAATGGAAGTCCTCCAAATTAATCTCGGAAAATGCAGGAGTGTGCAGGACTTAGCGCTACAGTACATGCGGGAGGAGAGAGTAGATTTGCTGTTGATATCAGAGCTATACGCGGTGCCTGCAAACAACGGCAATTGGGTGGCCGATGAGGGGTTGAAGGTCGCTATAGTCACCAGCGGCCAGCGTTATCCCATACAGCTGGTGAGAAGTGTCAAACACCCTGGAATCGTGGTTGCCGAGGTGGCAGGGATAGTGGTCATCTGCTGTTATATTCCCCCAACTGTCGGACTGTTAGAGTTCGAACAGCAGATGGATCGAATCGAATTGTTGGCGAGCGAGCATCCTCGCGTGTTGCTAGCTGGGGATTTCAACGCTTGGCACAGTGCCTGGGGAAGCGAGCGTGTGAATCCGAAGGGTGAGGCGCTTCTCCAGACCGTGCAGAGCATCGGCTTGGACGTCCTAAACCGAGGACACGAGCCAACCTTCCTTGGCACCGGAGTGGCTCGGCCAAGCAGGGTTGACGTAACGTTTGCTAGCCCTTCCATTAGCCGGCCCGATTTGGCGGCAGATCCAGATCGAGGATGGCGAGTTATGCAGAGGTACTCGTACAGCGATCACGCTTTTCTGCGGTATGCGGTGGGAGAGGTCCAGCGGCGTTCTGCAGGAGGGAGAAGACGACAGAAGACGACGCCGTTTAGCCCCAGGTGGCTAAACGGCGTCTGCTGGCAGGTGTGGCGGAATCGGTCATTCGCTACGCCTCACCCATATGGGCAGAAGCAGCAGACCTGAAGTGGTGCCAAATGAAGCTGGCACAAGTGCAAAGGCCGCTGGCACGGGGGATCTCCAGCTCGTTCCGCTCGGTCTCGTACGAGGTGTCAGTGGTGGTGGAAAACCTGGTGCCGTATCGCTTAATGGTGGCAGAAGACGCAAGGTGCCACAGGAGACTCTTAGATGACAATGGAATCAGCAGGAAGGAGAT
This sequence comes from Anopheles maculipalpis, assembly GCF_943734695.1. Lineage (NCBI taxonomy): Eukaryota > Metazoa > Arthropoda > Insecta > Diptera > Culicidae > Anopheles > Anopheles maculipalpis. The sequence goes on along the minus strand of NC_064871.1, from coordinate 61,724,800 downwards.
CCGGATGTCGGAACGAATGGCCATGATCCAGGAGTGGCAGCGCTCGTGGGATCGGTCAGCGGCAGCAACAACGGCCAGTCGGTATGTGACATGGGCTCACAGAATGATTCCCGATCTGCATCAGTGGATGGGGCGGAAGCATGGGGAGGTGGATTTCTACCTCTCCCAAATACTCACGGGACATGGTTTTTTCCGTGAGTATCTGCACGTGTGCGGCTTCACTACGTCCCCTGAGTGTCCACGGTGCATAGGTTTGGTCGAGTCAGTGGCCCACGTCATGTTTGAGTGTCCAGTGTTCGACGACGTCCGGCGAGAATTGTTGGGCTGGGGGACGAGCGATCCAATCCACACAGACAATCTATCAATGAAATTGCTTGAGAGTCCAGAGTGGTGGGATCGCATACAACGCGCGGCAAAGTCGATCACCACGGTGCTCCAGCAGCTATTGCGAGACGAGGAAGCGATAATGAATGGGAGTACGAATGCTGCCTTAACAGAGAACGACGAGGTTGGGCTGGACAGTGTGGCTGCTCTCTTTGCCGAGGAGATCGAAGAGGAGGTCTTGCTAGACATCACAAGACGGTTCAACGAGGCACGAGCAGCACGGCAACGGTCAGCTCGCAGCAGACGTGGACGGCCCAGGGCGGAGGAACGTGCACGGAGAAGGCTAGCAGCTGATGTCGCAGCAGCATCGACAGCCAGGGAAGATGATATTCTGCGGGCAGCAGCGGAGGCAGAGCGTACAGGAACAGCTCCACCTCCCATTCCCAGACGTAGCTATGGGCGACCTTCCCCCGAAACGGTGCGACTTCGGCATGAGCGCCGAATCTACATGCGGAGGATATGGAGAGCTAGGGTAAGGGAGGGAACACTTCCACCTGTTCCTCCCGGAAGGAGACGCCGTCGTCGAGAGCCTCCATCAGCGGCGGACTTGATTCGGTCCAGAAGGAATCGTAGGGCTAATGCTCGAGAGAGGAGGAGAAATCGGAGAGCTGGAGAAACTCAGAGAGTCCCCGAGTTTCCTCAAGTTAACACCGAGAGGAGGCGGTCGCTTACCCCAGCGGAAGAAGCCTCGCTTTTAGACAACATCACTTCGGGACGTTAAGCGTGCAGGCGTCAGTGAAGGACGAATGTAACACAAGCGATGTTTGTATAGAAAGACAAATAGCGGTGTCGAAATTACCTTTTGGTTTTAAATTAGTTATACTTAGTTATTTAATAACTAGTAGTTTAATTAGTACTTTGGCGAAAAACCACGCAGCGTGGGAACAACACCCCATAGGGAAAGCCCTTGCGGAAATACCTAGGGGAGGGAGACAGGTAAATAACATTGTTTTAAATAAACCTGTAAAAACCTGTAATCGTTAAAAAAAAACATATTCACCACACCACCGCTTAGAACCAAACACTTCACAAGACCACACTACTACCACATCATCATAAATCTGCCGCATACACATTACCGATAATATGTCCCATCACCGCTTTTTGATCGACACTGGGGCCGAAATATCGGTTTTACCACCAAATCCAAAAGAAAGGCTAACTCCTTCACCATCGCGTAGCCTTGTCGCTGCTAAAGGTACTAAAATAGCCACATACGGTCAGAAGACATTAAACGTAAATTTAGGTTTGAAAAGCAAATTCCCATGGGCGTTTATCGTAGCCGACGTTAGCACACCCATAATCGGTGCAGATTTCCTTAAACATTATGATTTGTTGGTTGATTCGAAGAGGAAAAGACTAATTGACAACACAGAGATGCTGCATATACAAAGCACCAACCGTTGTAACAAACCCACTATTTCCACCATCTGCATAACGAAACCATTCGCCGGTATAATCGAACGCTACAAAGATCTAACAACACTAAACACTCTGCACAAACCTACGAAAGAAGTTGAACACCAAATCCTCACAACCGGTCCACCGATCTTTTGCCATCCGAGAAGATTGCCACTGAATAAACTGCGAGAAGCCCAAGCCGAGTTCCGATATATGACCGAACAGGGCATTTTCCAACCATCAAAAAGCAGCTGGGCTAGCCCGTTGCATATGGTTACGAAACCAAACGGCAAATGGAGACCTTGCGGCGACTATAGAGGCTTAAACGCTATTACCGAACCAGACCGATACCCTATTCCACACATACCAGACGTGAGTAACATTCTACGCGGCACACACATCTTCTCTTGTATTGACCTGCAGCGCGCTTATCACCAAATACCCGTAGCAAAGCAGGATATTCCAAAAACCGCTATAACGACACCTTTTGGTTTGTATGAGTTTAATTATATGACTTTTGGTTTGAGAAACGCTGGACAAACCTTGCAGCGCTATCTACACACAATATTTGGAGACCTTTCATTTGTGTTTCCATACATAGATGACTTATGTATTGCGTCATCCAGCGTAGAAGAGCACAAAAAAGCACCTAGAAACGGTGTTCAAACGACTAAGAGAAAACGGATTAGCAATTAATGCCGAAAAATGCCAAATAGGAAAATCATCCGTGATTTTTCTCTGTCACATGATAACACCGCAAGGGATCAAACCCAACCCAGCGAAAGTGCAAGCCATCATAGATTTCCCGCGGCCGAAGATTGCCAAACAACTGAAAACATTCTTGGGCACGATAAATTTCTATCGCCGTTTTATCCCACATGCAGCAAAAAACCAAACGACACTACAAACAATGATCACCGGAAACGTGCGTACCGGAGGCGTTCGAAAACTGTAAAAGGGAATTAGTTGCCGCTAAGTTGCTCGCACACCCGTCACCATTCGCCAAACTTTGTCTGTATGCCGATGCGTCGAATGTAGCCGTTGGAGGAGCACTTCATCAAACAACGAACGAGGGCCTTCAGCCTCTGGCGTTTTTCTCAAAGAAACTGTGTCCTAGTATGCTGAAAGCAAGCACATAAGACCGAGAACTATACGCTGTATATGAGTCCGTTAAATATTTCCGGGACTTCATCGAGGGCCGAACTTTCAGCATTTACACCGATCACAAGCCTTTAGTCACGGCATTTAAGCAACGACCAGAACGAGGATGCCCCACACAACTACACCGACTTGCTTTCATCAGTGAATATTCGACAGATATTCGTCACATCCCGGGGAACAACAACTACGTTGCAGATATGCTCAGCAGAATAGAAACCATAGCTTCCGATCCAATCGATGACGATAAAATGGCAGAACTGCAAAGGTTGGATACAGATATACAAGCTTTTGTGCACAATCCGCCTGCTGCCAGCACAATAGTTTTGAAGGAGTTGGAGCTACCATCAAAAAAGGGCACTCTGTATTGCGACGTGTCCACTTCAACAATCCGAACTTTAGTTCCGACAGCACTTCGTCAACGAATTATCGAAAAGATGCACGGTACGTCACACCCGGGCATTCGCGGTACAACACACCTAGTTACGCAGCGCTACATATGGCCATCTATAAGAAAGGACTGCCAGGAGTTTGTATCGAGCTGTTTGGAATGTCAAAAAACCAAAGTAACAAAGCACAACATCACCACTGACCGCTGAAGACAATTCGAAAGTGAACTTTTTGAAAAACTCTCACAAACACTAGGTATCGACCATCTAAAAACCACTCCTTATCATCCACAGGCTAACGGTCACATTGAGCGCGTACACCGGCAACTAAAAGCAACACTAATGTGTCTCGATTGAACCAGGTGGACAAAGATACTACCATTCGTGTTGTTAGGGATGCGATCAACTCTTAAAGAAGATTTAGGAGCAACCGTTGCCGAACTAACCTACGGTACTAGTTTACGATTACCAGGAGAGTTTTTTTATCATAGTAGGCAGATTACCAACGCAACGTCCGAATTTGTAAACAACCTGAGAACGATCATGCATAGGTTACAACCAATACAAACTTCGGATCACAACACAAAGAAAGAGGCTTACGTGAATCGTGGATTATCGTCGTGTACCCATGTTTTTGTGCGGGTGGATAGTGTCAGGCCATCGTTAACACCACCGTACGACGGACCATATAGAGTAATAGCAAAAGACAAAAAAAAACCTACACACTCGAAGTAAAAGGAGAAAAAGCGACAATTTCTATAGATCGTTTAACACGTTGACTGCCAAGCCGTTTTGATCAAAATTCTCAGTCAGGCCGCACGAACCGTTTCCGAGAAGAGGTCACATACTTTTATGTGTTAGTACAACGTGCCTCGCTCACTTCGTGTATCATACTCGCTGGTTTTTGCATGTATGCATGCATGTGTAATGGTATGCATGCATGTAGGTAAACATGGTAAGGTTATTAATTAGTCGTGATTTAGAATTGTTCGAGCTCACTCGCTTCTTGCTTCGTCTGCAATTCAATACTTTTGTAAAATTTTCACCGTTTTCAACTGAGCATAGATAACTCACCTAATAGTGAATCGATTAGCAGCGATGACGAGATTGGTGGAAATGATATTCCTAACTTCGATTCAGATAATAGTGATGAGGAAGAAATCATACAACCAAGCAAGAGAAAGCGTTTTGTACTGGATTCATCAGATTCTGATTGCGATGATGAACGTTGCAATCTGAGTGAAAATGAAGGCGATCTTGAAGATATTTTTGGTGTATTACTGTTGGAAGAAGAAAGAAATATCAACAGTATTCAAATGACAGAAGTTGAACAAATTCAATGGCATGAATTCAGCGGTATGCAATTCAGCTGCAAAAATTGAACAGATTGAAGCTATCCCCGAAAGCTCGAATGCACCAATGGAAGCCAACTAATCCGCAAGAAATAAAACAATTTCTTGGCTTGTTATTTATTATGGATGGGGCTCGTAAATGAAAGCCCTATTGCCAATTATTGGTAAAAAAAGAATGTATATAACTTTAGCCTACCGAGCAGCGTAATGTCTCGTAATAGGTTCGAATTATTATTGAGCAATATACATTTCGTCGATAATGATACTATTACTCCACAAGATAGAGTAGGAAAAATATTGCCATTTTTTAACCAAATTCAAGATGCATTTCAAAAAACTTATACTCCTGATGAGGATATTGTGATAGACGAATCCCTGATTCCATGGCGTGGAAGATTGGTCTTCAGACAATACATACCGAACAAGGCGCACAAATACGGTATCAAATTGTTTAAACTTTGTGCGAACGATGGTTATACCTGGGCAATGAAAATTTATTCAGGTAAATCAGCTGAAGGGATCCGCGAAACTGGATTAGCGCAGAATGTGTGTGTGTGTGTGTGTGTGTGTGTGTGTGTGTGTGTGTGTGTGTGTGTGTATTTTGCAGAAAAATTGTTCGACCAAGGGCGAACATTATATATAGATAACTTTTATACAAGTTACGAATTGGCTAAATTATGTCTAACTCGGAAGACTCATGTAGTAGGAACTCTTCGGCATAATAAAAAAAACTTCCCAAAATCTGTTTTGGATTGCAAACTTAAAAAAGGAGAGATGGTAGCCAAGGAGGATGAAAATGGGATAGTTGTGTTGAAATGGAAAGACACCCGAGATGTGAGGCTACTATCAACAAAACACGAACCTATTCTGGTACAGACCAATAAAACCTTTTGTTGTGTGAGGTGCTGTATGCACCGTGAGCGCGCAGCGTTACGCACCGTTACTCGGTGCTGTCACCGATGTGTCACGTTACAGCTACCGATGTGCGGTGTCGTTCGGTTACCTTCGGCTGCGCGCGCTTCCATTTGCCAAGCTCTCTTCCAACGCGGCCACCCGAGAGAACGGACGTGTGTACTGTAGTGTCTTTTTAATATGTAATAAAGTTTTTAATTGTGTTTTAAATGTATGTAAACCATGCAGGTATTTTATTGTATTGTGACAAACACAAAAGTGGCGACGAGGACTAAAAGTGAAAAGTAAAAATTCAGTGCATAAATAGTGAAACACGCGGTGCAAGATTCCGTTCCCACGTAAGCGACGTCGCACGGACACGAGCCTGCAGGACGCAGACATGGAAGAGGATCAGCGTCGTCTCTCGCAGCTGTTTGATGTTCCGGGTGCCGCGCATCTACAGCCCGGGTATGGTCAGCCGTTCCAGCCGAACGGTGCAACGCGGGATCAGCATGCAGGAGCCCCTTCATCACCAAGCCAACATCCGCCATCGCTCTCGACGGCGTCGTCAAGCCAGCATCCGCCATCGCTCTCGACGGCTTCTTCAAGCCAGCATCCGCCTTCGCAACCAAATGCGACACATAACGGTGAGCCCACAATGCTACAAATAACTCAACTAATGCAGCAGGTTATGGCCAAGTTGGAGCAGCAGCAGCCGGTATCACAACCGCATGTGACATCACAGCAGCAGCAGCAGCCGGTATCACAACCGCAGATGGCATCACAGCCACATCAGCAGCATCGAGAGGCTCCCCTTAACCCTGAGCAAATCCTGGATTCGTTGGCCAGAAGCATCACCGAATTTCGCTTCGAGGCTGACGCGGGCGTAACGTTCGAGAAGTGGTACTCACGTTACGAGGATCTTTTCATGAGAGATGCAGCCAGGATCGACGACGCAGCCAAAGTGCGTCTGCTTCTGCGGAAGCTGGGCCCGTTAGAACACGAAAGGTACGTGAACTACATATTACCCCGAAACCCCCGTGAATATACGCTCGAGACAACGGTTATCAAGCTTAAATCCATTTTTGGTAAAACAGAGTCCTTGCTGACCAAGCGATACAAGTGTATGCAGCTCAATAAGAATAAAAGTGAAGACTTTTTAATATACGCCTGTCGAGTCAATCGGGCCTGTGTAGATTTCGAGCTGGGTAGGATGAGCGAGGAACAACTTAAGTGTCTGGTTTTTGTCTGCGGGCTGAAGGACGAAACGGATAGGGATTTTCGAGTGAAGCTGCTCACTCGCATTGAAGAGCGCCCCGATATCACTCTCGAGCAAATATCGGCGGAATGCAACCGCATTGCAAACCTTAAAAGCGAAAATGCAATGATAACTGGTGGGGCAGAGCACAGTGTACTGGCAGTACAAAATGGCGAACGGAACCATCATAGGTTTTCCGATAAAGGATCGCGCTCGCATCGCACGTTTCGCGATGGCCGATCAAGGAACGATAAGCCAAGTAACGCATGCTGGCTATGCGGTGGTTGGCATTGGGTTGAGGATTGTCCGAAATCCGCCCATAAATGCAAAGCGTGTGGTGAAGCGGGTCATCGGGAGGAACGCTGTCGCAAGCGGAGAAATTACGTTGGTCGTAAAAGCTATCGACCGCCACGGTCTACTAAAACCGTTAGAGTATGCAGCGTGCGAGCCACCCGTAAGTTTGTGGAAGTTTCCATCAATGGGACTAACGTTCGTTTGCAGTTGGACACGGGTTCAGATATATCGGTCATAGGTCGGACCGCATGGGAGAGTTTGGGGAAGCCATCATTGGTTAAACCTACCGTGTGTGCAAAAACTGCCTCTAATGAGAGACTGGAGCTGCTAGGCGAGTTTAAAGCGGACGTTACTGTATGCCACGCCACCAAGCCAGCGATCATCCGTGTGGCTCAAGTTGACCTGCTCTTGCTGGGAGCAGATTTGGTGGATAGTTTTGGCCTTGGGTCCGTCCCGATGGATAAGTTCTGTGCAACCATCTCAACGAATACGCACGTTCCGAAAGCGTTACAAGCCAGTTTTCCCGAAGTGTTTCATGGTACAGGGCTTTGTACAAAAGCGCAGATCAAGCTGCAGCTTAAAGAAAACTGCAGTCCAGTTTTCCGTCCAAGACGACCCGTGGCATATGCAATGCAGGCCACTGTTGAGAAGGAACTAGACCGATTGGTGAATATGAATGTTATCACCCCCATCGATTACTCCGAATGGGCAGCCCCAATCGTAGTCGTACGTAAGAGCAACGGCAGTATTCGAATCTGTGGAGATTATTCGACTGGCCCGAATGCTGCGCTTCAACCGCATGAGTATCCGTTGCCGTTGCCTGATGACATTTTTGCAAAGTTGGCTCACTGCAAATTTTTCAGCAAAATAGATCTGTCGGACGCGTTTTTGCAGGTCGAGATCGAAGAGTGTTACAGGCCTCTTCTGACAATAAACACGCACCGAGGTCTTTACCTGTATAATCGTCTGCCTCCCGGTTTAAAGATAGCACCAGCCGCATTCCAGCAGATTATCGATGCGATGCTTGCCGGTTTGTGTGACACGTCTGGTTATATGGATGACGTTGTCGTCGGGGGTAGGACTGAACGAGAGCACGATGAGAATGTCAGCAAGGTGCTCCAGCGTGTAAAAGATTTTGGGTTTACGATCAAGGCCGAAAAATGCGCATTCAAGATGCAGCAAATAGAATACCTCGGGCACATCATTGACCGAACAGGTTTAAGGCCGAACCCAAAGAAGATCGACGCCATAATAAAGCTTCCAGCGCCATCAAATGTTAATGAAGTCCGGTCGTTTTTGGGCGCAATAAATTATTATGGCAAATTTGTTCCCAGGATGCGGGATTTGAGGTACCCCCTGGACGATTTACTCAAAAATGAGAGCCGTTTTGTTTGGACGAAACAGTGCGAAAGTGCATTCAACAGGTTTAAGGAGATCTTGAAATCAGACTTACTCCTAACCCACTATGACCCGAAAGCCGAAATCATCGTAGCCGCAGACGCATCCTCAGTTGGACTCGGAGCCACCATTAGCCACAGGTTTGCAGATGGATCCATTAAGGTGGTGCAGCACGCGTCGCGGGCCTTAACAAAGGCAGAGGCCGGGTATAGCCAAATAGACCGCGAAGGATTGGCCATCATCTTTGCGGTAACACGCTTCCACAAAATGCTCTATGGCAGGCATTTTAAACTCCAAACGGACCATAGGCCATTGCTCCAGATTTTTGGCTCAAGGAAGGGCATTCCAGTATATACTGCTAATCGGCTGCAACGGTTCGCGCTTACGCTGCAGCTGTACGACTTTGAGATAGAGTACATACCGACGGACAAATTCGGGAATGCGGACCTTCTGTCGCGGCTTATCAACAAGCATGCGAAACCGGAGCCGGAGTACATGATCGCGAGCATCGAGCTGGAGAAGGTTGTAAGTTGTGTAGCCATAGAATCACTAAAACCATTTCCGATTCGTTTTAGAGAAGTTGCAACGGCTACAGGAAATGATGTTTTGCTACGCCAAGTTTACGGGTACATCCAAGCAGGTTGGCCTCGAAACATGGCTTATGGTGCGGATTTGGCTCGATTTCACAGCAGAAAAGATGCGCTTACGACCGTTGAAGGATGTATTCTTTTCGGAGAGAGGGTAGTGGTCCCCGCTGTTTTGCAGAAAAGATGCCTGAACCAGCTGCACCAAGGACATCCAGGCATCCAGCGGATGAAGGCGATCGCGCGCAGTTTCGTTTATTGGCCATCACTGGACAACGACATCGCCGATTGCGTCGCTACCTGCGGAGCGTGTCAAGCTGCAGCCAAATCCCCACAAGCAGCGGCGCCATCATTTTGGACAAAACCATCCGGTCCTTGGCATCGGGTACACATCGACTACGCCGGTCCAGTGGATGGAGCGTATTTCCTGGTCGTGGTAGACGCCTTCTCAAAATGGCCGGAAATAGTAAAAACCGCAAGTATCACCTCATCGTCTACAATTACCATCTTACGAGGAATATTTGCTAGGTTTGGACCGCCGGTCACATTAGTCAGCGATAATGGCACCCAGTTCACCAGCGAGGTCTTCAAGGAGTTTTGTGAGCGTAACGGCATTAGGCATATACGAACTCCACCCTTTCATCCACAATCGAATGGTCAGGCCGAGCGGTTCGTGGACACGTTCAAGCGTGCGTTGAAGAAGATACGAGTTGGAACCACATCGCTGGAAGAAGCCTTGGATCTATTTCTTCAGACCTATCGATCCACACCAAATCCGGTTTTAGAGCAACGTACCCCAGCCGAGCTTATGATTGGAAGAACATCTAGGACGGTTCACCATTTGCTACGGCCGCCAGCAACATCAGACACCATCACTGGAAGTGACTTTCGTGAGTGGCAGCCGGGTGATCTAGTTTACGCAAAGGTGTACAAGGCGAACTCTTGGAGCTGGATGACCGGAAGGATAATTCGCCGAGTGGGTAACGTGATTTACGAGGTAGTTACCCAAGACCAGCGAAGGCATCGACGGCACGTGAATCAGCTCCGACGTCGAAGTGCTGGCCCAGATGATCAGATCCAGAAAAAGGAGCATCAGCTGCCCCTTTACATCCTGTTGGATGAATGGGATTTGCCGCATCAATCGTGTAGTCTACCGGCGTCTTCAGCACCGCCATCCTCACTACATTCGGCATCAGTGTCAGCACCGCCAGCGCAGGTGGAAACATCATCATCGCCAGCATCATCGCAAGCAGCGCCCGCAAACTTCATAGAGGAACCAACCCCGACTATTGACAGAGACAACATCCAGCAGGCACGGCTACCACGACGTTCTTCTAGGTCTAGAAGACTGCCTCGTAGGTTCAGCGCGTACCGGCTGACTTAAAAGGGGGAGGTGTTGTGTGAGGTGCTGTATGCACCGTGAGCGCGCAGCGTTACGCACCGTTACTCGGTGCTGTCACCGATGTGTCACGTTACAGCTACCGATGTGCGGTGTCGTTCGGTTACCTTCGGCTGCGCGCGCTTCCATTTGCCAAGCTCTCTTCCAACGCGGCCACCCGAGAGAACGGACGTGTGTACTGTAGTGTCTTTTTAATATGTAATAAAGTTTTTAATTGTGTTTTAAATGTATGTAAACCGTGCAGGTATTTTATTGTATTGTGACAAACACAAAACCTTTGGTGGTCCTTCCTCAAGTACTTCGGTAACAAAACTAAAACCATTGGCCGTTCTGGAGTACAATAAGGAAAAGTGTGGAATAGACTACTCAGATCAAATGGTGTCATATGCTACGACCATGAGAAGAGGTATAAAATGGTATCGCAAACTAGGCATACAGCTTTTGCTCGGAATTTGAGTTGTAAACGCGTGTGTGGTTTATAAAAAAGCAACAAACAAAAATATAAATATCCGTAACTTCCGAGAAATTATAGCGGAACAATTATTAGGATTGCCTGCCAATAATGTTACACGAAATTTGGAGAAAAAAAATAATCATGTCATTGCTATACGCAAAAATAATGTAGGAAAACCCGTTAGGCGTGCATGTCAACGTTGTTATTCCATGAAAAGAGACGAGATGGTACGGGCAAAAGCACGATCAAATATAAAAAAACGACAAAATATTGTCCAGGTTGTTCAAATCAGCCACAAATGTGTGAAGAATGCTACCGAATTATACATAATAGTAATAAAAAATGAAGTTCTTCGAAAATTAAATCTCGTTATTTTACAACAGTGAGTGCAAATACACGTACACAACCCACCAACACAACAACCAGATGGTTGTGCAAGTTCGTAGTATTCGTACTCTCCGTATACGGCACGTCGAGCCGATTTGTTGTCACCCAAAAAGCGGGTGACGCGGCCTGGTGAGAAGTATCGCCGTCACAAACTTTTTGGGTGACACGGCAGTCAAAGTGTTAATGAATCTTTTGAGAAGAGTCATTCATATGAATCTTGAATGAAGAGTCATTCAAATCATGAGTCGACTCGGAAGATTCATGAATTTATTCATGAATGAAGATTCAAGAATCTCCATACATTCATGAATCTTCAAAACACCATAAATCTTCATAGAATTATGATTTTACGCATTTTTTATGCGTCTTATCTGCAATGGAAAACCGTATTTGATTTAAGTTCTATATGTAGGTTTTATAAATGTTTCGAGGTGTGCCAGCAGGATGATCTACTAAGAGAATAAACCTTTTGGCTGTTCAGTTTCTAGCGTGAAAGTTCAATGCTATCAATCTGTTGCGGTAGTGTTTCTGCGCCTTTCGCATAGCTAAATAATAGTACGAACGTACAATGATTGTAAGTTTATTCTTTTACTTTATAAATTTAGTAAGATTATGAGGTTTATTCTCACAGTGGATCATCCTGCTAGCACCCTCGATATATATTCATAAAACGTACATGCAGAACCTTCATCAAATACAGTTTAGCATTGAAAACAAGACGCGTAAAAAATGCGTAAAATCATGAATCTAGGAAGATTTATGAATTTTTGAAGATTCATGAATCTATAAACATTCATGAATCTATGAAGTTTTATGAATCTATAAAACATCATGAATCTATGAAACATCATGAACCAATAAAACATCATTAGTCTATAAAACATCACGAATCTATGAAGATTCATGAATCTATAAAGTTTCATGAATCTATAAAATGCAGATTCAGATTTAGAATTCAGAATCATTCATTCATTTCAAAGATTCATTAATATTCATGAATATGAATCAGCTTCATCCAACACTAAAGGAGATCGTAAATCCAGCTCGGGTTTTCTCATCTCATTAATGAGTTGAGGAACACGAAAGAAAACTTGTGTTTGATTATCATCCATAGAGGCAGAGTTTATTAACTATTTTGAATTTTTACTACAGATTATTTTGAAGGAAAGTTTTGAAGAACCGATTGCAGTATGGGGGAACAATCAATCCTGTACAGAGCTGGTGCAATCCGATGGTATATATAATACCTCAATGCACATTGATACAAAACAAACGGGGGGACGGTCCGGATGGGATTTGAACCCCGGTCCTGCCGTTACACCATCGCGTTTACGAAGCGTTTACGTAGGAAATGAATTGAATTGCGATATCCACCGACTGAACGAATGGAGGCATATGTTCTTACGAAGCCGTTGGATCGTGTGAAGAGACACCGTGTGGCTATTGGTTTGAAAAATTTAATATACCTTCGTTGAGGAGGAGTGTTCTGATACGTTATAACACATAATACAATAGCCTACGTTGTGTTGGATATAGTAATGAGCTGAAACTAATAGTTCACTGAAAAAAACAAGATTAACAACAGTAAAAATTGCCTGGAGTGGAATCTTTCCAGCTGTACGCCGGACTTTCAGAATAGTGTCGGAGGGGAAACCTGTTGGATATAGAAGCATCTAGTATGCAACGAAGCCAAAAGAGTTTACCTGATTAACGTAGTAATAATAAATCAGAACCTTGTATTAACTACACGTATCATTTCACGCCTCAAACTACTCTGTTCTAACAGGCTATGGGCCCAGGGCATTTTTCGGAAGAAAAGTGAATATTTGTCTCGTTACGTTCGTAAAATCGTTGTTCCAGAATGGATGGCCGATTTAGTATGGTGAAACTGAACAACAGTAACTACAACAGCTGGCGCTTCAAAGTGGAATTGCTGTTGGTCCGTGAGGATCTTTGGTGCTACGTGGAACCAGGAGTGATGCCGGAAGCAGTGTCGCAAGATGTTTGGGACGCCGGTGTAGCCAGGGCCAGAGCGACAATAGGCCTACTCATTGAAGACAACCAACACGGATTGATTCGATCGTCGAAGACAGCACGTGAGGCGTGGTTATCGTTGCAGAACCATCATAGGAAAACGACACTTACATCGAAGGTGTCATTGCTGAAAAAGGTTTGCGAAAAACGTTTTTCGGAAGGCGATGACATGGTCGAGCACTTATTCGAGATGGAAGAACTGTACGAGCAGCTCCAAAATGCCGGACAAGAACTTGCTGAAAATCTCAAAGTCGCGATGATTTTCGAAGCCTACCAAGTTCGTTCGACACTTTTACCATCGCATTAGAGACTCGATCTGATGAGGATCTTACGATGGAGTTGGTGAAAAGGAAGCTGATCGATGAGATCGAAAAGCATCGTGGAGCGTCAATGGATTCGGTGTTGAAAGTTGGTGCTGGAAAACGTCGGGAGAGGCAGCAGAAACCTCTGGTGTGTTACCAGTGCAACAAGACGGGTCACAAGAAGCTGGATTGTCCGGAATTGACTCGAGCTCCGGAAAGCAGCAACAGACGTGGCAAGATACATCGAAAGAAGGACGATACAGTTACTTTTGCGTTTGCCGGGGTAAGTGAAAGATACAGCGATTCAAAGTTATGGGTTGTAGATTCTGGGGCATCTAGCCATATCGTCGCAGACCGGAAATATTTTAGTGAATTGCGAAGCAGCGATGTGAAATGGGTGAAATTGGCCGATGGAAAACGAGCTCCAGTTGACGGAATAGGTATCGTGTATATTACGTTGTGTGACGAAAACGGAGTATCGAGGGAGGTCAAGTTGAGCGATGTGTTGTCTACGCCAAGTTTAACCATGAATTTGTTGTCGGTGTCGCAGAACTAATAAAGGTGCAAGAGTGGAGTTCGACGATCATGTTGGATGTCGAATTATGTACGGTAAAGCGACAGTGGCGTGTGCACATTCCGTCAATGGATTGTACGTTTTGGAACAGCCGGACAAGATCGTGTTGGCAGCTAGAAGTAACCACAATCAGGAATGCGAGCACATATGGCATAAAAGGTTCGGGCATCGTGACATGAGAGCTATAAATCGAATAAACAAAGAGAAGCTTGCGACTGGATGTAATATGAATAAGTGCGGCATTGAGGAACCTTGTGATTGTTGTTTGAAGAACAAGAGTGTACGAATTCCATTCCCGAAACAATCGATATCATCCACGAAGGCGACGATGGATCTCGTTCATACTGACGTTTGTGGACCATTAGAGACAGCTTCCGTTACCGGTTATCGTTATTTCATGACGGTAATCGACGATCACTCAAGGTACTGCGTTCTGTATTTGCTTAGACAGAAGTCGGAAGTAGCTCTTAAGATCGGGGAGTACGTGGCAATGGCGAGGAATATGTTCGGGCGCAATCCGAATTCGTTCGGATCAAGGAGGAGAATATCGCGGGAATAAGTTAAGGGAATTCTACAAACGACAAGGCATTCAAGCGCAGTTTACGGCAGGATACAGTCCTCAGCAGATTGCAGGAGTTGCAGAGCGAAAGAATCGATATCTTTTGGAGATGGTTCGATGCATGCTTGCCGACTCAAGCATGCAGCAATGTTATTGGGCTGAAGCGTTAAACACAGCAGTTTACTTGCAGAACATCTTGCCTACAACATCAGTTGCAGTTTCACCATTCGAGCTGTGGTACGGAGTAAAGCCTGACGTCAAACATTTGAAGGTTTTTGGTTGCAGTGCGTGGGTACATATCCCAAAGACAAAGCGAGGAAAGCTTTCAGCTACTGCAAAACGGCTCACTTTCGAAGGTTATTCGTCGGAGCACAAGGCATATAGATTGCTTGACGAAGATACACGAAAGGTAATTGTTAGTAGAGACGTTTGGTTTGATGAGAACACCAAGCGTTTAACAAACGAACGTACTAGTAAAGCCGATCATAATGTGGAAATAGAGTTTCAGACAGCTACTAAGAAATCTGAATTGTTTCATCAAGAAAGTGATAGCGAAGATGAAACGTTTGATACGGCCACTAGTGATATCATTTAAGAAAATGAAGATCATGTCCCTGCAAATGATTCTAACGAATGTGAAGACATCGAATGTGTACCGAGAAGGTCAAATCGAACAACGAAAGGAGTACCAGCGAAGCTGTATCCAGAAGTAACCGGTGTTACGAAACAAGACACTTGCGAACCAAGAAGCTACTTGGAGGCGATGCAGAGTGTCGATAAAACGGCTTGGATATCTGCTATGGAGGAGGAGATAGCCTCTTTGATCGAAAACCAGACCTGGGAGCTAGTACCGATGCCAGCAGGAAAGAAAGTTGTCGGATGTAAGTGGACATACAACATGAAAGAAAATGAAAACGGTCAGGTGGTACGCTATAACGCGAGATTGGTCGCGCAAGGATTTTCTCAACAGTTCGGCACGGATTATGATGAAGTCTTTGCCCCAGTGGCGAAACAAACCACTCTTCGTACCTTGCTGTCGATAGCTGCTAAGAAGAATCTGGTGGTAAAGCACTTGGACATCAAATGCGCTTATCTGTATGGCTACTTATCTGATGAAGTTTATATGAAGCAGCCACCAGGATTTCAGTCGGGAGAAAATCTGGTGTGTCGGCTCAAGCGGAGCATATATGGTCTGAAACAGTCAGCACGTGTATGGAACAAACAGATTGATCATACATTTAGAAACATGGGTTTTCAATCCGGGAAAGCAGACTCGTGCCTGTATATAAGAAACAAGAATGGTAAGCGTTGCTTAATTCTTATCTACGTGGATGATATGCTCATATTTTGTGATTCGGAGGATGAATACAACAGCATACAATCTACACTTGATTCGTAAAGGAATTCAAGGTGTCAAAGCTTGGTGATATACGGCAGTTCCTGGGCATACATGTAAGAGTAAACTTATTGTAGTGGGGTACCGCTGTACTCGTACCGCGGTGCAAAGGATAACGAAACGGAGCGGAGAGCGGAGAGCGAGAGAATTTATAAAAGCGTGAACTCAACAATAAAAGGGGAAATTGATCGCGATAACGCCAAGGTGATCGGACGTGTGACATTTACTCTAATCCGAAACTCGACGTAATTATAACCATTCTTCTACCTTACATAAATGTTGAAAAAGTCAAAGGACATTATACGCTTGACCAGAAGAATTACATCGAGAAAGTCATTGCTCAGTTTGGTCATTAAAATTCGAAACCATCGAAGATACCCATCGATCCCGCGTATATAAAGCAAAAGGAGGAGAAATTACTGGAAACGAATGAATCGTATCGATCGTTAGTGGGGAGTTTGCTGTATGTTGCGGTGAATACACGACCCGATATTTGTATCAGTACGTCATTACTGTGCAGGAAGGTATCGAATCCGACTAACGTTATCTGTCGGGAACTAAGGATCTGCGTTTACACTTAGGCGATGGTAATGGAAAACTCGAAGGTTTCGCGGATGCTGATTGGGCCGGTAATGAAGATGACAGAAAGTCGAATTCCGGGTTTCTGATCAAATATTGCGGAGGACTCATAAGTTGGGGAACCAGAAAACAAACGTGTGTTTCGCTTTCGTCAACAGAAGCTGAGTTCGTGTCATTGTCCGTCTGTTGCCAAGAACTACTGTGGATCAAACGACTGTTAGGTGATGATCTTGGTGAAGAAGAAACGAATCCAATCGTCGTCTGGGAAGACAACCAGTCTTGTATCAAAATGGTAGAATCAGATCGTATTGATAGTCGTACCAAACATATTGATACCAAACATGCCTTCACTAAAGATTTGCGCCAGAAAGGAATCATCGAGCTACGTTACTTGTCAACGGATCAAATGGAAGCGGACATTATGACGAAGCCACTTGAACGAATCAAGTTGGAACGACATCGAACGGCAATCGGTGTTAAAGGATGAAGATGTCTTCGTTGAGGAGGAGTGTTGGATATAGAAGCATCTAGTATGCAACGAAGCCAAAAGAGTTTGTATGATTAACATAGTAAGCTCATAAAATAATAAATCAGAACCTTGTTTTAACTACACGTATCTTTTCACGCCTCAAACTACTCTGTTCTAACAAAACCATAGTGTATAAAGAAGTAATTGGTGTTTGAATAGTCAATACGATTACTCTTAACGAGAGTATGAATATATAGTCATATGTTTTTACTATCTTTCGCACTACATCGCACTTTTACGAATAACCTCGGGACTAAAATCCCCTGTGCTGATTGTAGATTCTGAATATGAGGATCAGAATAGAGTTGCATTGAGAAACATTGTGTAAAAAAAAAGTGATAGGTGATTGAATGGTAAATATTAATACTGATAATGCCGGTATGACTATATAACAGTATAGTTTTAAAACAATTCTAATCATTTAACCAGTGTTAAAAAACGAGCGGATTGTTTTGCCTTTTCAGTGTACTGAGCTTTTCTTTATTACCAAGCTCTTGAGATACAATAGAGAGAAAGAAAGAGCCAAAAAATTAGTCCGCTGTTCGCGCGCGCTAATATTAATTTTCCGATCTTTATCCGCTCGTGACACGTTTTCGAATGAATCGATCGTTCCCTAACTGATCCCGGGGCAGGCTCGTCCTGCCCTTTTCTGATCCTTCTTATTTCTTCTATTCTCTTCTATTCTTCTTCGTGCTTCCTAACTGACAGGGCGTTGAGAACCTTATAAAGTTTCCAACAACCAGGATTACAAAGATTTTCAGTCTGCCTCCAGCTTCCGTAGCGAGAGGACGTGTTTCGCTCGAAAGCGTCTTTACGGATCATTTGCATACAACAGAAAGAGGTTATTGTTCTCGAGTGCGAATGCGTAGTCAACGCGATTACCCGTAACGCACCTATCGGTGTCTCCTTTTTTCTCCAATATTCGTGCGGAGATTGTGCGGTATAACGCATCGATCGTGTGGCGATCGCCTTGTGTTCCTGTGGTGTGAGTGTGTGTATCTGCTGATCGTTGCGATAAGCAAGCGTATCGACGCAACGCTATCGCTTCGATCGGCGCTTGTACTACAAGCTAGTGTGTGTTTGTGTGAGTGTTTGTTTATTTGTGCATCGTGTGAAGCACTAAGCGTTACTCTTCTTTATCCGCTACGTTTTCTCCGGCCCTACCATGGCAGTAGAGCAGGATGTGTCCGACTCGGATCGGGAGAATGATCTCTCCAAGGACGTGAAAAGAAAGCTAGGACGCCCCAAGGCCGCACCAGCGGCAATAAAAAAAATGCCTTGGACGAAAGACCTTCGAAATCGAAGGCCACGTTTAGTAGTGCCCCGCCAACAAAGAGTGGTACGCTAGCAAATAGTGCCCAGCTGGCAAAGAGTGCCTCACAGAAAAACGTAAATGAGCCACTATCGTAAATGAGCCACTATGCTCTAAAGGGAGCAATCGCATCGAACCCTTTTGCAGTTTTGGGTACAGATGCAAATCGCAAGTCCAGCACGACTGCACTCGAACATATGCCTCTGAGATCAGCTAAGACCACGAGAGTATCATACAAAAAGGTAAAACAGAAAGCCTTAAAAAAAAGTAAACCTTGGGCACAACAGCGTCTTGCTAAAGCAACTCCCAGTCTCAACTCGCGACGCTGATCCTTCTACTCCCGCTCCTCAAATTGCCAGGAAGGAGCCCAAGAAGAAGCGATCCCCCCGGACCGAAGCCCCTCTGGAAAGCTTGGCTTTTTCAATCGGGGATTGTCCGAAAACCCCGTCCCTTCCCGAGATCCTAGAGTCCCTCCTCATGACCCTCAACCTCCCGCAGCACCTGCACATGATCGCCACTTGGGCCCTTCCTTTCCTGAAGGGAATGATCAAACAGTGGCTGGCCCAATGGCCATGCTTAAGTATGGTGGTCCGCCTAGACGACTAATGCCTTCGAGGGCTACCATCATACAGTGGAACTGTAGGAGCTTGCTTGGAAAGCTAAACTCTTTTAAAGCATTAGCGCAGCGCAGTTCACTCGTAGCATTCACTCGAATTAAAAATAAAGTACACCGCTCCGCATTAACGTTGAATAGAGAGCACTGTTCTTTCTCATTTCACAAGTGAACTTAATTCGCCTTTTGTTTGGCCTACATTGCACTAACTTTCACTACGCTCTGGACTAAAGTTTGGTGTGTGGACTAAAGTAGGTGTTTTATCGTGTTTTACGCGCATCTCTAAGTGATCAGCTGTTTTCCGGTGTAAGCGTCACTACGTTCATTAACCCTGCGCATCATGGCTGACCTGTGCCTATCCTGTGCGCTCCGTCCACGGATGATCTCACGTACGCTTGTGACGGCTTTTGCAAGCGTTGGGCTCATCGAGCGTGCCTTGGTGTGAGCGGCGCAGCCACTAAGGAGCTCACCAAAGGAGGATCTCAACTCCTGTGGCTGTGCCCCACATGTTCTGAGTCTCGCCACAGCAGTCGCACAATGGTATTGGAGGAACTTACCGCTGCACTCATCGAACTCAAAACACAACTAACTTCTGAGTTCGAAGCCCGCATGGTTTCTGTCGCTGGGACCCTGAAACGCACCATGATATAGTCTCTGGACCAAATCAAGGTTGCTCGTCCTGCACCGAACACATCAACATCTAACCTCCGTAAGATATCTAGCACACATACACTTGCACCCGCTGTCACTCCAACCACCAACAAACGCCAACCGGCGAAACGTCGCCTTGTGGACCGTTCCCCACCATCCGCTACTGATACTCACCCGCTGCTAACCGGCACCGCACCGATCACAACACTGGCTCTTGCCGCTTTGCTACTGCCGCCAGAAATCCCAAAATTTTGGCTCTATCTTTTGCGCTGCCGTCCAATGGCAACGACTTAAGAGGTAGCGGTTTTCGTAAAGGAGCAAACTGGTTACGAGACTGTCACCGTTACCAAATTGGTACCGGCTGGCAAAGACCCCAGCACGCTGACTTTTTCATCGTTTAAAGCTGGTATGTCGCTGGAATATCAGGAAAAGGTCCTGTCTCCATTCACCTTGCCAATCGGAACGGTGTTTAATGAGTTTGCAGATCGCCGCCATCATCACAGATACTGCCACTACCAGCAATAGTGAATATACAACTAGCACACTGACCAACCACAGCACGCACCTTGCCTCGTTACCACACCGTACCCAGCAACACATTCATTTACGCAGCTTAACATCTATTATAAGAATGTGCGTGGTGTTAGATCTAAGCTAACAAATCTTGAACTCGCCCTGAGTGTGGTCAATCATGACGACATTATCATGACTGAGACAGTGTGAGAGGATTCAACTCTTACGTCGTCGTTCTCGGATGGAAAATACATCATTTATCGGTGCGACCGCTCATCACCGGGTAGCAGTCTATCGAGAGGCGGTGGTGTCTTAATTGCTTGCCTCTCTAAGTTTTTTTCGTCGCGATTAGATATCCCCGATAGTTCACTTGAACTTATTTTTGTCCTGTTTGCGATTATGATGATACTGCGCCTTCGGTCAGGCAACTCGCACAGCAGCGGCAAGACAGGATTGAGAGAATGCGCCTCTCAATCCGCTTAGGAGAGGTAAGGTAGGAGGCTCGGATCATATGAATAGGATGAAATATATTTAGTGTTAAGGAAAAAGCCAATCAGCCAACAACGTCGAACGAGTTTTGAACAGAAAGAAATTATTTTAGTAACGTTCAAACATTATTTTAAAATAATGTTTAAATTAATTAACGTATAAATTAATTAAATAACGTTCAAGTTAATCTCGGTGAATTCTCCGTGTTTCTGGCAGCGAGATCTCTATTACACTCTATTTCTACAGTACAATCCCGCGCGAGAGATAAAGGCGTTGTACTTATCTGTGGAGATTTTAATCAATCATCAATCAAGTGGACACACCGTGATGGTTATTTCGTACCGTCAGATTCTTTACCTTCCTCAACTTATTTTTCTGACGAAAAAACTGGATAAAATTAAAGGCAAATATCAGGAATAGGTAATTAACTTAACAGGCAATTGGACCTAGTTTTTATTTCTGAAACCGCGACGTACTACGTTTCTCCCGTCTCCCGTTCAATCGATCTAATCGTTCCTCTAGATACGTACCACCCCGCTGTAGAATTTGATTTGAATGTGCCGCTACCACACAAAGAACAACGTCTAGCTAGGAGAAGACTTAATCTCAGAAAAATAGTTTTGGTGAAATTCATCGCGATTTTTGAGAGCTCCGACTGGTCCTTTCTTGATTCACTATGCTCCGTGAACGATGCGGTGAATCGATTTACGTCTATTGTTAATACCGCTTTCCCTCTATGTTGTCCTATTTCCAAACTCCATACTTCCCCACCGTGGTATGATCGAACCCTACGTTAACTTAGCACAGATAGATCACGTGCACTTCGCAGACTACGTCGATGGCCTTCCGTATTTAACCGAATATTTAAATACTCGGCTTCAGCGTTCCGAATTTATAATCGAGCAAGGTACAGACTATACCGTGGAAAACTTCAGTCCCGTCTTCATCGTCAACCGAAGTGTTTCTGGTCTTATGTGAACAAGCGTCGTAATTCCTCTACCTTTCCCTCCTCTGTATCCCTGAGTTCGATCACAGCAGACAATGCGGCTGTACTCTTTTTGCTGAGCACTTCTCCAGTAATTTCTCTGTACCGGCGGGTCAATCCGATCCTCTGTCCGAGAGTGCAACGCCTTTTCCCAGCTACGGTGGCTCTGAACTCATCAGTCCTGATGCTGTTGAAGCTACACTATCCAAGCTCAGGCCTTCCTTCTCTCCCGGACCAAATGATATCCCTGCCCCTGTTCTCAAAAATTGTAATGTTGTGTTTGTTCCAATACTTGTAAAGTTATTCCGCATGTCCTTATATTCCTCTATCTTTCCTGATATGTGGAAGCGTGCTTGATTTGTACCTATCCTAAAAAAAGGTAACCCGTCGTTGGTCTCAAATTACCGCGGCATCTCACTTCAATGTGCGATATCAAAGATGTTTGAGCACTTGCTTCATTCATTCCTTTTCCTCCAGGCCGTTTATCATCCCTCAACAGCATGGATTTCTTCCCAACAGATCTACCACTACTAATCTTATGTCATTCACTTCCTTCATCTCCTCTAAATTAGAATCCGCACAACAAGTTGATGCCGTATATACTGATTTTAAATCGACTTTCGACCGCGTCCCTCACTTCTTACTTCTTCATAAATTATCCCAATTAGGCATAAGCCACTTCTTTGTCTCGTGGTTGCGTTCTTTTCTGTGTGATCGTTCGTATTATGTTAAGTAAAATAACGAATTCTCCTACCCTTTTTCCTCCTCTACGGGCGTCCCACAAGGTAATGTCCTTAGCCCTTTGTTGTTTGTTATTTTGATTAATGATGACAGTACCATGTTTCCTAATGATTGCTTCTTTTGCTATGCAGATGACTTAAAAATCTTTCTCTCTTTTTTTCTATTTACTCTGATGGAGATTACGAGTCTCTGCAAGGCATCCTTGACTGTTTCTCTAATTGGTGCGCTCGTAATTCCATAACCCTCTGTATCGACAAGTGTAGCATCATTTCCTTTAGCCGATCCCGAATTCCCATCAGCTACCCCTATGCTCTTGACAATCAGTTTCTTAAGCGAGTCACGGCTATCAAAGACTTGGAAATCTTGTTGGACAAAAATCTCTCCTTCAGTCTCCAAATTGATTCCGTGGATGGGAGAGCTTGGAAGACGCTTGGCTTGTTTAAGCGTATTGCTCGCGACTTCTCGAACCCCTAATGCCTCAAAGCTGTTTACTGCTCGCTGGTCAGATCGATTCTGGGGTACTGCTCAATAGTCTGGTCTCCCCTAGCGAAAACTCATATTGAGCGTACTGAGCGAGTGCAGCGTTCGTTCACCAGGTTTGCAGTACGTAAATCACTCGGTAAGCTTTCCTTCCCCCTGCCTCAGTACGAGTCCATGTGTCAGCTGCTGAGGCTGGATTCGTTTGAAATTCACCGTTCCCAGGCAACTCATCAACCCCAATCAACCTTTGTTGCCGCTCTCCTTCTCGGTCATACCGATGCTCCAGCTTTGTTATCATGTGTTCCATTTTACATCCCATCCCTGATTAGTGTTCAAAAGAGTCACACTTTAACCTGAACACCCACCCCTGGACAAGATATGATTGAAACTGTCGCCGTCAAGGGAGGCGTTTAAAGCATTCCGGGACACGGGCTCGAGGTCTTTATATAAAAAATACAAAGGACTGGATAGGTCGTGTAAAAACCTGATGAAGGCGAAGACAAAGGGTGGCTGAATGAATTTGCCCACAAGCTTTGTCCCGATTTCGTTCCTGCGCAAAACTTTACACAAAATGCGCCAGACCCAGACCCTATCACCTTTCACTATGGTTGAGCTATCGCTTGCTATCCTTTCAAGCAAAAATTCTTCCCCAGACCTGGATCAGATCAACAGCAAACTGCTGCAAAATATTCCCGACATAGGCAAGTACCATCTGTTAAGAATCTTCAACAATATGTTGGAACTATGTTGGAAACAATAACAGAACTCCAAAACTAAAAGTTGTCACTATTTTGAAGCCTGGCAAATCGCCATCAAGACATGATTCATATCGGCCAATATCGTTACTTTCGTGTCTAAGGAAACTCCTTGAAAGGATGATTTTCTTACGTTTAGAAGAATGGTTGGAAAAAAAACAACCTGCTATCTCAGATACTCAGTTTGGTTTTCGTAAAGCCAGGGGTATTAATGACTGCTTAGCGCTTTTAGTGACAGAAATAGAGCTTGCACCCCGTGCACGCAAGTAGAACATGGGGTCTATCTTCTTTGGCATACAGGGGGCATTTGACTCAGTTTCTCCATACTAACTGAGTCAAAAGTTAGAAAATGCAGGCCTGGGACCAAAGTTGAATAACCTCTTTTTCAACCTTTTGTCGGTAAAAGCTATGAGCTTCAACGATGGTCACGTGCAGCTAAAACGGACCAGTTTCCATGGACTAGCATAAAGTTACTACTTGAGCCCCCTGTTAAATAACTTTTATGTAAGTGAGATAGACTAGCCCTAGCGCCTAGAGATTAGACTAGATTTGCAAGCAGAGACGCCGACGAAACACAACTGGCTTTACAAACCACTCTGGACAATCTTGCCGAGTGGTCAGAAAACCTTGGCATCAAGTTCTCTGCGAAACGAAAACTGAGATGGTAGTCTTTTCTCCTTTTAGCGACACGTGAAAAAACAGGGAGAAAAGACTAAATGACCCGGAAATAGATGTCTTTTTATATGGTGAAGAGGTATCAACATCCGACAATTTTCGATACCTTGGAGTTTGGTTCAATACTAGACTAAACTGGATTACAGACTTCACCCATCTGGTGCAAAAATGCATTAAAAGAATCAACTTTCTAAGGACAGTCACAGGATTCTGGTGGGGCGCACTTTCATCAGACATCCTGAGACTGTATAAGACAACGGTACTATCCGTATTGGAATATGGAAGCATATGCTTCCATTGGTCATTCAACACGCTGTTGAAATTGAAACAAAGATCATATCAATAAACGCAGCTGCGGAGGAATATATAAACTCCGTAACGGCAGTACACAATTTGATCGGTGTCATTACACTCACACGTTTTATCGATGGTCTCGAAGGAACATTATCGTTGTACCGTCAAGTTGTAAGCAGAACTCTAAATCGTTCTGCGAAGCTTATTCGGTATCCATAGAATACACGAACGCATCATATAGGAAAAATTTAGAGCATACTAACACTGATGAGCGAGGAAGGAAGAAATACGATAGCGAAACGCCATTAAATTCGTACACTTACCGGAAAAAAACTCGATAAACCACGAGAAGGGATGAACCGCAGTCTAACAAATTAAAAAAAAAAAAAATATATATATATATATATATATATATATATATATATATATATATATATATATATATATATATATATATATATATATATATATATATATATATATATATATATATATATATATATATATATACATATATTCATATACATATATATACATAACGTTGATGTTTGCATGCGCACGTGACATTCAAGAATGCATATCAACAATTCGCAATCCGGCGAAAAAGCAAACGGCAACGAACTTAATTTTCATATGGTTGTAGGGAATAGGTTGAATAGTTGTTACTTTGTAACGGCGCTATCGTTGGAGGGACGGTCGATTATTCAGCGGTAGTCGCGCTAGCAACCGGGAGAGGGCGCTCGTTCGGATCCCGTCGGCCAGGACGCGAACGCTGACGTTGTGGTAGTTGCGCTGACCGAAAGGAGCCCTTTTCGATCCCGACCAGCGTAGCAAGCGGACAAATTTTTAGCGACGAAGCGAGTTAAGTATCAAGAATAAACTCTGTGTTAAAGCTGAAAAAGCCGTGTCATTTACTGGTCGGGGTTGCATTGGCAACAGTTGTAATGGAAATGGTTGGGAATGGTTGTAGGGAATAGAAACACTTGAAAAATAATAACTTCTTACCATATTTGCAAATTTTTACGACCAAGGGAATATTAAGCGACAGCGACAACCTCGAGGTAGTAGAAGAGTTCTGCTATCTTGGGACTGTCGTAACTTCGGATAACGATGTCAGCAGCGATATCCGGAGACGCATTGCTCAGGGGAATCGTGCCTAGTACGGCCTTCACCGTCTGCTGAGATCCAGAAGACTTCGCGACCGCATGAAATGTGAGATATATCGCACACTGATTCGCCCGGTGGTCCTATATGGGAGGATGCAAACGCTCTTGGTGTGTTTGAACGTCGCATCCTCCGGACCATCTTTGGCAGTGTGTTCAAGCATGGAATGTGGAGGAGAAGGATGAACCATGAGCTTGCTGAGCTAAACGGAGAACCGGCTAAAGAGAAAAGCTAAAGAATCGTATCCTGACGGTGCCAAAGACCGGCAGGATACGATGGCTGGGGCGTGTTATGAAGATGCCGGACTCATGCCCCGCCAGGAAGGTATTCGTCAGCGATCCCCAGTTCGGCACGAGGCGTCAGGGAGCACAGCAGGCGTTCGTTGGCTGGATCAGGTGAAAGGTGACCGGTCGGAAATCGGGTGCCTACACGGATGGGAAGCTGCAGCCAGGGATCGAGTTTCCTAAAAATCTTTTGTTGACCGGGCCATGTCACGACGACGTGCTCTTTAAAAGAGCAGGCCAACATGAGTGAGTGAGTTAGAGAATTGACACAGGGGCGAACAAAAATTAAATTTCGCATACACACGTAAATTTGGAGAATTGCGCAAACGAGAACAACATTTTCGTAAAAAGTTTAAAAGAAAACCAACGTGTTATGACATCAGCTTCTTTCGATATTTTTGGTATAAATAGATCAATCAAATTCTACGTTTGTTAGTTTCATGTTTTTTTTACGGGCTTATTGGTTACGAATCATTGAAAGATCTCAACACATTTCTGCACATTCGCAACGATACGCTGAAAATTGGACGGAAAATATTTACATTGCATAAAAATTTATAGGAAGCCATTCAACAACTTTTAATGCACAACAGACACATTTCATTGCAATAGAAACTGAAAATGACGGGGATTTCATTATAGAAGAAGAAAAATCATATGCTAAATTTTTCATTTTACCCGGCATTTATATCAAAGGAAAGAAAGCAATTATAGCTCTAAAAACAATATTGACAAACATATTGAGGTAAACTTAAACGAAATTGAAATCGTCAGTAACAAATTCCTCGAAAATGAAGGACCTAAAATAGAACATTCCAAAAGTTTCGAACTTACCGACGATTATCTCACTGATTACGAACTAAAAGCAATAAGAAATTTAATGAGAGAAATACCAGAAGTTTTATACTTCGACGAAGACAAGTTATCATTCACACATAAGATCAAAGATGAAATCAGAGCAGTCGATAACATTCCAATTCATACAAAGTCCTACAAATATACTAGGGTATTTGAAACTGAGGTACAAGATCAAGTAAAAAATGCTTCGTGATGGTATAATCCGTGAATCCATATCTCCATACACTTCTCCGGTTTGGATCGTAACGAAAAAAAAAACAAGATTCAACAGGACTGAAAAAGTATCGTTTAGTCTGTAATTACCGGAAACTGAATGAAAAAAACATTTCAGATAAATACCCTATACCGGACATTACTGAGATTTTGGACAGATTAGGTAGAGTTCCTATTTCTCTTCAATAGATCTCGTAGCAGGTTTTCACCAAGTTCAGTTTTGAAGAGGATGAAACAGACAAAACAGCATTTGCTGTTAGTTCAGGGAAGAATTCAGGGAAGTAATTAACAAGGAAGCCTTTTGGACTAAAAAATGCTCCCTCTACTTTTCAGAGAGTTATGAATACGTTTCTAAGAGAACGCCGTTTTGCCTTGTCTATATGGATGATATCATCATATTTTCGAGCTCTTTTCAAGAACACGTAAAAGATATTCGAAGCATCTTACAGAAATTAAAAGACGCAAGATTAAAATTACAAATCGAAAAGCGCCACCTTTTTCAAAAAAAAGAACTATTTTTGGGCCACACGGTCACAAATGAAGGCGGTAAACCTAATGTAGACAAAATAGAAGTTATAAAAAATTGGCCGATGCCAATTTTTCCATAAGAAGGTAGGTTATTACAGACGGTTTATTCAAAACTTTGCCAAGCTCATTAAGCCATTAACCATATTACTACGTAAGGATAACGAGTTCGTTTTCACACCTGATAAAGTAAAATGTTTTGAAAAATGCAAGTCACTGTTGGCCATGGACCCGATTTTAGTTTATCTCGATTTTCAGAAACCTTTCATTTTGACAAAACAGACGCTAGCGATTTGGCCGTTGGTGCCGTATTGTCCCAAGAAACTATAGGGAAAGGTCGACCTGTTGCGTATGCATCCAGGGCATTAAATAATACAGAAGAAAATTACTACACAACTGAAAAAGAACTGTTAGCTATAGTCTGGGCCGTGAAATATTTTCGACCGTATTTACACTGAAGAAAATTTACTTTGATAACGGACCAACAACCTCTTATAAATTCTATGACTAGTGCAAATCAGAAAATAATAAGATGGAAATTAGCACTAGCAAAATTTGATTTCGACATAGTTTACACAAACCAGGAAAAGAAAATATCGTGGCAGATGCTCTATCTCGAATTAAGCCCAACGAAATCGACATGAGCAAAGGAGAAATTAATGCTAACGATACAGTCCACTCGGCAGATACGAGTGACGAACATTATATAAGAACATCGGAACGGTCAACAAATACGTTTAAAACACAAATTGTCCTAAAATTGGGAGACGAAAGCGAATCACATGAGCAAGTTTTCCCAACGTACCAATGATTTACAATAAGCAGGCCAGAGTATTCAGAAAAACATACAGTTAGTATCTTTCGAGCAAATATTAATACTAAAGGAACCAATTGTATTCATGGTCCCACATCAATTATTCAAATGGTACAAGAAACCATTCGCAAATATTTTTGTCAATATAAAATATTTAAACTGTTTTATTACCCCTTGTTGGTTTCAGATGTGAAAAAAGTCGAAGATCAAGAAGCGATAATCAAGAAAACTCACGAGCGTGCACACAGAGGGATAAAAGAAAATGTAGCCCAAATACTCGAATCCTATTTCTTTCCAAACATTCTAAAAAAAGTAAGAATCATAGTTTATAACTGAGCAATTAGTAAACGAGTCAAGAATGATCGAAATCCATCTCAGTTGATAAATAAAAGTGTCAGCGTAGAGAAGCCACACGAAAAAATCCTTATCGATTTTTTTTTTCATAAATCTAAGCTTAAGAAATAAATTCGTTACGGTTTACATATTCAATATGAAAATGAACGATGTCCAGCGAGGACGCTTGACTTTAAGGAGGGAAACGTAACGTCATAATCAATTGTAAATGAATAATAATAATAATAATAATAATAATAATAATAATAATAAAGACAAAGAACCTGCCGTTAAAAAATATTTAGTGTACTGAAAGGGATTAAATTAGATACGGTTGGATCAACTAAATAGCATCGAAATTAATCCACTAAAACGATCCATCAACATGATTGCTACAATTTAATTTTTCATCGTATAAATGATTATAAGCATAACTAATACATTTATCAATAATAATCAGCTATAAATAATTTAATTTTTAACATTTGATTTTGTCTACGTATTGTTAATAATCTTTAAATATTAGCAGATTATATTTGAATGTGTTTTTTTTTTTCATCCTGAAAAAGAGTACACTCTGGTGTTAACGCATACACCGGATTTATGTTGCGTAGCCCTGTAAACAGGCCAATTGACTAGTGTAAATAAAAACTGACTTACCTGAACGAATTCCCATAGTAGGAGCTAATCTTTTCCGATGCTTCCAATACTATTTCTGCTGTTTTATAACTGTTACCTAAAATAAATAGAAAAAATCGCATGGTTAATAAGCTATATTTGTAACACCATTTTAATTGCTGTCAAGCTAAACTTACCCCACAAACACACGTTTATCTTTGTCGTTGCCCATTCTAACCAGAAGATGGTTCAAACTTGTGACTTAAAATGTTTGATAGAAAAAATCAATCTCCACCAACACGATATTTCTGATATGCCTTGTTTGAAAAATGTTTAATGCTAAAAAAATTTTCCCTGGACCCTGAATTATGCATTTTTTTATTTCATTCAACTAAGTGGCTTGAGAGCGTACGGATCTATACCCTAAACTGTTTTCCTGACGTCAGCATATAAGGCTGAACACACAGGAAGCAAGCTTTAAGTCAGTTTTGAAAGGAGACTGAAGGAAAATTGAAGTAACAATTAACCAAATAGATTAGAGCTTCCGGGAAGATGAAATGGTGGCAATATTGAATAAATTGATACACGAGTTTAATTAATTGATCAACTAAAATTTTTCTGAAGTGTTACAACCCGAAGAGATCTGTAAGCCTATCATTACTAGCTTTCCTTTACTTAGTTTGATACCTGTTTCATGTATCATCATGTTTCAGGTAACATAATTCAGGCTTTAGCCGAATTATTTAACGAAGGTGTACCTACGCATTAAGCATATCAATAATTGCAGCTGTCGGAAAGGTAATGCGCAAAAGAATATTCGCTTACATGCAAATCATCTTAAACACAGAATGTTGTGAATATGAATCCTAGCATACTTAGACAATCACTCTAATAAATGCTATTCGATTAATAAAAACAGTTAGCAGAAACGTAAAAAAAACACATTCTTGATCAAGCGCTCGAACGAAATCGATCCTGTCTTGCATTTGGAATTTTACAACAATTTTTCTCTCGATGTTTTGCCGTTAGCGTATTGATGGTCACACAAACGAATCGGTAGCCAAGCAGTAAGTAGTACCGGTTTTTTTTTTCTTTTTTTATAAGGCTGGACCGGGAATCCCTTTTGGTCTGTTCCTCTGTAGAAAGGAAGGAATGATTACTCAATCTCGAGCGGAACCGTAACTTAATTTCAACATCTTTTCATTAATCCATTGTATAGCTGACTAATACAAATCTTCACCATTTTCAAAACAAAAGCACACAGTTTTAAGGAATAATTTCGCGAAAAAAACTTACGAACACATTGGATTGCGAACCTCACACTTCTCTTTTTTATCACAACACAATAGCTATCCTAACCATGCGGCCATCGCATCGTATGTTCGACGCCACAAATCACAAAATGGAGGAACTGGAGCATCTCGGGTGTCGACACTACTTGATTATAGGTGTTCCGAAGATTCACACGAATTTTCCCTATTCAGAGATCCGACATTAACGACGCGCATGTCCTTTTATAAATTACCGCTGGGTTCTACGATCAACCAAACGTGGCCCGAGTAGTTTGCACGAAGAAATACGTTAACGTTCAGTTTTGTTCTCGTTCCAAAGATTCAACAATACCGACAGTTTTTCCACGAATGACATCAGATATCCACAGTCTTAACCAAGGTGAGTACAACTGAGCTGTGCAAATGACGTCTGCCTGACTACCCAATCACTTTTTTGAGGCTGCATGAGAAAAACTTGTTTTTTTAAGAGTTATCGCACCAACCAACGCACGTCTATTAAAAGAGCGAAATACAATAGCGTGTTTGTTCTTAAGGCTGTGGGACACTGAAAATTTCAAATCCAATATTTCAGGTTCTCAGGAGTTTTTGAGAAGATTTCTCGATTTGAAATTGCTTTTTGGTAACCTGGCGCATACACAAGCACCAACCGCTTTTTGGTAACCTGGCGCGTGTATCCAATCATTTTCGGAACGCGATTTTTTTGTCGCGTGAAGAAATCGGCGTTGAGCAGAAAGGAAACACGTAAACAGTTCGCACGAAACAGAGCATAAAAATTGAAAGAGAGCTCATGGTGACCAGGGTAATGGCTTTTGTCCACAAGGTATGGTCGCGATGCTAAACAAAACATATTTGAAACCGATAGTCTGCATTGCCTTTTTTGTCGGAGAATTTGTAGGAAAATTGACTGCTGTCAGATAATAAAAAACGTAACTTAATAAAAAAAAACAAAAGAAGTTTTGATTGCTTGTTCGTATCGTTTTCGCTTTACATCGTCTAGTCAGTAGAAAATTGTATTCGCCAGTGATAAAAGCAACTGTAGTTCATTTTAAACCTTCACATCCATAATTCCGTTTTTTCGTATATGACTTAGCTTACCTACCTGACGTGGTTAAATCGTGTTAGATGTTGGTGTAGAGACGCGCGAGTGACGAACTAGGTGTGCATAGGGTCCATGCCCTCTTCCATATTTTCTCCACCATTTCTCATGCTGTGTATGTGAGAAAATTGGGTGAAAACACGGCATTGTTTCGGGATAGTCTATTTATTCTGCTTAGCGCTTAAGTGTGCTGTTGTAAGGCTCGCAACAACCAGCAAACACCGACGCCAAACTGGAACGGGAAGGGAAAGCTCAAGTTAACAAAAGTTCCTCTACCTCAGCGAGAGCCGCCACGAGAAGAGGCACTGCTGCGGAAGTGGTTGAAACGTCGACGACAGCGCCGGATTCGAACGCAGCGAACGTCGACAAGAAAAAGATGAATGGTTTGAGCTTCAGTGAGCTTTGCTGTTTGTTTTGTTGCCCTCCGTGCCCGGGGCGGATCGCATCGAAGTTGGCCTTTCTGCCGCCTGAAGCAAGCTACGACTTGAAACCAGAAGCGGACAGCACGAACAGCAAGTTTACTCTGACGCTACATGATAAGGCCGACTGGCAGTATACTGACCGCGAAAAGGAATGTTTCGAAGTGTTCTACGCACGGTCCTCGCGAGGCAACCGAATCGCCTGTCTATTCGTCAAATGTAGTGCTAACGCACGGTAAGCACTACTGTCGGTCCCAGCAACCCTAGAGGATGGAGAAAAAGGCTGCCTGCCTTATCCATCGTCCAAAACCCCAAACTAAATATCATATTATTATTTGTTTTAGATTCACACTACTTTTTTCTCACGGCAATGCGGTCGATCTCGGGCAGATGACAACGTTTTTCATCGGACTAGGCCAGCGGATCAATTGCAACATCTTTAGCTACGATTATTCCGGATACGGGCAAAGCTCCGGTAAGCCGACCGAGAAAAATCTCTATGCGGACATTGATGCAGCATGGCACGCGCTGCGAACGCGGTACGGCATCAGCCCGGAAAATATCATACTGTACGGACAAAGCATAGGAACGGTACCGACGGTGGATTTAGCTAGCCGGTATGAGGTCGGTGCTGTCATTCTCCATTCGCCCCTGATGTCGGGCATGCGGGTTGCCTTTCCTGCCACCAAGCGCACATGGTTTTTCGACGCATTTCCCAGGTATGTCGGTACTGACAAACAATGGCCATAGGGCGCATCACTAAAACTAAGTGTCTGTCCTTTTGTGTTTCTTGTTTTATTACCGTAGTATTGACAAAGTGCCGAAAGTGACTTCACCCGTATTGGTAATACATGGCACAGAGGATGAGGTGATTGATTTTTCCCACGGCATGACAATCTACGAAAAGTGTCCCCGCGCAGTTGAACCACTGTGGGTGGAGGGTGCAGGCCACAACGATGTGGAAATGTACAGCCAATACTTGGAGCGGCTGAAACAGTTCGTGTCGGTTGAGCTGGTTAACTGACAAAAGGTGAACAAACGCTCCAGCGGCAACAGCAGTGGCAAGCGTACCAAAGGTGATGGCGATGGTAGGAAAGGAGACAAGGGGAACGAGGAGGACGATAATGAAGACGATGAGGATGAAGATTTAAATACGGGTATGTTGTAGTGCAATCGCACTTTTTTAGAAATCGCCCTTTTTTACAAGCATATTTCTACTACTCACTGCTCATTTGTAGATGATGAAATATTGAACGCATCAATTACGCTAAGCTCTAACTCTACGAATGAAGCGTCGGCAATAGAAAAGCTACTCTAGCATCCGGAGCCCGGCGGAGGGAGTGGATTCGATTTTGCCTCCTCCGTCCCGGTTCCACCCACCGTCAGTCTATCGCTGGCCCGTTCCGACGGTGACGGTAGAGATATGGCGGAGGAACAGCGTCCATCACGAACGTCCCACCATCCATCCGAACCTGGGTGCGGTGGTGAGCAGCAGCAAGATCCAGCTACCGAACATTCAAACGTCCCGGGAAGCACCAAAGCGGCAGTTCACATTAACGGTGTAGCGGTGGATCACTTTCACCAGAACTCGGACGTGGATGAGGATCGACGATCGCTGTGTCAGAACAACGATATTCAGGGTTTCATTTCGTATTCGTCCGACAGCAGCATGATCGAGCTAAACCTAAAGTTTCGCAAGTGCGCCTGCAACGAGAACATTATCAACATCTCGAAGGAAAACGTACAACAGATGCAAAGAACCAGTCCAACGGGTGCGGCCGAATCAGCCGTAAACATCGTGACGGATAGCACTACGATCGTTGGTCCGGCTGACGGCGTCACTAGCAAAGAAGGTAAAGGTAAAAAGTTACTCTCATTAAACAAGGACAATTTGAACAGGTTAGTGCGTAAATTGAACGATACCGCTCCAAGCAGCCCATCCACATCCTGTACAAAGTGTAAATTATCGTTAGACGTGAAACATATTTTAAAGCAAATCGTTAGTTTGAAAACTGCACCCGACGATGGCCCACTATGCCAATCCCGGTCACCCTGTGGAGACGAATCTTGCTCCCGGCGGTCAGCACTGCCGCTCACGATCGACGACTCGATGGTGGGCTTACGGGCGGATGATTCGCTGATAGGAAGTTCCGCCTCGCCACTGCCTTCGCCGAACTCACCCGTGCCGGTAATTGGTACGTTCGAGCGACGTCACAGCGAAACCGTGGAGCGACGTTCGATCGGAATCCAGCACGCGTCGAGACAGTGTCGCAAAAAAGCGCCTCTATTGCGTGCGCACAACGGACGAAGTATAGCGCAGGCGGAGGAGATCATCATCATTTCGGATGAGTTCCGACGACAATCGTTACGCGACCAACAATCGATCCGGGTGCAGAAAAGTCCGAAAAAGTTTTCCAAATCTATGGAAAGCATCGACAAGCGGCACCCACTGTCGCTATCGCTCCGGCCGGTTGCAATCAGGAGCTTCCAGCTGCCCAACACGACGATGCACGGGCTGGATCCAGCCGATGAAATGCTAACCATAGTGGTGAATAATGCAGTCGAATCTTCTGCGACTCCCGGCGCCTCGAAACCGATATCCAAATCCGTCGATGATATGTCCCTCGGACCGGCTACGAACGACGGGCTGTCAACGACCGGGGTGCCCAAATCTGTCGAACCAGCAGGCGATGATGTGGAGCTCATTTTTATCTCGGACGAGTTTGTCAAGCGAAAGTCCAAATCTAGTTCGGATGTTATCATCGTGCAGAGTGCCGCTGATCGTAGGCGCGAAAGTAGCAGGCGAAAGAAACCGATCAAAACGCTGTCGGTGGCAGGTGTGGAAGCCAGCTGTAGCGCACAGGACAGAAGAAAGCTTAGCGCTACCGCGTCCAGACCCGCCAGTACCGAGGGTCGTATTGTAAAATCGGCAACTATTCCGGTGGTGACGACATCATCACCCGGCGCAAAGGCAAAAAATGGCCGCCGCAAAACCACTATCTCTAACTCGAACAGTTTTCTCACGTACGAGGAACCGTTCTCACCGGAAACGCTCGAAAACAAAGACATTGGGCAGCTGTTTGCCGATGCATCGATCGAATAGTGCCGGGGGCAACATTCTAGCGCTGTGCACCAAAATGCGACAAAAGAATCTTTATTATTTCCGCTTCCTGACGCATAAGCATTTGCACGTCGTTCTTCTTCTCCGTGGAGTGAGAATGAACATGTCTGTTGAATCTTCCATTTACATAGGTGTCCTATTTCGTTAATTATCGCTCAAATTGAAAGGTTACGCAAGCAATTACGATCGTTGTTAGTATTTAGTTACGTTGTTTAGCCAAGCCAAACCGATTACGCTCATCGTTTACTGTTAGTATGCTTTACATTTTACATAAATTGTCTCAATACTCTAACTCTTCCGTTAGCTGCTCTAGCTCGCTCAATTAAATTTTGTGTGAATGTGTGTTGGTTTTGAATGTTATCTTACTAAAGCAGTTAACAAACATCGTTCAACTCTCTCAGGCCGCGATGTTGGTAGGCAAACAACAACGTTAAAGATATAGTGCAATACATTGAACATATACATACGTACATACATACATATATATTAATATGTGTACACTGAGCATATTCTATAATTTATTACATACACAATACAATCAAGCATAATCCAGTGGCACGGGACTGATAGTAACGACTGACTATGAAAAATTAATCTAATATAGGAGGAACACATCTTTAACCTTGTCACGTATGCAGTAAATTTAAATACGAAGATAACAAAGCATTCGAAAAACGATATAAATGATACACAGCAATAAGTGGAACGTTTTCACAAACCTGAACTACATAGATACACACATGCACATAAACAATAGTTTCAACGCACAACAGTAAACCCAGTAATAATTAACAAAAAGCAACGTTTAACTAAATGTAATCCTTCGATGATTCCCGACGCGTTACGACACGGTGCACTACTATCACGTCATTCTGACACGGATATTCTTTTCCAAAACCTTACTTTCAGATCTGATATGAATCGTGTAAGCACACACCCCACCCCACCCCACCTAATGCCGTCCTCTGTTCGATAGTTTGTTGCATTAGTGACACAGAGGTGCATACATAATTCCTGTGAAACATTTCCTGCGCTCAAATGCTGTTAAAGCACTGAAACCATTTAAACCAAAACAGCATACAGCTTACTATTGTATATCATAAAGCAGTAAACTAGGCATTGATTGGAGGCACTGTAAGGCGTAAGAGGGTACGGTGTGATACCAGAAATTCCTACAATTACGCTGCGAATAGTAAAAAGCATACAAGCGAACCTGTTGATAGCGATTGTGTTGTGTAATGTGATTGGACTTGTCTTTTTGTCTTCTTTCAATGTTGTTGTCGTTAAAAATAATCTTTTTTTGTGTGTAATTTGTGTGTTTTACTTTAGCAACTGCGGTTTTTTTTCGTTTTGGTAAAATTGTATGTTTTAATTTTGTAATGGGTTCAGTTCGTTTAGCGTACCGTGAAGTTCGGTTTAGGGAAGTAAAGCAAAACGATGCAATTTTATCTTGTGGTGATCGTGTTAGTTGTATCTCATAAATATTCTCACTGCGAGATAAAAAGGTAATCTGTAGATTACTCTTGGAAGATGCACGCTTCGCACCAGTCACAATATGTGCCCCGAGCATGTAAACATATGTATTACGAAATCTTCCATTCCCCACGTACGAACTTCCAATTTCGTGTCACGTTTTAGCAGGAGAACATGATAAACAAAATTATTAGAATAAGCTTCATAAGTTACTTAGCAATATGTTTCTCCTATTGAAAGATGCAAGCACGGTTAGGATAAAGTGAAAGCAAAAACGCTCTTTACGATGGAAAAGACTTCTTAAATGCAAATTCTTACTTATCTGCAATAGCTAATTGGCCGCAGATGCCACCAAAGACTAACAACGACGGCTCAAATATGCGGATATACTCGCTCTTCCTGAGTTTCTACGCCCGATCTGTTTAATGTGTGTAACCTTAGTTAACTTATGGAGATTTGCGCTTCACATCGGCGCAGTTATAAATACGATCAAAATTTGCATATGGTGTAGTAATATTTAGGTGTTAGTTGGGGATAAATGATAAAATGATTTTTTTTTTCGTTCAGAGTTTATTTGTTTAGCAAGTTAATAGTTTGTACATTTTACATGAGCAAATTTTTGTTTTGCACAAATATGTACCAATCCGTAACATTTCTACGTTGTGATCACAATTGTTAAAGAAAGTAATCAACACGAAGCCGCAACACAACTTGTAAAAGTTAGTTGAATGAATAAAGCAAAACAAGAGATTTATAGATATGACATGCATAGAAAGTGTGTAAATATTTCTGTTTTTACTTAGATTCGAGTTCTATAACGAAGAATTATGCACATTCGATAAATAAATAAAAAATTATACGCGTCAATGTACTATGTTTTGTATCAAAGGTTAGTACCGAAAATATCATAGCTGTCTGACGAAATAGCAGCGTTTGAGAGCAGCATTGTTAGATTAGACTTCTAGAATTCTTTTTTACAACTCTTTCCGGAATCGCAAAGAGCGTTTAAACTCTTTTGGGAATCGTTTTTATTAAACTCACTCCCAAAGAGTTAATAGTCGCCAGAGAAATTCGAACCTCAAGGAGTGATGAAACTCTTGTTGTATTCGAATAGCAAACACATTGAAAACTTATTTTGGATTCCGATTATAGCGATCAAATAGAGTTTTGAAAGCGAGTTTTTGCAGTTGTTATGAGAGGCGTTACGTTGTTATTAGGT
Organism: Anopheles maculipalpis; assembly: GCF_943734695.1. Lineage (NCBI taxonomy): Eukaryota > Metazoa > Arthropoda > Insecta > Diptera > Culicidae > Anopheles > Anopheles maculipalpis. The sequence goes on along the minus strand of NC_064871.1, from coordinate 61,686,541 downwards.
AATTTCGCCGTAGTCTCCCTGGCCATTGAAAGTTAAGTTAAGTTAAAAGTGGAAGTATGTTGTTATTCTTGAAAATAGTTGTTATTTTCATCACTAGTGTGGTGACACCACAATGTCGAGTACTATAAACTGTACGATGATCTCACTGATTGGTGATGGTTTAGTAGCAAATTACTCTCGCCAGGCTTCACCCAGCTTCTCGTTTCGCGAGATAAGCTCCTGTGCTGTGTGGCTCATCTCAGAAAGTTTCTTTAAAAAAAGGCTCTCGTAAAGGAAGGCTGTGATATTGGATAGATAGAAGAAGTCTTAAAGTTTCGTTGTGCAGTTATTGTAAAATAATTGAGAACTTGATTAAATATTCCAATCATTTTTATTATTCAGAGTCATTATTTAACTTATATTCATATGACACGCGGATTTTTTGTGCAAGCCTTTTTTTAAACTTTTGTGAAGAATTAAGTGTTTATCCCTATTCCTAATACGAGTTGATTGTTGATAGCATTTGGCCAATGAATACGTCCCATAGTGAAAGTCACGCAAAAGATTAGACCACGCAATCAGCTGATTGCGTCGCTCTCTACGCTTATTGTCAAACAGAAAACCAACAGTGTTCCATCGCACCTGTAGGTCAGTCGCCAGTAGAGATCGCCGACAACAAGACACGCCGGCTGCGTATGATCTCTGATTCAATTCAATTTGACGAATTGAGAAGTACACCCTGCCCATTATAACCGTCCCACGAAATGGTGAGTGTTTTTTTTCTGTCACTAAACATTAGCTCACTAAATAGCTAATAATTTTATCTTCACATGCTGTATTACTGCGCTGGAACGATGGTCGGACCTAGCAGCAAAAACGCTATTGTGTAATCGGTGCTGGGAGTTCTGGCATCTGCACGGCTAAAGCGATACTAGACAGTGGAGGCTCCGCAACGATATACGAGCGAACCGATGAAATCGGAGGCACATGGGTGTATACGGACGAAGTCGGTACCGATCGTTACGGGCTACCGGTACACACTAGCATGTACGAAGGCCTTAAAACAAACCTACCGAAAGAGATAATGGGATTTCCGGGGTACGAAATGCCTAGCCAAGATGCGTCCTATGTACGGTCCGACGAGGTGTTACAGTTCATTCGAGACTATTCCAACCATTACGATGTTACAAAGCGGATCGCATTTGCACATCTGGTGCAGGAGGTAAAACCGGCCGCAAAAGGTGCCGATGGATGGAGTGTTACTGTACGGAATTTGGCTAGTGGAATGGAGTCGACAGAAGAGTTTGATTTTGTGCTAGTATGCAATGGCCACTATCACACACCATTCGTCCCATCGTACCCAGGCAGAGAGTGCTTTCTGGGCAAGCAACTACACAGTCACGACTATCGAAAGTCGTCAATTTTTAAAGATCAGCTTGTGCTGGTAATCGGTGCCGGACCGAGTGGAACGGATTTAACACTGGAAGCAGCCACGATGGCCAAAACCGTATACTTTAGCCATCATGTGCCGGAAAAGTTAAAGCAATTAGTCTTTCCTTCGAATGTGCTGCAGGTACCGGACGTATTACGGATCCTTCCGGACAGTGTGGAGTTTGTGGATGGATCACAACATCCCGTAACAATAATTTTCTACTGCACCGGTTTCCGCTACAGCTTTCCCTTCCTTCATCCTGACTGTGGTGTACAGGTGGACGATAACTGGGTACGGCCACTGTACAAGCACGTACTGAACATTAACCACCCTTCGATGGCATTCATCGGACTTCCGTTTTACGTATGCGCAACGCTCATGTTCGATTTGCAGGCTCGGTTCTGTGTGAAATTTTACAGCGGTCAGCTACCGATGCCCGGCAAAGAAGAAATGCTACTAGACCACGAGCGTGAGATGAATGAGCGGTGGAGTAAAGGGCTCAAGAAACGACAGGCTCACATGATGGGTGCGGATTATCAAGGGCAATACTATCGCTCGTTAGCAGACCGTGCACAGATCGTACCGATACCGAAGGTCATGACGGATATGCACATCGATAGCGGCAGGCGAAAGAAGGAGGATTTGCAACGTTATCGAAACGATGTGTACCGCATTGTGAATGAGAACACTTTTGTAAAGTGTGACATTTCGGAGTTGCATCGGCTTGAGAAGGAGTTAGCTGAAAGGGAGAAAAATAGCTAACGCCAATAGAATTAGCACAGATCTTGTCTCTGAGAATTAATTTTAGAGATAGTAGGCTCACAGTAATCGACACAGAGAACCGAAAAGTAAGGGTATAACTGAAGCATTAAGACCTAAAGAAATTACCTCATGTAATTTACTTTACCAATGCATAAATACGCAACTAAATAAATGATGAGATTTACTTTTAAGCAAACTGCAATTGCACATTTATGACTTGGTTATTGCAAATTATAGTTTTGGTTACTTAAATTTGGAAGAATTTGTGAAGAATAGGTGTTACTTGCGGATGTTCAACTTTACAGGAAGAAAATCACACCCAAACACAAAACGACCTTTTTGCGATGCTATCCTCACTCTTATATGTGCTAGGCAGGATACAGAAGCAAAGAAAAAGCATTTGCCATAATCTGAAGCCTCAAAATTTCTAATGCCAGCATGTCACGTGTGAAAGGTACAACTCTAGTGGTACAATACGAAGAGATTCCTACACCTCGTCACGGAAGATAACAAATGGAATCCGTCTCAGCAATCCTAAGCACAAACAGTTATTGGAATGACTTGAACTGACCATAGAGGAGAAACCATCATAGGAGAAGGATATCGAACGTAGTGGACGAGATTGAACCAAGAACAACGGCCGGAATATGTGAAACGGCATGCCAACGTGGTGCTCAAGTATGACTACGTTCGGTCACACATTCCGTAACCGGTAACTACATAATCGGCCTAAAAAGTCATCACGCCCACGTCCAGAACCAAACACCAGCTAAGTTGTACAACTTTGAGACTGTATTTTAGTTGAAAGCTCCTAAAAATGTAATATCACCTCCGCTACCCTTCTTAGTACTATTCTCTTAAACTTTTGTAAAACAGTGTGTCCTAAAAAGACATGAATTTATCGTATATATTCTTGATGAGCAAATAAGCACCATTCATTGTTGAATTTGTTTGATGAAGGATTCGTTAACTATAATTAACTATATAAAATAGTTGATAGTAACATTGCAATTAAGGCGCCAGTTACTGACGCGAAGAGATCCCTTTGAAGTCCTATCTTGTGCGTTCTCCCATACACAGAACTGACTTTAAGACTACACTAAATCAACAAGTAGTGGCAAAGAAGAAGTACATCAAATGTGCTAAATTTCTTTGAAATTTCTAAGATAAAAACGAAAAACAATTTGTTTAGAACGTGGTAATTATAGCTTTTATTGCGCCTAATTTACCTATTTTCTCAATGAAACACGCAACGATTCCACTATTAAAGCTTAGTTCTTCCTCTAGGCCACGCTAGATAGCGGTTTCGGTTGTATCTTCACCTTCGTAAAGTTTTCATCGTCAATGATACGGTATTCATAGTTACGAAAGTTTACATCCTCATTTTTACTGTTAATGCAATCAGCATGCATTTTGGCAAGCACCGGTTTGAGCGGCTCTATACCGGCAATGCGTGCGAGATCATCGTAATATCGTTGCTGCAAATCCCCTGCCAGCATATGTGTTAGCTTGCCAGTTAATCCACGCTGCTTTCGCTCGTCTTGATCCGTTTGCCACGCGTTGAGCATCTCCTGTTTGGTTGGCAACGACTTTTGACCGCTGAAAAACTTCAAACAAAATCTAGCTTGTAGATCCATCATCAGCATCAGGCATGCATTGAACGGTAGCCCGATAAAGGCCAACGTCGGTTGATTGATGCTGATACAGTGGTAATACAAGGGACTGATGGCGTTGTCGTGGAGTGTCACTCCACAGTCTACCGAAAGAAAGGGTACAGAATAGCGATAGCCCGTGCAGTAGATAATTGTGTCGAAATTCTCTTCTGTGCCATCCACAAATTTGGCACTATTTTCCGTCAGGCACAAAACTTCTGGTTTCTGTATAACTCGCTCACCAGTATGCACGGGTATTTTGCACCGATGACTCAGCATAACCTTATCGGCGTACACAGCAACATCAGGCGCAATATCCACTCCGCTGTGACCTCCGCCAACTACCAGCACGCGTTCGTTTCGGTAATTTTCGCTCCGGCGGTAATCTTTACTATGTAGCTGTCGGCCACGGAATACATCCTGTCCGGGAAACGATGGTACCACCGGTGAACTGTAGTGCCCGTTGCACACCAGCACGTAATCGAACTGATGCACATCGTGCCGCTTGTTAACAATGTCGTTTACCAAAACCTGTAACGGATACAGCATTCGTATAGAGTGTGCATTTAAATCCACCACTGTGCCGTAAACTTACGTCCCACTGATTAGTCTCAAAGTTTCTGACCACTCGCACTACTTGGTGTTGAAAGTGGATGCATTTCTTCAGTTGAAACTTATCGACGTAGCCCTCCAGCTGCTTCATCACGTCACTGATCGTCACAAACGTTGTTGCTTGTTCGTCGATGGGATAGTCCGGATATCCCATGCCCTGTTTCACGAGGTTAGTGCGAAGGTTAGCGTACATGCAGGTAATATCCAACCCGTTCGCATCCTTCCCAGTTTGTTCGGTGTACGCCCATAGGCCGCCAATCTGGTTCGATTGCTCAAACACTTTCACCGTGGCATTGGGATCGAACGCTAATGCATGTTTGGCGCTACATAGACCAGAAGGCCCTGCACCGATGATACAATAACTTGCAGATGGTGCCTAAAATCAAGCAAAATTTTATTAAGTACAATTGAGCTTTCGTGCTATACAAGGCAAAACACCTGACCATTGGATGCGGAACAACTCAACTCGACGCGTGCAAAACGTACCGTATCTACGACGAAACTGATGTACAATGAACATGATAAGCGCGTTGACTGACTTGTTGGTACTCACTGATTAACCCGAGGTGATCATTGTCGTTTTTGTTGTTACCCACTTTAAATTTGACGCTATGCGCGGTGTGATTCGTGTTCGTCGTTCGAATTTCACTAAATTATTTTACTCTCTAAGGTATAAAGAGCGATTTATTTTTACGTGTTTCTATATAGTTCTAGCCTCGTCCCGCAATTTGTTTTTATTTTCATTTTAAAACATTGTCTTGCAATAACTGTGCTTTCTTTGCAGAATGAATTTTACAGAATTTTTTGTGTTGAAATTAAATGAAATGAAATCTTCCTTAATGTAAGTTAAAAACACTAGCACTTTAATAGAAAAGCAATGTTATTTTGTTTTCTTTGGATGTAACGTTTATCCATTTTCCCAAGTTTTTTTTTCAATTCTTGATCACAAAAAAGAGCTGTTTTGAAAAATGTAAAACAAAATTTAAAATTTTGGTAAGTTGTAAGAACTGTAAAATGTTAAGAAAAATATAAAGGAAAGCGTAAAAAAAACTAGGGACGGAATTAAAATTATCATGTGTATGGCTTCTCATTTAATGATGCTGTCGAATTCAATTTCAATTTACCTAGTTAGAAGTGAGTAATAGTGGTAGCGCAGGCGGCCTTCAATTTAATGGGACCTTATATGAAATCTGTACCGGACCGGCTTCGTGGACGTAGAACTGACTCTTGAGGTATTCAGGATAGATAAAGAGTCACGGAAGCCAGAAGTGCCATTAGTTCAACTTTTCCAGCCAATATCTATTTGAATATTTATTTATACATATTCATTATCTAGTATCTTATTTGATATTAGAAAGTGCTTCAAACAAGATTTTATGCATTATATTAGTATCTATTAGTCAACTTCTTATGTCCAATATCATTAAGACATTTAAACTATAAGTGTAAGCAATATTCTCATAAACGACGCTTTGAGTGCGGTTATTCACCTTTTGGCCTTAGCCTTTACCCGGTCCGCTAAGCGTTAATGCATTGACCGACTTAGCAATAGACAACAACTACTACCCGTCGGTATCAGCAAACGCCGCCGTCCCCTGCTATTATTATCTGATCTTATTCGAGCTGATGCTCGCATGCATCCTCTCCACAATGCAGCGTACGGTAGCAGGAAGCGATTGGAATGGTTGGCATTATAAATGTGTTGAACGGGCAGCAGCTCAACCACAGTCGCCTGCAGTGTTGTCTTGCTGCATGCGTTTGAAGTTCGAACCGTAGACGCACGCGTTTAGTGTCACGTTCGATCACGAGGTAGTGCGCTAGTGATAATGAGCTACTGCATCATAGGCGCCGGCATGGCCGGGCTGGCTGCCGCAAGACGGGTACTAGAGGCCGGTGGAGAAGTAACGATCTTTGAGCGCATGGATCAAATTGGTGGTACATGGATCTACACCGATGAGGTTGGAACCGATCGTTACGGGCTGCCCGTGCATACGAGCATGTATCGAGGCTTGCGGACGAACCTGCCGAAGGAAGTGATGGGATATCCGGACTTTCCTATCCCGACACAAAGCGCTTCGTACATTGTTTCGGAAGACATATTATCCTTTTTGCGGCTGTACGCTGATCGGTACGGAATCAAGAACCATATTAAGTTCGAACATCATGTCGTACAAGTTCATCCCACCGATGGCGATCGTTGGATCGTGGAGGTAGAGGATCTAGCGAAACAACAAAGGCAACAGCACATCTTCGACTTCCTGTTCATTTGCAACGGTCATTATCACACGCCAAATGTGCCAGAGCTGCCGGGTATGGACGCGTTCCGTGGACAGCAACTACACAGCCACGATTATCGCTGCACGGAACATTACAAAGGTGAGTTGAGTGGGCATCGTGCATCGAGAACCAGATGAACATCGCTTTATTCTTCGATTTTTACAGACAAAGCAGTGCTCGTAGTAGGAGCCGGTCCTTCCGGAATGGACATTGCGCTAGAACTAGCGAAAACGGCAAACCGTGTAACGATCAGCCACCATATGGATCGCTTGACCTTTCCATTCCCCGCCAACCTGTCTCAGCAAGCGGACGTTTCCTTGCTGACGGAATTTGGCGCAAAGTTCACCAACGGAGAGGAAGAATCTTTCGACGTAGTTCTGTACTGTACCGGATTTCGATACAGTTTTCCCTTCCTCGGTACGGATTGTGGCATCCAGGTGCAGGACAACTACGTACAACCACTGTACAAACATTGCATTAACATCAACCATCCAACAATGGCATTTATCGGGCTACCGTTTTATGTGTGTGCCGCCCAAATGATGGATCTTCAGGTTCGGTTTTGTCTGCAATACTTCACCGGCAAGCAATGTCTACCGCCGGCAGATGACATGCTGCATGACATGGCGCAAGAAATGGAGGATCGTTTGCGCCGAGGTTATAAACGACGTCATGCACACATGATGGGACCGGAACAAGGGCGGTATTATGATGATCTAGCCCGAACGGCCAACATTGAAACTATTGCGCCAGTTATGACCAAGCTGCATAACGAAAGTAGTCAAAGGTTTGTGGACGATTTGATCCACTTCCGGGAAGATGTGTTTGCGATTGTTGACGATGAACATTTTGTGTATGTGAAGGAGTAAACCGAGCGAATCCTTAATGAGGAAAATGATTTGTCAAACAAGGGAAAAACAAATGAACCACAGATGATCACCACTGGCACTATTTGCCATAACATGTTTCCGGAAGCTCGTGACTAGTCAAGCTAGACGGATTCCGTCTTTGATCGTAACGGATCATCAGAAATTAACAACAAAAGATAGTTACTAGGCACCAGACTTCGTTACGCAAATAGCGAACAATCGTATTTGTAGAAAAATCGAATAAACATATTCCTAGCCGTCCTTCATCGGGTGTGTGAATTTGTACACAATAAACAGCTTGTACAACAAGTGTGTGAAGTTGTGGCTCGTTGTAAACAACCAGCAGTTGAGGTCTTAGCATGTCTGATAGAATTTTGCTAGATTTTTCATCAGCATGTCGATCAAATGTAGTAAATAAACCACCAAGGCCAAGGCGATATTATTATTATTACACACAACAACTACAAGTTTTGACATAAGTTAGCAAATTAGACGTCATTAAATTCTAGTCAGAATCAGAGTCATACTTCGGATTAAACGTTATCAGGACGTAAGCTGATTTAATAATTTCATATGATATGTTTATATTTGGATTATATATTACACAGACTCCCTACACCCTACCATAATTGTACTAAATTGCGCACTTATCTTACCGTATATCAAATCACATTCCCTCAGGTGTTGCGCACGAAACAAAAGGGGTTACCCGCACCATCTTAGTTAATCTTTACAAACGTTTCATCATCCACTATCCGGAACTTATCGCTTCGAAAGTTGACCAAATCTTCCGAGTAACGCATAGCACTGATCTTGTGCAGCTTCTTGATCACCGGTTTGATGGGCTCTATTTCCGCGGTCTGTGCCAGATCATCGTAGTAGCGATCCTCCACCGGGCCCATCATGTGTGCCTGCCGCTTCTTCAGACCCCGCTTCCAGCGTTCCTCCATCTCGGCCTTCGTGTCGGCACTCATTTCCTCCCGCGTGGGTAACGCTTTTCCACCGCTGAAAAACTTCAAACAGAAGCGTGCCTGCAGATCCATCATCTGTGCTGCACACACGTAGAACGGCAGTCCGATGAAAGCCATCGAAGGGTAGCGAATGTTGATGCAGTGCTTGTACAGTGGCTGCACGTAGTTATCCTCCACGGTAATGCCACAATCGACGCTCAGGAACGGGAAGGTATACTTGTATCCTGTGCTGTAGCAAATCACACTGAAGTCCTCACTCGTACCGTCCGCATAGATTACGCCGGTCTCGGTTAGGCGCAGTACGTCCGGTTTCAGCGTAACGTTGCTCGGAAACACCGTTTGGGGCTTATCCTTCAAATGGTGGCTTAAGGTAACGCGAATCGCTTTTTTGGAAATCTCGTACGCCATATCCATTCCCGACGGGCCCGCCCCAATGACAAGGACTGTCTCTCCTGTAATAATAAAAACCACGTTTATTATAAGTATGATCGAACTTCCTGGTGCATCAACAAGGGGTGCGTTCAATGATCCCACATACCTTCAAACGGTTCATTGCTGCGATAATCATGACTGTGCATCTGTTTGCCAAGGAAAACGTTCATACCGGGATATTTTGGGAGGTTTGGCGTATGGTAGTGTCCGTTGCACACGAGCACATAGTCGAACGTGTACGTTACCAGCTGATCGTTTGGACAGTCTCGCACGATCACTTCCCAACCCTGTTCGTCGATCGTAGGCTTCACCCGCACTACGTAGTGGCTGAAGCGGATGTGTTCGAAGATTCCAAACGATTCGGCAAACTGTTGAAAGAAATTGAGCATATCCTCGGCCGGAATGTACGAACTTTCCTGCTCCGGTATGGGAAAGTCCGGGTAGCCCATGATCTCCTTCGGCAGATTGGTCTTCAGCCCTTTGTACATGCTCGAATGTACATCAATTCCGTACTCATTTTTGCCCGTCTCGTCATTAAAGACCCAGGTGCCACCGAGCTGTTTGCCCATCTCGAACACGGTCACGTTCCCGCCTGCCTGCAATGCGTGTCGCGCAGCGCAGAGACCTGCCGTACCGGCACCTATCACGCAATAGCTTTGTTTGGTCTGAAATGAAAGAGATGGAATGTAAAGAATTGCATCAAACTGGACAATAGGGATGAGTAATGCATATCGCACCGTCAAAACAGATTCACGAAATTAATCGCAATAGTAGAAACGGCGGTTCGAAAAAATAGAATCGCGCCGCAAAGGTCTGGCGAGATTCCCGACCCATTTGATAACAGAACCAGCCACCTCGGAGCGTGGTTTGCACCGGTTTGTCTGGGTTGGAAATACACTTATTACTTATTGCATGTGGCGTGAGAAAGTAATCAAACAATTCTTTGTGGCAAATTCTTCAATTCGAACAAATGATGGGACAATCAGGACAAAATTTGGTGATTCGAGTGTTGAACTGGACCGATACCGCACCACCAAATGCTTTGTCGTTCGCAAATCTATCAATAAGGTTAATGCGTTGCTTTTCCGTGCAAGATGACCGACAGGCTTTGTTCCGTGTGCTTCCGTTTTCAAGGTCCAACCATGATAGAGAGGCACAGTTCATAGTGCGCCTGCTATTAGCCTACATGGTGGTTGGCCTCTTTGTATGGCACGCGCAATGCGTGCAGCCCACTTCCTTAATCGTACCGTTCGTATAGCGAACATAAAAGCATGTTGATAAGCGAAAGCCATGTGATGCATACCTAGCTCTAGGAATGGAAGCATCGAGCAACGGGTGGGATTGCTCAGAGAGAGAGCATGAGAACCATGACGTGCACACGGAGTAGAATATTCATCAATGGATAGTAACAGTGTTAGCTCACGCTCACGGTACCACGGGGGGCAACGTTCACCAAAAAATTAACCAATCGCCGGTTAAACTTGCCGCTTGTTAGGTTATCGGCTCTCCCGACTAATAAACCGTAGCGGGAAGAGATTATGCATTGCTTCTGTTGCTATGTATCAGGTAGCATAACCGGATTTGCTGATAAGCGACACAAGCAGCAGCAGCAGCAACTAGTTCCACTGCTCTAGAAATCACTACTAACATCTAACAGCGCAAGACTTGCATGATTTAGGCGCGCATCGCCGAAAAAAAAGTCCACGACACGCACTACGAAGATGTGCATCATATTTTTTGTTCCATTCACAATGCACCGAACTCAACAACAACAAAAAGTGTACACTACAAATGCTGTTCTTATCTGCCGTAAAACAAATCCAAACGCTGATCCTTTGGCTAATGAAATTCACGCTGAAAAGGGAATTCAAAGGCTTAAGTCGTAGCCCCAAGCGAAGACTCTGGAAAAAAATGAAAGACTAGATAACGATTGGCTCATCCTTTCACGCTGGCGATGGTATCTTCCGGTAGTGGGGCATGGGTGACGCCGGGTGCATTAGCAATGGATTTGTACACCGATGATACCGTGTGACTTGCTTTGCTGGCCGCATTGGTTTACATAATTCCGGCAAACCCACGTCAGTCAGACCGGACGTCACACTGACACCGTGATCTGAGCATCGTGTATCCTCTTTTTTTTATTGGTGTTTCAAATGAAACAAGCTTAAATATACCTTATATTGATATTAACATAACCAGAATCATGAAGTAACAATGAACAATAAAAACAAGTAAAAAACATAAGACATCTCTGATTTAAAAATGAAAAATATTATAATGAATTTAACTTCAATCGATGAAAGGTGACCGAGGTAGAGTTCAAATTGAGTAAGCAATAGAAATAATTAAAATGATGCTGACCTAGTAGAAAAGGGTACGAAGCATCGTGTCGAGTACGCCAAGAAGGAATGGTAAGTATAGCGCGGGGACATAGGATTTCGGAAGGGATCCAGAAAGGAATACCGTATAGGAGAGCAGTGCTGTTAATTTACCACAGCAGCAATCCCCAAACCAACAATGCTTGTGCCACACAACGGCCGATCTTCAAGTGACATAAAACTCAACATCCAGCATCGAACTTGGTAGGATGGAAGTGACGAGCTTGTACGACCAAGAAACCGTTTGATCCTGGTGAAGTAACGCTAAGCTTGCTCAATTTTCACAACATGTGTAAAATATAAGTAAAACTTCAAATAGTCGAGGCGTAATCTAAAGCGGAACGAATAAGGCTGCAGAACAAAACTTTCAAAAAGGATCCCCTAAGTTAAGCTTCGAATCATGCCCATGATCCTATCGGTGATATCGATATAGGATACAAGGTAGCTTGGAGTGCTTCAAACAATTACGGATTATCATGTTTTTCCGAATAATTTGAAGTAAATTTTTATGATTAAATTTTTTCCCTCTAGCAGTATAGCAGGATCTCAGTATAGTAGGAGTACTGACTGATTACAGAGCCATTGACATCACAACACATCTCCATATTGTTGTCGATCCTTTCATGCGATCGCAGAAAAGTTATCAATTGACGTTGATTATTATTATTATTTTGCAAAACCAATCGTAACTATAATATACACAATAAATACACTCACGCAGTCCAATCCCATAAGCCGCACCATCGATCAATTATTTTGACGATAGGAGTAATCGTAAAGTCTTGATCATGAAACCCGCCAGTCCACGATTCCCATGAAATACTAATCAAAGATTGCCACATCTTTTGAATGATCGAACGATCATTCGAACTGCACCGATTATGCCCGGAACCGACACTGCCCAGATGGTGAAGTTGGTTGCACTTTATTCAAACGACCGAGGTCACACCTGACCGTTAGCGATCGCCGGTGACATGGTGCCTGGGCAATTCACAACTATCGACTCAACACACTGCATGCATCACGTTTATCATTGCACTATGAATGGAAACTTACCTTTTCATTCACCATGGTTGACGTTCTTTGGCCGTTGCTGCTGCTGGCTAACGAACAAATTATCACGTTCTTTGTTCGAAATAGCAAATTGTTTTTCACACCAAACACTTCCAGCGATGCACTGTTAAGCGTTGTGTTGAATGCACCGCAAAACAACACAAATCAGATCGTTCCTTACCGGTTACACTACCGCGACTGTACTACCGTCCTTTCGGAGGGTCTTATTTATTTATATTATGCTACCCACCGGGCGCAGCGCGAAGTCTTACCAATCCATATCTGTGCGGGCTTCGGAACTGATCCGTTGCAGTAGTATTTTTTTGTATGTACACAGTACATTGATACGGTAGTACAACCCGTTGGGGTGTGCGCAGGCCGTTACACATACGCCGGACGGATGGAATGCATTCTAGCTGATTGATATGTTTGGAGCAAATGGCAATATGCATTGCTTGGGTGATTTGTCATCTTGTTCGGAAGGGTATTTCCGAACGCGCACTAGAACTAGTCAAGAAACGTAATTTTCAACTTAGAATCGTCATTCAAAATTTCCATCCCGATGTCAAAACTCCGATGCAATTGTCTAATCAATTTCATTCGGTGAGTGTGCGTGTGTGTGTTGGATCGTTGGAAAGTCGTAGAGGAATTAATCACGATTTGAACATGAATGATCTTCATACACTATTCTTACAAATATTTTACATTGCCCTTTGCGTCTGGTATGAGATTTAATTGGAAAATAATATTTCTTTACAGGGAACGTAGAATGTGATTTGTTGCTAAACATGGAAGTTTTCGAGAAAAAAACTAGTACAATATGTAAAATATTTTCGAGAATTTTTCATCTTCTTCTCGGTTTATCGACTTTCTAGGTCACACCGGCCAATTGCTTACTAGACTTGTAAGCTACCACTTAGTTAGATAGTCAGTCCTTACTACGGGGTAACGGCACGGATAGGATTTGAATCCCGGTTCTGCCGTGCGAAGAATTCTATCCCCATTTTCAAGAATCTAATGTGTGAATTCATTTGGTTTTGGGTCACCTAACGTGGGTAACCGCCTAGAATTCTAGTTTTTTAAGTACTTTGGTTTGATTCCAACACAATAATTTAAACAACAATGCATTTTGACATTTTTCATTAATCAATCGCAATATCGTCCACTTCTTGTGATGTTTTTGATTTTCCTTCATTTTCACTTACCACCATTAGTTCGCTAGAAGGACAAAGGTACAGGTTTTAAGGCAATTGGTATCGTTCTTGTCGATAAATCAACTCACTTCGCACGTAACATTGATGCCGCATTTTCAACCCACCAAGCTGCAAGCTGTAACAAACTTTCATGTTTAATATAATAAGATTTGTATTTAATTTAGCTATTTGTTTTTCAGTTATGCTATTTTATTAGTTAATGTTGCTACTTTTTTATTTGATTTTTTTTACTTTGTCATATATTGTGTCTTGGAATTTCTGCCTTGCCTTTGAAAAATAATGGTAATTCTACAAAAATATGTCTTTGTTGTTTTTTCTTTTTTCCAATTAGTTGACTAGTTGACTTAACGTCTGAATCATGAGTTGAAAGAAGTTGTTCATTCAACTCGTCAACTAGTTGACTTAATGTCTGAATCACGAGTTGAAAGAATGAGTTAGGAGAAGATCGAAGAGAGAAATATATGGTATTTTCATTGATCGACGTTTTGAGTCCTGTTAGCTGAAATGACTATGATACATGAGCACATTGGTGGCAAATGCAAAAAAAAACCCCAAGAAATCTTAGGACGAATTTTAAATTCCAATAATAAGCGTAGATAATTAAAACCAATTACGCAAGTTAGAAATCACTTTTTGGTATCATTCTTAATACCTTATTTTGTTTTTATGCATCCGAGCACCATATGCTATTGTGGGGACGAATGCTGGTTTGAATATAATTATTCTTTTCGTAAAACACAGACAAGTCTAGGATATAATTTTGTAGTAGATTAACGTTACGGTGTGGAATTCCGAAAATCTATAGTTTTTAAATTAGTTTGTCAAGTTATGTCATTATCAAATGCTCTTTTCAACATCGAGGACAACAGTGGCTGATGATTTGAACCTTTTTTTTTTGTTTTGTTAGATGATTCAATTAATTCTCCTTCGCCACACGCCCTGCTCACACACACCGCCAAAGATAGTTCTTAGCACCCGCCGTTCGAAAATGGCAATTGCATTGGCGTTCTTCGTCAGCAAAGTCCAGGACTCGTACCCGTAGAGGACTACCGGACGTATCAAGGTGCGTTATATCGTACATGTCAATGTCTACCGCGAAGCCAAAGAATTGGAGAGATCGGATGAAAATCTTGCCCGGATGTCGAAGCTCGGCAACAGCAACAGGAGGAGATAGGATATTGAGGTAGGCAGCAACTTTAACTTAGTCCCCAGACCCGAGAGAAGGCTTCTATCGAGAAGGAGAGCCACGATGGCTAGAGAGCAACTTTGGATCCTTCTCTGGTTTAAGCATGGGAATGAATTTGCCGTGTTTCCACACATTCGAAAAATAACCAAGCTTAAAGTATCTGGTTAACATGTTAGCAATTAGAGCAATGACGTATGTCTAAAGAGCGATATATCTGTTTTAGGTCCAAAAAATTACCAAACTCTATGTACATCCGACAGCAGAGGTACCGAATCCCCACAGAATTGACTATCCAGCTATGTGTAAAATTGAATCAAGGAACCGAGAAAGGGGTGGCCAAAGCACCCTGAGGGCTATAATGTGAAAAGAAAAGTAAGAAAAAAAAGAAAAAGGATACTTTCAGCTCAAAAACCAATCACAGTACTTCCCAAAACTATTATTGCAAGGACGGGATAGAATAATATACGAAAATACAAGGAAAAGTAAAGGGAAGCGAAAATGACTCCACCATCGTAACGAGCTTTACTGCAGTTTTAAATTGGTATAGGCGACGAACCTACCCAAACTGCCATAAAACTTCCGACATTGTTGCAGTTTGACAGGTGCTTCATTGTGTTCTAGTGTGTGTGCAATGTGATTGTTTTACCGAGAGTGTGTGGGTGTGCGTGTGTATATAGATAGACGTAAGGTGGGCAGCAGGCAGACAAATAACTTTTCGTTGCTAATCGATAACGCAAACAAATCTGTTCCAGTGCAGGATGACCCGTTCGTTGTGAAAACCCAGTGTAGTGTTGGGAAAATTGTGGTGCTTTGGTTGAAAGAAACGTGTTAAAACGAAAGAACCAGCAACCATGGATCGCAGTATGAAAACGAAAAGCAATTTGTCGGTACGTGTTTGTCCACGCTCCCATCAGCTCGGCAGTTTGTGAAAGCAGACGTTTTTCCTTGAACCTTCCGTGTTTCCTTGAAACGGGTGGTATGGCATCATCGTTTACATTTGGACATTACTGCTACGACGTTGTTGGGTTTGGTGTTTCCCCGTTGAAAATTTCACGAAATCAGATTGCTCGCAGAAGGCTGTGGTGGGATAGCCTTTAAAAACCACTAAATTCTCGTGCCCATGGAAATTTCCACGGCACCCAGTACTGTGAAAAAATGAAACAATTGCTCAATTCCAATATGTTCATTGAGCCGTCGTCGTATTACCCAGGTGGGCCAGCGTAATAATGCACGCCTCCTTCACGCAGAGGGTGTGTTTTCGCATCTACCAGTCTACCACTTTTTTTGCTGGCCAGATCGTGTCGGACGGCACTCCCGCGAGAGCCATCCTCCTCGTGGTGAAGCCAACTGTGACTAAAAGCTATTAAAATCGAAAGTGTCGAAATGCTGATGCGGAACGCACTCAGTAGTAAAGCATGCCCCTATTCGCGTTGCTGTGTATAGTAACGTAACCGATGATGCCATATTTCACTTGATGCACTGTAGCTGCAGTTTGGTGGAAAGCAAATCATTAACCAGCTGCATTTTCACAGAACACGAAAAATGAATGCGTCCAGGTTGTGGTACGTTGCCGGCCGCTTAATAATAAAGAACAGACCGGGAACTTCCAGAAGGTGGTCGATGTGTATCCCAGCAGGGGCGTTATCGAGATCCTGAATTGCAATGAAGCGTCGAGGGAGAACAAAAAGATGTTTACGTATGATGCGGTGTACGATTGTATGTAAGTATGGTTCGGAACCGCGCTTCACAATTTTGCTGGTCGTTGTTTCACGCGATTCTTATGATTTCCCTCATTTTAGCTCCACACAGCAAACAATCTATGATGAGGTGGTACGCCCATTGGTTGCATCCGTCATGGAAGGGTTTAACGGGTGTGTCTTCGCGTACGGCCAAACAGGCACGGGTAAAACGCACACGATGGAAGGCATCAAAAATGATCCGGAGCAGAAGGGTATAATCCCGCGAGCGTTCGAGCAGATCTGGGGACACATAAACCGGGCGCAAAACATGAACTTCCTGGTGGCGGTTTCGTATTTGGAAATTTACATGGAGGAACTGCGCGATCTGTTGAAACCGAACGCGACCTGTTCGCTGGAACTGCGCGAACGGGACGGTGGTATCGTTGTACCGAACCTGCACTCCGTACTGTGCAAAAGTGTCGACGATATGCTGAACGTGATGCACCAGGGCAACAAGAATCGTACGGTGGGTTTCACAAACATGAACGAACACAGTTCGCGTTCGCATGCGATATTTCTGATCAAGATTGAAATGTGTGAAGCCGGCTCGACGCTGGTGAAGGTCGGCAAGCTTAATCTGATCGATCTGGCTGGCAGTGAGCGACAGTCGAAAACGGGTGCAACAGCCGAACGGCTGAAGGAAGCCAGCAAAATTAATCGCGCACTATCGTCGTTGGGTAACGTCATTTCGGCACTGGCCGAAAAATCTCCGCACGTTCCTTACCGTGACTCGAAGCTGACACGTTTGCTGCAGGATTCGCTGGGCGGCAATTCAAAAACCATCATGATCGCCAACATTGGTCCCTCCGAGTTCAATTACAATGAAACGCTTACCACGCTCCGGTACGCACATCGAGCGAAGACGATCGAAAACAAACCGGTGAAGAACGAGGATCCACAGGACACGAAGTTGCGCGAGTATCAGAACGAGATAGCAGAACTACGGAAGCTCATCAGCGAGCGGCAAAAGCGCGAGCGTACGGTCCATCGGGAGAAGAAGGCTAAAAAGAAGGCTACACGCGTTAAGCGTGAACCGAGTCTTACGCAATCGGATGAAAAATCCGACTCCGAGGTGGAAGAGGAGGAAGACTGCGAGAAGGAAAACGAGCAGGACTTTAATGAGCTGGACACGAAAGCCAAAGAAGAGTTGATGAAGGAGCGCGAAGCAACGGCTACGTTAGCCGCAAAGCTGCAGGAGCTGGAGGGTCAGCTAGTCAAGGGTGGCAAAAACATACTCGACACGTACACCGAGCGACAGTTCGAGCTGGAAAAGAAGCTGTCAGAGATTGCCGAACGGAAGAAGCGTGAAATCGAGATGCAACAGCAGCTGGAATTGCAGGAAGAGTCAACGATGGAAATCCGCGAAACGTTCACCTCGCTGCAGCAGGAGGTCGAGCTGAAGACGCGCAAGCTAAAGAAATGTTACGCCAAGTGCATGGCGCTGAAGCAAGAGCTGCAGGACACACGCGACGAGCATAATCGAGATCGGCGCGAGCTGGAAATGACGCAAAATGAACTGATCAAGGAGCTGAAGCGATTGCTGCTCATCATTGATAACTTTGTACCGGCGGAGGTAAAATCACGTCTCTACACCCAGGCCAAGTACGACGATGAGGCGGAGGAATGGTTCCTAAATGGTAGTATGATGCTGAACAACCACCATATGTTGACACGGCCCGTTGCCGATCCGAGCCGTAGGCGACCGATGAGTGAGTACGCGTTGCAAATGATTAAAAGCAAGTCCAGCGATGCCGTCCGCTACAAGGTAAGATTTCCCCTGATATCCCATGTGATAATAGAGACAATGATACAGAAATGACAATGGGCGGAGGTGGTGTAGGCGACAATAGCGTCGGTCTTCACACGGCAGAACCGGGATTCGATTCCCATCCGGACCGTCCCCCCGTGGTGAGGACTGACTATCCAAGTACGTGGTATCGGAAAATCTAGTAAGCCATTAGATGGGCCGGCGTGACCAAGAAGGTCGTTAAACTAAGAAAAAGATGATAAGAAAATTTAAAAGGTAAACCAGGTTCAAGCCATAAGGAACTTGGTTCCTGTCCAGATATTCTAGAATTATAGAGGTTTTTTATATGACAATCTCTTTATCACCAATGTGTCTTTAAGCGTCCTAAAGACAACAAGCTACGAGAGATTTCAAAATCAAAACCACCACAAGTTTCCATGAGTCTTTCCGAAATTTTCTAGTGGCGCATACACCTACATGGGGCAATAGAAAAGTTGAATTTCAGATTTTTTGACAATCGATTCCGCATCGATTTTAAAAGTTTGAAATTTTCAGTTGCCTGTAGCCTACAGGTTAATTCTAAATGCGGATTAAATAGTTTACATTTCAATAGAATGTTACTAGCGGTCTGTAGGAAGTTGCATTGACAACAATTTATAAGAAGTACATTTTGGTAAATTGGTTACTCTTGAGGTTACTTGAAACTCTTCCCTCACTGTCTCTGATCAAGCGACCTTTCTTAACACGCTCACGCTCACCATCCAAACGATATTTTTGTACACTGTCGTCCAATCATTCAGTGTGATTGAGTCAATGTCCAACTCTTCTTGAACATTCTTCACCGTTGGGATAATTGGGGCTGTGATCGAGAATTTAATATCAAGGCGATAAAACCTTAGATAGCCTCTTTTAGAAGAGTTCTTCCTTCCTTCCTTCCGAACATTGTTCGGTTGAAGGAATCTGTCCTATATTAGATTTTTGTGTCTTTCGCCAGAAGTTTGAATATGTTGCAAAACTCGGAGCTGCTGTCATTGGGTAATTGCCTTCTTTTCCCCGATTAAACGCGATATAATTATAAAGTACAAACATCATTTCAATTCCTTCCATGGCAATTCCTTGGTAATGCTAATCTGGATCATCAAGGCTTTGATGGTCATTATAAGTAAAATTCTGAAATTCAGTCTATCTTTTTTTTAAGATGGACCTCCGTTATAGGAAAATTTATTAATAAAAGTGTTTTTTCTTCATTTTCTTTTTATAGGGCGAAAACATACTTGACTATGAGCTGGATATGCCGCTCAGAACGACGTACGAATATTCGAATCCGAAAGTGTCGGCCTCGCTACAAGCCGTCCTGGCCGAAGCGATGCAAACCGAGGACGATATCGACATTACCGATCAGTCCAACTATGCTAGCATGATGAAAATGCGCCTCGATCAGATAACCAAGCGAAACGTGCAGCAGGACCACGCGGCAAACGCTTCAACGAGCAGTGCCATGAGCAGCAGTGCTACAAACGGTATCAGTGGTGGTGCTGGTGGCCAAGCTGGTGTGACTGTTCCGAGTGCTGGTGCCACCGGTTTGATGGGTGGTGTTGTTGCGGGTAGTGGTACCAGCCGAGCAAGGTCTTCGGTATACAGTCGGGGTAAATCGGCAGCACCTGCGTTCGGAGCACACTCGGCGGCACCGGTGAAGAAAGTGTCCTCATCGGCCCTTATGTCTAGCAGCCACGGGGGCACCGGTGGTGGTCCGGGGACTGGCAACATGTTCCCGAAAGCGCGTGGACTCATACCGAAGTAGAGTCTGCGCCCCGGTGAAACTGAAGTACTCATCTAGATGTCATCATCGTTATCGTACCATCTCATCACGCAACAGTACGGGAGTCATCGTTGTTTAATCGCGCCCATCTAACAAATATGATTGATGATCTCGCTTCGCTGTGCTTAGTGCTTAAAGTGTGGCATTGTGGTGTGTATAGATTTACTCCCACCTTGGAGTATTATTCTTGAAGCGCACATTATCCCACCTTTACATCGTTTATTTTTTGACGGTTTTGTTTTGCACGAATCGATGAATGAGAGACGGTTGTAGGAAAAGTTTCACTCACGCGCGCGCTTTTATCATAACACATAATTTGCATTAATGAAGGAAAATAGATCGTTTTGATAAAATACTCGAGAGACGAAAGCAGTTGACGAATGGAATGAATCTGAAAGAGGACGAATTACAGACAACCGTACGATTTGTTTACAACCGTACGAAAGAGACAAAAGGAAAACGGACAAAAAGAAATAGAAAGAGAGCCTTCATGTGACACACTTAAATTAATCAAAATGAAACTAAGTCGTTAGGCGTTGAATAAGTAAGATTTCAACAAAAAAGCGGTGAAATTGGTACGCTCGGAAGGTATTAACAAAAGCTGTGCCTAGGAATATAATTATTTTACGTTCCTTTTCTTTACACCTTAATCTTCGCTCAACTAACGCCTATATTGAAGTATATTTATGTTCGTTACCTATATTTTTTTGTTATAATTCGCGATGTGAACCGCTAGAATTAGTTCCAAGTTCTGTAAGAATGCTAGGCCGATTCTGTTCATTGGTTTACTTCGAAACATCACGCACCGCGCTTTTATTACGTTGTTATGTTACGTTATGTATAGTTTTGTTTTGTGTGTGCTATGTATGAGTTTAACCATGTTATTGCTGCATTTCGATACGAGGCTAATTTTCTCTTCTCCCTGTTGTAAATAGTTTCGAAAATTATGTTAACACGTTATGCGCGCAAAGGGGCGCCTATAATTTTCATTAGCAAAATGCAATGCAAGATGTATGATTTCGTTTTGTTCAACCCCAAACCCGAAAGGTTAATTAATTGTTGTTGATAAGTTTTTTTTTTTATTTCAACATTAGCTCCATTAATTTTGTAATTGTATTATATTCCGGCAAAAAGAGGTTGTTACCTTTATATGGATCACGCGTGGAGTGTCTTTTGTGAAAGGCATAGCGTATGATATGCTGTTGGCTGAAGGAAAAAGGATCGGTTTTATGAAATTAATGTAGTGGTGCAGCTAATGCTTTACATACCCGATCGATGCGTAGATGTCTTTTAAAATTTTCTTACAATCACAGCGTCAAATAAAAATGAATAAGGTCCGTAGGTACTTTGGCTGGAATTGGAGTGATGTATTAGGACACGTCCTTAGATCACTGAATACATTTTCAACTCCGTAAACATTTATATTAAATATTGGAAAAGGATGCGATGATCGATGTCCTAAGAATATGAATTATAAACCTCCACCTGCATTGGTTCGTTAACTACTCCACCCGATTGCGAAATAGAATTGCACCCCATCTTTCATTTGATGCCTGAATGCCTGACATTCTTATGGTAACATCATCATGCATATGCTGCACATTGATCTGCTTTTCTAGCGGAATATTAAATCTATCGTACAAAAGATACTCTCTTGCTTATTCAAACATATAATGCCGTTCGATCACATTGTGATGTGACGTTATAGGGAGGGCAACATTTTGATAGGCAGGACGATGATTATGATCATCAATGGGGACGAACTCTAGGATGATGTTTAAATAGATGGAATGTGTGATGCTCTTTAGCTTCGCAGCTGGATTTCTCCGGTTGAGTGTTTCGTGCATGCATTTTGATGGAGTAGCAGGAAATCGGTTAGGGCTATAAGGGAAACGGTTGACGTATTATTCAAAAATAAACAAAAAAACAATATCGTACAGAAAGGTCGTTTTTACCGGTTTTACCGTAAATTTATTTCTTTCCTGTAGGCCTGAGCGCCAACATGTACACGGGATAGAGTTCTTTGGGGAAGCTTGTTTGGCGTTGCTCCTTGACGACGCGCATGTTTGCTTGCCTTAGCAACTGTTTCATCTGTACCAACGGTCTAGTTACCGACGAATCTGTTCGATCAACGTCCACTACGTTGCCGGTGGTAAAGTTTTCCTTCATCACTATCATTCCACCTCGGGCGAGCGCGTTCGTACAGCGCTCCAGAAACCGTACCGTATCCTCATCCGTTAAATGGCCAAGCACCCACTGTGCCCAAATAATATCGTATCGTCCGTCCTCGGGGACAAAGTCCTGCAATCCGGTGTTAAATACTGTACCCAGCTTCGAACCAAAGTCTGCCAGTTCGGTACGTGCCGTTTGGCAGAAGTGTTCGTCTTGCTCTACCAGATCTACCTGCTCGAAGAATGGCAGAAGCAAATTCTTGCTAATTCTCCCGATGCCTGCACCACAATCCAATGCACGCTTACGACCCGGGGCCGGTTTTTGCTTGTACAGGTGCTTCAGAAACTGCTCGGATCCGCGGATGTCGATGAACGATATGCTACCAAACCCGCCAAGCATTCCGTCTACCGTGGGCGACACATTTGACCAATATTTCTTTGCATTGTTGTAATAGCTGACACTGTCGGCAAGTACATCGTCTACCGTTGGGCATTCTGAACCATTTTCACACTGGTCGTTGTTGTTGACGGCTTCTACAGGTGAGTTAGTTTCGTCGGTGGGAGTATTTGTGGAGCTACCATCATGGCTAGCTGTATTCGAGGCCATCTAGATGTAAGGAACACTTGTTGAATTTAGAGTGCACTTGCTTGGCACAATTGGAGGGATATACTTTTTCTTTTTTCAGTCCTACTAACACGAGGTAGATGGCGGGTTGGTTTGTTGTGGAACGCAAAAAAAACGATTTGTTTGTTTGCCAGTCCGCCAAGATGAAACTCAACCCAGGGCAGCCATAAACATGTTGTTTTGCGGGTGACAGCTGGTTTGACATTTGCTACAAATATTTCAAGCCAAATTCAAATAACTCACCACGTAGATTGTTTATGTGGTGAAATTTTACAAACGCTTCCGATACCTGATTGTGGCATGTTGTTATCGTGTTTAAATCGGCCTTCGATTACAAACTTACTTATCAAGCGGCATAACCACGTAGCATGTCGATTAACAACGTTTGACGGGTGAGGATAGGAGAGTGGAAGAGGGGGGGGGGGGTGGTTGCTTCTGTGGTAGCTTGATTGATCATAATTTCTCTGCCTTCGATAGAAGATATCCTTCCAGAGAGAGGGTCAGTTTGCAAGAGGTACCTCTTACTATATTCGGGGCTCCAATGATTAAACCTTCTTATAGGAAGATCCGTCTCTGTTGGAACCGCAAGCATCTGTTTAGTTTGCTTATACTATAATCCGCCCCTGTTTATGTGTGTGTTCCAAGGGTTTGTGTTACCAGTTCGAACATTTCTTCAAATTCTGCTACATGGACAGTTGCGGATTTAACCCCAAGGAGGCCCTAAGCGGCGTGAAGTGGCTCCTATAACATTGAAACTACTGACCAGGGGAGCTACTTTGTGAATTCAGTACACCCCGCGGCTGCTCAAATCGTGTACCGATAAACCCCATGACTGTGCATCGAAAACCTCAAACCAGTCATGGGTAAGCCGACAGGATTTGTCAAGATCTGGATTGATTTGTAGAAAATGGTCACCAGATTTTTCAACTTCCTTATGGAAAGAACATATTCCTAGCGCTGGCCGTTGGTGGTGAAATGTAGTGCTGAAACATAATCCGGATTGTACTAACGTATGCATTAAAAATTGCTTTTTTTTCAAGAGCAATGGTAAAATAAAACTGCAATTTATTATTTCACTGAAATATCGTTACTCGTTAAAATATCGTTCATCAGTTCTGCCCTGGATTTCACCACAAATTTGTTCAGAATTATTCACCTCTTTGAATTGGACCGGAAATTCACGATCAGATGGAACTGGAGCACGTTAAGGAGTACAAGGATAAGGGTGTTTGGGAGCCAATAGAATCCGTATTTGTTAATTTTTTCCAGCTACCGCTTCGAGTAGATTTTGTTGCGCTTTTTAATGAAAGTTGCAACTTTTGCGAGGATCCTGGTCTATTCGATCCTATGACCACTCACCCCAGTCCATACTGGTCATTGCCAGTGCTATAGAAAAGAAGACCGAATGTGACATCCTTTTCGCTGACTGTGAGCCTCAGTTTCCCTTGAATGCTAGGGACGCTTAAAATCGTCGGATAACCAGATCCCAGCTTCCCCACTCTACGGACTTTCCCTTCTCCAGAAGTGCCACAACCTGATAGATATTTACCCGATCATATCTGACCGAAATCATAGTGTAAAAATCTTTCGAAGTTGTCTTCGTAACTCCAGTAAACAAACTGACAAAGCTTTCAAATGTTGACATTATGAAAAATCGGAGCATTTTGTAGCTTCTTAATAACCTTAACTTGATTGAAGTGACACATTTTAACAAAACAAAAAATCAACATGCAAATTGTCACTACAACGGCTATTTTATTTTTAATCATAAAAATTGCATTTCTAGCACATAGTTCTACGAACAGAAATGGTAAAACCAAACAACGGACTTCATTATTCATTCCCATTTTGTCTAAAATTTATCAGCACAAAACATGATTTATTCCCAATTATACATCATTTCACGGTGTCACAATTTATCCAAAAGCTTTTGAAGATTTTTAGAAAGTTTCGACAATATTGAAATGTGCGAAAGAGAAACTTTCATTTTCGACATTCCTGACGACCCTCCAATAAAACAGGATTTCAACAATCACTGATACGCTTCCCTTTCGATGAGACACAGCCGCGAATCAATCACATTCCTACAAATCGACCATTGTTTTCCTCTACACCGTCTACACCTGTCGGGTCGGACTTCCACATTCCCGCCCCTAGATGCATTCATCGATCTTCTTCCATAAATAAGTACATATTTCTTCTTTCAGCTGGTGTGCGACCGGGACTTAATCAGTAACTAACTTTATATTCACGTTCACGTGCAATGATGAGTTTCTTTTAATAACATATACATACACATGCTGATTTTGGTTACCGGTTCTTTTGGTTACAATCGAAATGAGCTCAGTGGAAAATAAGGGAGTGACACGATTTTCCAATTTACCATTTGCCTTGTTAGGATTGCGCTAGAAACGTGGTCACGCCCGAAAGAAGGTACCGAACGGTGACGGAATGTTCCGAATTGCTTACAAGCGTAGTATTTTAAGCAACTCTCATGTGCAATGACATCAAAATATGAAATATATTGTACAGACAGTACTTATGTTTCAATTCACACAACGATCACTTGCGATCACGTGAGGTTCAATCGGATATCATACATCTTCTTCTTCTTCTTTTGGCTCACCGATGGTTTACTAGACTTGCCGATACCACGTAGTTGGATAGTCAAATCCTCACTACGGGGGAAATTATCTGGAGTATGGGATTCGAGCCCCCGGCCTGCTGTGTGGAGACCGGCGCCGCTGTCGCCTACACCACCGGCTCGCGGATATCAAACTATTTACTACACATTCCAGATAGTGTGCGCTCGTCATAATAGTTGCAATTGTTGTAATATCAACAGCAGTGACGTCGGCCCTTTACACGACAGAACCAGTTTAAAAACCCAGCTTCACTCGCAAGACACGTTCCGGGATCATTTTTGCGTTCTACTTATACCAAACTGAAAGACTAAGTGAAATTTTAATAGGATTGTTTTCAACATATCAACCTTAACCCCAATATGCCAGCTACTGGAACTGGATATCGGAGACGATTAATTAATGTTTTTGTTCATCCACTGCCATAGTGCCAAGGATATGAGTATATTATTCTTCGATTTATATGAATGATAAAACATCATCATTTCTATGATTTTACTACCGCTTCTTAACGATCCGAGTCAACTTTAACATTGGCCTTGATGCAGAGACTGTGCATGTACAAAGCCAGCCTGCGGAATGGAACTGGGACGACGATAATAGCCGGCACGATATTGATGGCACTGTCACAGGCATGCTTTCACGTACGTGTGTGTGTGCGTGCGTTTTTTTTTTTTTCGTTACTATATTTTGCCACCATACCGGTATTTCTGCTTTCAGTGGGAAGTGACTAGAAAATATTGAGTACTGAAGATACCAGGTAAGGCAGGTGTTGAAGATGGACCAAAAGAATGTGTATAGACAGGTCAGATAGGAAATTAGTGACAAAAAAAAGCTCACACACACACACATATTTTGCTGCCCAAGCTGAATGAGCTTCCACTCTCTTAAGCATGGTGCGTTGCGGCCAAGTCTCACCCGAAGCTGGTGGCGCAAATCAACCTCAAGCAACAGACAAAATTCCGCTATAAATCCACGCATACACACATTCAAGCGCAACGTGTACGCACACATGAAACACGCATCCCCATGCAGAGTACTTTATTGCGCTCCCCAACATGATATGAAAGTAGCCTAAGGCCATTTATGTGTGCCATGCTCGGGAGTGTAAATATGAAATTACGAAATGCTTTATTTTTTAGATTTTATCTGCTATTATTTTAACAACAAATTTTTTTGTCATTATAAACTACGGCTTTGTACTTTATTATTAACCTTTTTTCATGATAGAATACAGTTTACATGTGTGATGTCAGTTTCATAATTACACACTTTGCAACAGGAGAGAAGCAGAACAGCAGATTATGTTTAGTTAAAAATCAAAACCCTTATAATACAGCAGAGAGTCATTGGTAAACGATCATAAGAAAGCGCTTGTGACGAAGAGAGGAAAAGAGTGAACCACGATTGGAGCACAGCATAAAATTTCCTTTGAAGTGGAGAGCAAAGAGAGGATTACTACGTATCCCCCTAGTGCTATGCATTATTAGGTTTGTTATGATTCAATAGAAATGCTTACGTTGTGGTTTACTATTGGGTTAATGGGATTTCATCCTACCATACTAACAGTTTTATGCTTCGGAAATGTTATAGATTTGCTAAAACTAGACAGTTTATTAGGTTTTTGTTTGGCAGATCGAATATGTGTAGTACCAGGCATTTGAATTTTGTAGTTGAATTATAGCTACCTCTCTGGATAAAAAAGTTGCGTTTTGTTATCATAGAGAAACAACAATATTCATAGCAGGTATTAACCTATTAATTAAACCAACAACCGTATAGCTCAAATACTATGGTTTATTTTAGGACAATGTACGAAAATTGTGAAAATAAATTGAGTTAAGTAAATACAACTCTAACAAAAGCTG
Source organism: Anopheles maculipalpis (assembly GCF_943734695.1). NCBI lineage: Eukaryota > Metazoa > Arthropoda > Insecta > Diptera > Culicidae > Anopheles > Anopheles maculipalpis. Next base: position 61,659,113 of record NC_064871.1, on the reverse strand, counting down.
GCTAAAGAGTAATATAGGCCCTCAAGTTGCACGCAGCAAACTCACATGCAAGCTCCACAGTCGTTTGTGAACATGGCTGAGTAGGACATATTGAAAATATTAAAACTATTGGTTTCTTCTTCTTCTTCTTGGCGTAACGACCTATTAGGTCATGCCGGCCATCGAAATGGCTTTCAAGACTGCCGATACCACGTAGTTGGTTAGTCAAACCTCACTACGGGGGGACGGTCCGGATGGGATTTGAACCCTGGTCCTGCCGTTTGAAGACCGGCGCCGCTGTCGCCAATACCACCCGGGCCGCCCTATTGGTTTGGTAAAACTATTGGTTAATAAAATCCAAAAAAATGTTACTTTAATTAGTTTTAATAAAATTTTAGTGATTTAATCAACTTTCTACTCAAATCATGTTAAAATATTATTTTTTCCGTATATTGAGCCATTTTAATTAAAAAATATGTCTCACTATAGAATTATATCAATTACAGTATGATTCAAACTGTCTCGTTTAAATGATGAAATAAGTTAGTGAAATCTTTTTATAAATTAGTCTTATACATAAGCTAGCTTTTGCGATACTTAACAATAATTTCAAATAACTTTCCTCATTTCAATAAGGATTTATTTAAATAATATTTTTATGTCCTACGCATAATGGTCACAATCAACCGTGATTTTTCACACAAGCTTGCATGAGATGAGTACCGTACAACTTGAGGGCCTTTAGCCCAAAAGCTTTATTAAAAAGAGGTGCATTTAATAAAAGCGAGTATTTCAGATCGCTAGTATTCACGATTTTATCATAACTAAAAGAAACATGTTCTCATGACAAATTTCAAGAAAAAGTGTTCGATGAGTTACTCGCAGTTTGCTTTTACTACGCCCTTTGGTTTAACGATCTATTGAATGATACTGGTCATAAAATTAAACCTTCTTGTTATCGAATATAGCTTTCAACACATTAACTTTACACTCTTTAAAATTAAGAAACTTTAAAAAAAACATTTACACTTTATAAACTAAATATATTGCTCGTAATGATGTTCAATAAATATTTTAAATTACTCTATTTAACAACCTATTTGAGAAAGCAAGAGATACTGTTGCATTAACCAAGAAATTCATTCCATTTTGTTTTCGCCACATCCTTATCGATTGCGATGGATACACGACACATAGAGCTATACAGAACTAGACATCGGTTCCGCGATCATCCTATCAACCGACAAACTGCATCAAAACCGCTTTATTAGATTTTTACGCATCAGTAGTTTATAAAGATAAAATTTAAGCAATGTTTTTAGCTTAGCCGCGTTTGAGAGGAAGATGCTCAGAAGGATCGTTGGCCTCATATGTGTAGAAGGACAATGGAGGAGCTGCTACAACGACGAGCTGTACGCACTGTATGACGACCTCAGCTGGCTGCTCCAATGGGCTGGCCATGTTATACGCATTGCACCGGACGACCCAGCTCAGAAAGTCCTTTAAGGTCGTCCACCTGGACAGAGGAGGCGTGGTAGGCCCAGATTGAGGTGGGAGGATGGCGTAGAATCAACCGCCATCAAGGCCGGGATAACGGATCGGCGGACGACGGCGCAGGACCGTGAGCGGTTCCGGACTATGTTGAGGCAGGCCAGACCGCAAAGCGGTTGTAGTGCCTGATAAGTAAGTAATTGAACAATTGATGAGTCACATTCGCATTAGTTTTGTATTAGTATTAAATACATTTTATACACATTAGAGACGCGATTGTAGTTTCAGAGATTCAAAGCCTCTATAAATAAACGGCAACAAAATAACTCCATTTTGTTGCCGTTCTTAACCAAACAAAGGCAGTCATTCCACTATTCATCAACAATCTAATGTAAGCATGTTTTGTTTTATTTTTCCAGACATTTATTCCAGACATTTTAAAATTTTTACGAGATTTTTCCAGAATAATATCAATCGTAAAATCACTTTGTTTACTATTTTAATAAATTTTTAATTTAATAGCAAATTACTAACAATGTGCTGTAAGCTGTAAATTACATTTAATGTTTGGAATACTTGCTTCTACCCCGACATTCTATTATGACAGAGCATCTACAATACAGTTCCAATAAATTTCTCCTCTATTAAACACACATTGTCTAGCAAACAAAATTGCGATACCTATTCTCGGTTCCAAAGAAGAAAAAAAACGATCGTACAATCTCCAGAGCATGACTCTCATCGGGAGAAGCACATTCAGCCCGATAGGTGAAGTGGCTACTGCGAGAGCAAATATCCGATTGCGTAGACCTGCCTGTTTCGCCACGGTGGTGGTATGTGGAGAGAGAGCGAGTATAACCAGTTGATCGAAATTCCTTGTCGGGCGTAGTCGCGCGTAGTTTGTTAACAAAGTTTTGGTGCGTTCAACATACATTACCATTCCCTGTCATCATTAGCTGACCCTGTTGTGCAGCATGTTACCGTATGCTGGATTACATCCCGTGGCGTAAAAGTTGTCCGATCTGTCCGGCAACACAATTTTGCAAACAACAGCAAACAGCAAAAGCAACAAATCGCTGCTAACTTGATCCCAGCGCGAAAGGTAACGCAAATCGAAGCGCCATTCAACTTCGTAGCATCGTAGTTGGCCGTCACGTTAAGCTGATGGGTTCGGTTTAGGTTCGTTGTTAGTGCGTTTTCAGGCAGTGTGTAATTAAAAGTCCCGCAAGTGCCCTTTTGCATACATATGTACATGGCGTGTGGATCGCAAATTCTCGGTACAGCCGTGAACTCGAACGTACCCCTGCCGCATACGGAAAGCATTTTCACCTAAAACCAGTTCGCGATAGAAAGAGCTGTGACCAGAGGCAAGCGACGAACTACGCGTCCGCGGTTCGCGACGGCGCTTCGGTAAAATGTGCGTTTCAGTGACGTTGTCAATGTTCGGGGTTTACCTTATGTTGTGTTGTGGCTTGGAGTGAATGTTTTGCGACATGTTTACAAACAACAAATTTTAGTAAATTACGGTGTTAAAACACATGTGCCCAAGGGTTGTACAGTAACAACCAAAAATAGATATACAATGGTGACTAGCGGTTCGAAGTGTGCGTATCGATAGAATAGCAAAGTGCGAGTGTACAAAACGACAACGTGCATATAGCTGTGTGTATTCATATTCCCACTACCTTCCCTCGCAACGTCATCGGTGGCCTGAGGTGAAGTGAAACTCAGCTCACCGTGCATCGCGCATACTTTCACGCTTTGCGGGTCGTTACCTTTCTGGTCGCTCATCGCAGCAGATTGGAAATCACACATTAATATTTCATAGTATATTTTGGGTGCCGAGCCCGCATTTAGGTTGCCGGCTTTCGAACGTGCTTTTCGAGCGAGCAAGGATCCACACTTGCCAAAACAGTGGAAAAGTGTAACGTGTGGTGTACAAAAAGTGCAAGCGCAGGGTCAAATTTTCTGATTCTGATCGATCGATGTGGTGTTCCGGCAGTTGTGAAGCTCCGACGACTTGAGTGAGAGTACTTTTGAAACCGATTTAAGCTGAACAATTTTTTGCGCAGATTATGATGCCCAGTTAAGGTCAAGTTTGGAGATAGAATTGCATGATTATAAAGATTTTTCTTCATTCTTCCCTTGCTCCACGAGGCACAGGGCGTCGAGAATGACTTTTGCGCTAATCGTATTGCTTGTGGTAAAATATATTGTGCTTGTGCCATTTTCTTAGTTTCATTGTAAAGTTGAGCATCGTGTTTTGTAAAATTTTGATCCCAAACCATTGTTTACTGATCTTCGACTGCATGCAGTCGATGCTAGTGTAAGTGTGTGTGTATGTGTGTGTAAATTTATGTGCGCGTGAATGCTGCAACATGATGCAGCTGAGAAATTTTACCGTTTTGTCTGAGCAGCTAACGGATAAATTATCTGTGAAGTATCTCGGTCGATCGTACACTTTGAGATCGTAGCGTAAAGTGGTAGAAGAGCTGGTGTTCTTGTTTTATTCGTTCATTAAGTGCGTTTTCTTGCATTCTGTCCGTTTCAACACAAGGCTGTAATAAATTGTACGATACAGAAAGGTTGTATTAGTTTGATCAAACCAGTTTTGTTCCACTTTATTTTTTGTACGTCGATCGAGCTGCAGGCAAATGAAAAAAAGGAATATTTAAAAATAAGATACATGTTTTATTTATTCTTGATATAAAAGTTTTAATAAATTCCTGCATAGTACTTATGAACAAATTTTCCAATGAATTTGACTAGCATTACATTTTTTCATCTATACCTGCATCAGATTTTTCGTTTTTTCATTCCCTTTTTTTCTTTTGCCATCTTCTAAGGCAGTGGTGAGAATTTGTTTTCATGTCATGATTCATAGCTACTCAATGGTGCCATTAAACACCCGCCGAAGCAGTTGTGTAGCAGTACAGGCACACAAAACGGCAGAAGTTAATTATGATCGCCGTACAGAGCATAACCGCGAGATCACGTAAAGTCTTTGAGCGTTTGAGCGTTTCAAAAAGTGATCGGTAAAATAGGTAAATTTGCTAGGGCGGCAAAACAAAAAACAGCTGCAAAACCAGTTTGTGGTGTTGGTGATGGCCTTCGTTTCGTCACAACGTAGACGATTGACGAAATTGACTCCTTTGAAGGAAATTTTCACAGGCCACTACTGTGACGTTGCGTCGAAAGGGAGTATTAAATAGTTATAGATTGTTGTGATATATTTTTAGATGCTGACATTGATGTGATGTGTCCTTACAATTTACTTAACAAATGAAAAGCGTGGGGAATGAAAAAAAAAAACACTCATGAAAACACAAGCTTGCCAATACGAAGAAGACAAACAGAGAATAGCAATAAACAAAACGAAAAAAAAAAGACCAGACTTGCTCTTATGGCGCGCACACACAGTCTGCTGCTCGCACAATATACACGAAAAGCGTAAAATATATTCAAACGTAACGCACTGAACAAAATGCAAAATCTCCGTCCACGTCAACATGCCCAAAAGAACCGGCGACGGGTCGAATACCCCACGCCGAATCGATACTTGTTGGCCATGTTGACGCATATTCATGGCGATTACAAATCGTCAAACGGTGACCAACGTTAAAACAATTCCAAATTACGCTGGATGTCATTGAACTTTGCCAGTTTTGCGATTAAGAGATTAGTGTGAAAAAAAAAGAAAAAAAAAGAGACTTTGACGGGTTTTGTGGTTTGTTATTTATTGTCGAGGGGTTGTAATGTTTATGCATGTAAAAAGGAGATAAACTATTCAAAATAGTTATACCGTAACAAGTGTGTTAAACTGTCAAATAGAACCAAACTATACATCTTTAAATAAAGGTTTTGAAAATAGTGAGAGCTCGGTTCGTATATTATCGTTTCATTGAAATCTTTCTCAACTTATTGTATCAAACAGCGTGCTCTCAGTGAGGAATTATTTATGATTTGTTTTAAAAATCATATTGCATGAAACAGTGACTCTTCAACTAAGTCTATTGTGTTGAACTGTGTGAAACTGTTCGCTAAAGTCTTGCTTAAGCTGGAATGTTTTGTTGAATAGTGCCTTCGAGGTACTCCGAGGATCTTTTATCAAAACAGGTGACCATAATTTAAACTACTGAATTCAACAGCAAAAACATGTTCCACAGTACACTGATCGCTGGCTGGTGGCACTTTTACTTGTGACTGGTAGCGGGCGGCATCTTCATACATGCTTCATTGCATTGTTTTCGTTTTCTATGCTAACGTTTGTGAAGGCGTGGTAGTTTGCGTGTGCTTTATGCAACCGTCGTTGCTCACTTGAGAATTCCGCCAACGTCCACAGCAGGCAAACGATGAAATGGAATGCAAAGAAGCGGCTCCAGTTTGGTAACAGGGTGTTTGTTTGTCCCGCAACGCCATCTGCACGAGAAGATCCCATGCCTTCGGGTGAAACGTGATGCAATGAGCTTGCCAAAACCCATTAATTTCAAACACTGGGTAGCATAATAATAACGATGATTAAAACTGCTCAACAATTTGGAACATATTTGAAGAGCAATAGTGAAGTCCTTTCACCTGCCGTCCGCTGTTCTAAGACGATTCGGTTTGTGTACAACGAACTGATCGGATCGTTGCATTGCTCAACATCCGTCGAATATTGAAACATTTACAATAAATGAGCGTTCTGTATTGACACTCCACAACACTCAACTCCCACGGTCAAAGAAAAGATCTTACGTCAACCTTCCCATTGTACAATGCGTAGACCTATAATCGTCAGTCGCATATGCAAAAATTGCCAGGTGCAGCAGCCAGCCACTCGGTAAAACCGCGGCGAGTGGGCAAACCAGTCCAGCTACCACTCAAAACGGTGACCGACGGTTCAAGCACAGTCCTGGGACACCTACATGCTTCAGTTCCGTGCAACGGTCAACCGGTAACGCGAGCATTTAAACATTCCTTACATGGAAAGTGGTCGTGTAGTGGAATTACTCACCGTTTCGAAACGTGTTTTTTGATTTTGTCTGTCGATCCCGTTCAGTGGCTATGAATTTGCTTCGTTTTCTAAAAGAATTGGTGGTCGATAGAAGCAAGTTATCAAAAATGGAATATATTGCCAGAATGCAGCTAAATGAATGATAGCAACGTTGTGGGAGCTTTCATGCAAATAATAAACATATCTGAAGTAAAGTTCATTATACATCATGAGTACATACACTGACTGTATGTTTTCTGGTCCACTCAAAGCAGGGGTTGAAGTCTCGCTATGTCGATAACCATCGTCTAGTGTTTGAAAGAGGAGAGAAGAACTGCTCTCTACCTTTTGAACGTTGAGCGTCTCGCGGTAGAGTCCGCATTCACTGAGGTCGCGAATAGGTCGTAGAGTGCGCAGAGCGGGGCATAGAGTGAAGACAACGTTTCTTGACTAGGGTAGAGCTACCTAGTGTGGTCCTGCTTGCAAAGTTAGTGGAGGTGTACTTAAAAAGGTGCAGAGCTTCCTCATGAGGGCAGAGCTAACTACTACTGAGCTACTTAACAAGGGCATGAGTAGCTCTGTGAGTGAGGCCCTGGCCATCAGATTACTGAGGTGAGGACTCAATGTCGCTCTCGAGCCCACTTCCTAGACTGATACCACGGATAACAACATTTTAATCTTTCTGTTGTTAGTTCTCTTCGGAGCTAAAGTCACGCACCTACAGAAAGTTCGATCATAATATGCTCACAACCTTGAAATTCGTCACCGTTGCAGTCTAGCTTTCACTTGCATCGCTGCGTTCCCAGCAATCGTTTAACTTACCACGCAGCTCTTGAGTGGGTGGAGGCAATAACGAATCTTCTCCCGGACTCATATTTCTCTTTCGGAGGTTCACTTTTTTCTGTTTTTGTTTTCCACTTCCGAATGTACGTATTTTCACTTGTTTCAAAATCACATCGGTGGTGTGCACATTGAATGTGAGGAAAGGCGTGGTAAAGATAGATTTCTCCCCCACTTACATACATACACACACACACAGACGAGGGCATGATCTTGTCGCATATTAATAGCTTAAGCTGACCATAAACTTCGAATGTCATATGCCATTGTACATCGGTTGTTTTTCCCTCTCCGCCTACAAGGCTTTCTTTTTTTTCTCTATGTGTTTTGTGCTTGTACGGTAACGAATTTTAGGTGGTGAATGTTGTCGAGACAAGTTATGATTATTAATTGTTTTTTTTTTAGCAGCCTCGTGTGTATTGAATAATTAGTAAAAGTTTGTTTATTCTCTGAAGAAAGTACATTATATGGACAAGTTTATTATTTTTTGTTTTACACATTCAACGGGCAAAAATGTACTTTAAGAGGATTCAATGATAAATCAATTTCTGGCTGTATGCAATTTATTGTTATAAAACTAACAAAAGGTTCAATCACTGTTTATATCTTCTAAACATTTTACAACTGATTCTAGATTGTTTAGTAGGTAAATGAAAGTAAACTATCTCATGCTTTTGATTGTACTTTAATCAGCATTATAATGTGTCCATGATCGAACGTAACTTGTGCTTGTTATTGTACAACCGAATAACAATATATTCGAACATCTCTCATGAACATTTACTTAATTGCATGTGTTAACTAAGAAAACGAACTAACGAAACGAACTACGAAAATTGGCACTACTAGAACTAGAATTCATTATCATCTCCTCTTGCCGTTACCAGCGATCATATTTAGACATCATTCCGATAAGGGTGCTATTGCGCGGCTGGCATGTAAATGAGAACTCTGACTCGAATGAGCCTACCTCAGTATGCTCTGTGGCAGTAAGCAAGTAAGCTTTCCGATTTTCAAAATATTTCCAACATTATTCTACGAATGTACTTGACAAAAAAAAATAGCACAAAAATTTTAAAAAATAATAACATTAATTTGCGAACCTTTATTTATAGGTGTATTTTTCAAGATTATTTTTGATGCTTTTTAGTGAAATGTAGGAAAATAAAAAAATCATATATAAATAAATCAATTATACAATAGGATATTCAACCGCCTGTCGAATTATGCAATTGTCTTGCATTTTTGGGTCTACAGGTTTTCCCCGTTCTTGAATATTCAATCGGAGGTCCAGTCGAATGCACGGTGTGTCGCTGTTCTTTCGCATGACAGGACCGGGTTTGATTCCGATTCAGATCTCTCAAGCAAAAGATTTTCATCAAAGAGTTTTTTTCCAATAATGGTTTTTTGTTCCATTGGGCGATGAAACATATTAGAAATTGATCTATGGATCATTAATAAAACTATTTTATTAAAAATGTAAAACGTTTTTTTTTTGGAAAATATTACAAACAGCCATTTAAAAAAAACACTCTTTGTCTCGTGTTAATTAGCTAAACCCGAAATAAACATTAGACAACCAAGATGTTTATGTTTGTGCATAAAAGTAAAACGATAGCAAAAGAAAATTGAGTTTATTGGCTTGTGTTGGGTTACTGTTTTCGTTTATCAGCTTAATTAATGCTTTGTTTTCCACTTTGCACATATCCGCTACAATAAAAACGTTGTTCCAGTGTTCTGTAGTTGTCTGGTGAAGCAATCGTTTTTTTTCTCGCTCTTCTAGCAAAGTTTTGGAAACAAAGAAGTTCCCTGTGCATCTGATGATAGAAGTACACGGCGCACATTCAGCTCGAGTGCTTACGGTGAGAACATGAAAAACTAAAATATGATAGCAAAACCTTATACAAACAAAGCTTCCCCGGCTCCGGTGAGATGTTCCGAAGCACTTCCATCGGGAGAGCGAACGATCGTCATAAGAACGCATGCGTTATTGCTCAGCATGGGGCTGTTTCCATGGCAGAGCATCTACCGCCCCGAAGGCAATGATGTAGCAAAAAGGAAAACAGTTATAATATACCACTTGTTCCCGATATTTCCCGTCCCATTTCCTTTGGGGATGCTGTTTTTTACACACATAAACAATCGTACCTTGTTCACCTGGTTTGCTTGCCATACGGTAGTGACGATTAAAATAGCTAACCGTCTCGGAAAGCAGACAGTCGGTGTAGCTGGAGCAGTAAAGCTTGCGGAAGCATAAAGATAACACATAGCACAAACGCTTACCGTATCCTCGCTCTTATGTATCTGTGTGTTCAGAATGTTGCAGTATTAGTGGACTGCTCTACTCTGGTTGGTAATATCATACAAATAGCAAATTCAACTTTTTTTTTATCCGTTTAACTTTTACTCGTTTACTTAAGGTTTGACATTATTTTTACAAGTTGTTTGATTATTGCCGTTGCTATTTGTAGCAACTTAAACTTACAATGTTGGATTGATTAGGTGTAAATCTTTATTTCGATTCGATTAAGTCAAGTTCCACGAAACTTTCACAACCTTCTCTTGCACCTGAAGTCTGGAGGGCGTGCCAGGATAGCGCAGATTGGCCGAAAGCGAAAGCTAAATCACTGCGAGATTCCAACGCCGGGAGGATGCTAAGAGAAATCGGCACAGCAAAGACGTTCCAAGCGTACTCTGAACCTAAACCCAAACAGCTAAACGCTACACATTTCGTCACTGGCATTCGGATAAGGAAAATCAAATAACGACGATTGTCTCGTTCTGTGGCACAGTATCTCTCTTTCTAGTGCCTACCGAATCAGGAACAGGGTTGGAAAAGTTGATCACATCAAGATTTCACTTTCACCGCCATCTTCAGTGGATGCTTGAATATTTTATTGAAGTTGTTATCATGCAAAACTGAAGTCAATTTGTGGTGGACCCACCATCAGGCTTGGTAACTGACATAAGACGAAAGAACGTCTAGCTACGGGTCAATGAAATCTAAAAGATTTAATTAACATCTGTCATTTTGCATCGAATTGTTCAATCCATTGCAGTTATCTCCCAGATTTTATATAGTCAAAAGTATTATCAGAAAGCGATAATACGCTGATCAGGGCCCGTGTGTCTGTCAAAACTACGGAAGATCTGTTTAGTCCAATCTTTTTGTTTCTTCAGATGAAAAAGATTATACTTCAAATCGTTCAGGTATCACATCAAACGATCGTCACTGTGTCCCCCAGTTCATTGCAAGATGGTGATGTAAATGTGTGGTAGGTGAGAGTTTTGAATAAATACTCTTGTTTGACTGAATGATTACTGTTTACCAATGCCACACAAATGATAGTCAAACATCGCATATCCTCACTGATCACTGTTTATTGGAGGAATATGTTTGACGATTGTGTAATGACATGAAATAATCCCAACCTTTGGTCGCCATCAAACCAAGCAGACTTCAACGAAACAAAGTGAATAGATTTCGCCTCTCCTCTCTGTCATTATGTTTACCATACCAGTCCCATGTCACGCACTTGCTGATATTTGAAAAGTTAACGCATCGGGTGGACTTGTGTGTTTTTTAAGGAATCCAGGATGCTGATTTATTGTGTACTAATCCGATCGACGACCTAGAAACACGATTGGCTGAACATGTTTTTACTATTAGCCTTAGTATTTATTTTAAGTACATTTATGCAAATAGTAAGCCTAAACGGAGTGAATCAGTTTTGTTTGAAAGTTAAAGTATGTGTGTTGTGTATGTACATTCTTAACAATTAAGTACATAGAAGAGAAGGTAGCCTCAGGAGACTCAAATCCTCTGTAACAAAACTAGATAAAAAATGAAGCATAAACATCACAGTTTTATTGTTTAAATGCGCGAATTGATCAAGACTTATCTCCACTGCGGCATTAGAACTCCTCCGTTTGCAATACTATTAGAGCAGATAGTTCTACCACTAAATCAAGCCACTCAACTCACTGCCGAGTGGCATTTTAATTACCTCATTTTACCAAGAATGTCCTCTCGTCTAGTTAGTTTCATTTCTTGGTATCAATTACTGCAGTGTCAAGCAAAAGTAAACGCTCACAAAACACTCACCACCACCACCCTCTGCAACACCTGATGCGAATCCGCGATTACCTATGATTGAAGGACGTTTGCTGGACAAACACGTCATAGAACACATTCCAATCAGTTCCACCCCACGCCAGTGCGTCAAGTATCTTGCACAAACACTGCTAATGCTGCGTGCTAAGGGTGAGACATTGCAGACAGCCAATCGAACAGGCAGTCGTCGTTGAAACTTGCAAACTGTTGGCTAACTGCCACGTTTTACGTTTCGTTTAATGGTCGATTTCTTCCCGACACAAAAACAGTACCCAGTGGGCTTACACAACCCTCACCCACGAGTGTTCCTCTTCCCGTGGTGTGTGTTTGAATTCCGTTTGTTCTTTCCCTTGATCTCAAACCACGTGCAGAAGCTATGCACGATCGAACAACATGTAGGAACGCTTACAGGTAATAGTACCCCTGCATTATAACATCGCCCACGGTTTCCCGGCCTTGCGATGGAAAATGTAAATACAGCAATTAGCTGTTATAAAACCAAAGAAGTTGCTTCTTTCCTAAAGCTGTCTTGAGTTAATTTTTCCGAGGACCTACATTTCCTTCTTACGTCGCAAGCATGCGACCGCGATTGCTAATGTGTTGCACGCGTGTGCACGCGCTTCTCTGTGTGTGTGTGCAATGTTATAAAACAATTGTCAATCACATAATGTCGAATGGGAGCATAGTTCCCGCCGCCGGCTGTGCCGTTACAATGCCAAACAGACTGTAATAAATAATATCGAGGTTAATCGGTTCGTTTGGCTTCAAGTTAAGGTGGGAATTGAATATTGAGATTTATAGTTTTATGACAGCATATAGAAAAAAAGTTTAAATCGTACGATATCATAAGATGTTAATGATTAATCTATTCGAGTCGAAAAACAAGCGCTTTCCGGTAAAGCCGTCATACTAAAATATAAAATAACAGTAGCAAGTGTGACGTGTTTAACTTTTTTAATAATCTCAATATTATTTGTACGATGCTTTATTCATCAAAGTTATCTATAGATTGATAGCTAAAGGTACTTGAAAACCTTTAAAAAAAATTGCACCTGAAATGTTACGCATCGCTAGGAACCATATAGAGTGAAATGGGCACATCATATAGTCGAATGAATATACGGTCCGTCAGGTGTTGGGCTTTGCTAACCTTGATTAATGCTTCTCCCTATGACCGTTGCTCTCCTCTATCAGTAGCAGTCATAACCTGCCTTTAAATCCAAATATAGGTTAATCAAATACACTCGCATGCTATTCATCACCGTACGATGCTACCAGGCGTGCGTTTATGTGCATCTTCGCTCGGATTCCGTTAGGCTAGTGCGTGCTATAAATGCTAGTGAGAGGGTTCAATATTAGTAGTCATCATTTTGTTGACCATAAATTGTTGCTATAAAGCCAAAACTGGCAGTTATCTCTCTTAGTATCTGTGCATTCAAATTTTTCCCAAATGGAATATCTTCATCATTTTAAAATAGCTTTAGAATATTTTTCACACACCATGTTGCGGGCTTTCAAACAAACGCGGCTGATATACTTTTCATTTTTAGCTAGAGTGAGCTTGATTTCTTCCGCCAAAAGCTCCCCGGCACGTGGTTTGCGGTTGTGCAACACGGAACGGTTAATTGAGTAACACGGTTTTGGGCGCTCTGTTTTTCGGGTAAGCAGGTGGCTGGTTGAATCATAAATTATGCTTTGGATATGATTACGTTAGCATTTCTAAAAGTGTGACCAAATGGTCAAACGTTTGAAAGGCAAACAATCAGCTGCTGTACGCTAGAGATGACGGCATGTTGAGAAACTCTAGCTATGATATCAAAGTACAAAACTAAACTTAGTATTTAGAGCACAAAAAGCGTTTACTTACATGTTTCGCCTGTGATATGGAATTGTGTACAATTGGAGTTTAAAAAGCTTTCTTTTTCCTACACATTTCGGTTCACTTCCAAAGCAGTAAAGTGTTAGTGTAAACGCAAAAGTAATAGAGACATCGTCGCGGGTTTGTTGCTGTTGCTGTTCGTCACGCTTTGCTGTAGACAAAATAACATAATAAGCCCATCCCGCCCGCCCGTGCGACCCACACCTACAGCACACAATGCGAGTACTTTCGTCGAATTGCTTTACCATGAGAAACGATCACGCAAAAGTGCATTAGTAACAGCGATTCCTTTCTAGTTTGAAGCTTGCAGCGAACGTTGACACTTGCAAAAGATGTGCCAACTGCTAATAGCAAGGCGGATTACGAAGACACTTTTTCACCGAATGCAATGCGTCTTTGCCTAAACACAATGTCACTTATCTTGGCGCTAGATGCGTAGATAGGGAATTTAATTGAGTGCCACCATTTGGTTGGCTAGTTATGTAAAACTAAGGCGATACTAATAATGTACGTCCAAATGGAGAGATTTCGTGAGCTTTACATCTAATGGACGCGTGCTGAGCTTAGTGAGTTGATTGACCTGCAATTGCTTGTGGACATTGTAAACGAGCATGAGAAGTTTTGGTTAGCGGAATTTGAAAGAGATTTAAATGTTTACAAATAATTTTTAACCTGTATCTCTTAACAATAATCTTGTTAAAAAGTGAGCTTTTTGAGCCTATATTGACCATTAATTTGTAAGATTTAGTTTGCGATCTTGTAAAAACGAGGATGTCGTTGGATTAACGAATAAATCCATTCTCATTTGCTTTTGCTATTCTCATAACGTTGCCAAAATACGTGAGATAACATGATATGATCTTTCATCACAATTTTTAAGAACAGCCTTGCCGTATTAATCCTTTCGCTACACTTAAAATTGAAACAATATTTTATTATTTAGCCTATCTGCTCCTTGTTGAGTTGAATTTGCTATGCAGATTTATTGGGGCGTCCTGGTGGTATGGCGACAGCCGCGCCAGTCTATACACGGCAGGACCACATCCCATCTTGACCGTTCTCCCGCAGTTAAGGGCTAACCATCCAACTACGTAGTATCGGCAAGACCTATAGCCATTCGATGGCCGGCGTAACCTAAAACGTCGTAACCCAAGAGAAGGCTAAACTCGCAATTAGCTTTGTTTTTTCTTTATATGGTTTTATTTTTATTTTAAATTTACAATCATTTCGCCTGTAATCGATGAATGCATATTGATGCCACCTAGAAGGATAATCTTTAAGATTTGTTCATCACTGTAAATAATATTCTTCGTTAGAATTGGATGTTGGTATTCTCTACTTAATTTGACGTTTTCATGTTTCTTTCCAGACCTGTGACACCAAAACCATGAAATGAGTTATTATCATTGTTTAACGAACGAGCACATATCGGTGAACATACAGAAGAACACATTATTTCAATAAGCATAACCCGCGTGCGAGAGGCACACTCATCGATACATTCTTATTGCTGACACATAAACGGCACTCCCTACCGGCCTGAACGGTTGAAACGCTACAAAATGACTTCGTCTTACGAACGTATCAAATCAGAATGCAAACAGAAGGGTGTATTATGGGAGGACGAGGACTTCCCGGCCACACAGTCGTCCGTCTTCTACCATCAAACGCCACCGTTTACCTTCCAGTGGAAAAGACCACACGAGATCGTTTCCAATCCAGTATTCGTCAACGATGCGTCCGCCCAGTTTGACATAGTGCCCGGCAAGATGGGTGATCGGTGGTTGGTATCGTGCTTGGGTGTGCTGTACCTTTCCAAGGGCTTGTTTTACCGTGTCGTCCCGGCCGATCAAAACTTCGACAAACCTTACTATGGCGTGTTTCGCTTTCGGCTTTGGTGGTGTGGCGAATGGTTGGAAGTGCTGGTCGATGATCGATTGCCCACAATAAACGGCAAGCTGGCGTTCCTTCAGGCACAGAATACCAACTCTTTTTGGCCGGGTTTGTTGGAGAAAGCGTACGCAAAGTAAGTGAGCGGAGAATGCATTAGCTGATTTCGCGATTGATTGAGCGAATGAAAAATTGCACGATATTAATAAATGTCTTACTTCCTTCGCTCCAGATTGCATGGATCGTACGAGGCACTGAAGTATGGCACGCTTCTCGACGGTTTGGCCGACCTGACCGGAGGCATCACTGAGTCGATATCGATCAAGATGGATAGCAACATACTCATACGGCCACCGCTACTGCATAACCTCCTGGACACGACCAGCATCATCACCTGCACGATCAACAATGGTACCATGACACAGATTCGCAATCAAACTGAAGCATTACCGAACGGGATCCATGTTGGGATTAATTATCGTCTTTGTTCAATGGACAAGGTATGGATGCAACTTGGTACAGCGATATTTCAGTTACAAATGCAAATGCTAAATAGATGATTTTATATGTTGACAGGCCGAAACGATCATGGGCGACACCGTTCAGCTGGTACGACTTCGAAACCCTTTGGCCCAAACTCTTAGCAAATCTTCAAGCTTCAACGGAGACTGGTCATCGTTTTCCGGCTCCTGGGAACGCGTTACGATGAACGAACGGAATCGTCTGATCGAGCAGCTCGACCAGGGCGAGTTCTGGATGTCCTTTTTCGATATGACCCAGACCTTCACGCATCTTGAGTGCGTCCATCTCGACTCGGATACGGCTAGGGATGAGCCCCAGCTAGCGGATAAGAGTCGCCGATGGCTAATGCGATTGTATCAGGGTGCATGGAAGCGAGGAGTTACGGCTGGCGGATGTCGCAATAATCCGGACTCATTCCACATCAACCCACAGCTGCAGCTGTTTCTCAGCGAAAAGGAAGATGTTATCATCTCAGTCAACCAACACAGTGTGCTAGAACCGAAAGTAATCGGATTTACCGTGTACAATTTAAATAGTGGTACGTATGGCCAATGTCTCTAATGCAATTCCAACTGACCATTTATTACAACTTTTCATCAAATTAGTGCAAAACATCAATGGATGCCTCTCGAAAAATTTCTTCAAGAAGCATAAAAGCTTAGTCAACTCGCAGTACACCAACTCGCGACAGATTAGTCATCGATGTTCGCTTGATCCTGGTCGATATCTCATCATGGCTACCACATTTGAACCAGCTGAAGAGGCATCGTTCAGTGTGAGGGTACTGGGCAGTACCATTCGGTTGGCCCTGCTCGAAACTCAGACCATGCTTTTACTGGATCCTTTCCCGCTGCTCAACTCCAACACCAAGATTACGATCGATCCGTCTAACAACAATAACAACAACAATGGTATCGCATGCAGTACGGCACAGTACGAACCAGTTTTTATGCAACTTGCAGACGATCAAAGGTAAGTGAAGGGGTCCGTAGCGTGCAAAGTAACGGACGGAATAGTTTTATCAATTGTAATTTTCTTTGCAGGACGTTAAATTGCTTTGATCTTCAAGAACTGCTCGAGGCGTGCCTCCCCAACGATTATATTCGAAGCTGTGCCAGTATAGATGTCTGCCGTCAGGTGGTTTGTTTGATGGATGTAAGTATTTGCAGTAGATGTTTCGATCAAGATCCTTTTCAAATTTCAATCATTTGTTGACAGAAAACGAATCGAGGCCGCATAAATTTCAATGATTTCAACAAGTTCATGATCAACCTGAAAACCTGGTGGGGAGTGTTTAAGATGCACACGAAGGAAAAATCTGGCATACTAAAAGCGGAACGATTGCGGGACGCACTTTTCGACGTTGGGTTCCAGCTCAGTACGGACAATATATCTATCCTGATCTTACGGTATAAAATTTTGATAAAGTTTTGGTTGATAAATTTTGTGAAATTTTGTGACCACTTAATGTTTGGCTCATCCTCAGATACATGCGAAGAGATGGAACGCTTCGACTGGCTGACTTCATTTCTGCCATCCTGCATCTAACTATGGCTTTCGAGTTATTTAAAGCAAAGGATACGAACCAGGATGGCATCATTAGTATGGGAATGACGGAGGTAATTAGACCGTAAAGAACGTTTCAGTTCAGCTGTCAGTTCAACCAACATGTTTTTCCCTATTTTCAGTGGATTAAATCAGTGTTCATGTGCTAAAGCAGACACCAATAGCAGATAAGCATCAACTCCACATATATAATATGCAGTCATTGCCACTGTCGACGCACTCACCATTATGATGAACAGCATTCAAATGATGGGTGCTCAGTGATTTTCCGGAATGGTTCAATCAATCAATCCTTTATCTAGCATTCTACATAAATTCTCTAGTTCTAAGTGCAATCAGATCCGAAGTTGTGCTAATATGTTAAACGTATTCCATGTTGTAATATAGTTTCTGTAAAACATAGCTAAGATTCTTTCTGAAGTCATCGGAAAGCGTAAACATAATTTATAAATTAATGTTGTTGTACGACTGTAACCAGCAGCTGGTGGCAAAAGAGCGTGTAACACAATAAGTAGCAGGTAATTACCATCAAAAGCAATGTTATGCTCAAAGTGTATGTGTATAATCGATGTATTGTACCAGAATTGTAAATAAAGCGAATGAATTGACTCCAAAGGATGTATGGTTTGCGCTTTATTTTTTCTTCGATTGTTCATTTTAACATGCAATGCGGACAGCTCATTTGTTTTGAATAAAAAGATGAGATTTTAGTTCTGATTTATAACGTTTTTTTAAAGTACTTACTACAACAGCAATAATAAAATAAAAATTTAGACTTTTTTTTAAATTTTGCTGCCAATCGGTCATCGTTCTGTAATAACTTCTAAACTACTACCTTAGACAGCATGTTATTTGATAAAAAATCTGCAAAGATGCTCTGTTTATGTAGTTGGACAATTCGATAGTATTGCAATAACGAATAATGACCCATGATTCTATGACTCGATTTCATTGCTAAAAGCAAATATTAAATCTGTTCTAATGGAAAAATAACATAAAACATTATTTATTTATTTATTTATTTATTTACGATTACGAGTATGTCGTATTGTCGAGATTCTAGCCTTGGTGTTAACAGGTGTTTTTAGTAGGATATGTATTATCCCGAACATTAACTCCCGAACTCGATTAAGATTATAAAAATTTTAATTGACAAAAGACAATTTCTGACGTAAAAGAGAACAGAGAATTTTTAATTCACACCTAGTTGAATAGTTCATCCTGCGTACGGAAGAAGGTTCAGATGGAATTCTTTATTCAGTCTTACTGTGAGCAAAACTAATTACCATCACCGCCAACGTGCTAATGCATCGAATGTTATGCATTATCTGTAGTCCTGCTACATTTTTTTCTCCCACAGCACTAAGTGTAGTTTGTTCAGCGAAATATCAAGCAGTGCTATGCGGATTGCATATTAAACGGCGTATTCGGGCGGCGTATTGTACGCTGATCATAACTGCATGAATTTAGCTCGAATAAAATGTGTCGTTTAAGCAGTTGCAGTTGACTATTTCCTTTGAAAATAATCATATTGTATAAATTATCAAAACAATCAAGATTAATTGTACTTTGTTGATTATTTGATGCTCCTTTTGAAGTCTATACATATAGAAAATAATATAATCAGCCATAAACGATATATATTTAACGGACGACTTACCGATAATGACTAAGAATAGTGTTTTGTGGAATGTATCTGTGGAATCTTCATTTAATGATTCTTTTTCGTAATTTTTATCACTAATATGAAACAAGACCAGCAATACGGGCAGGTCATCCCTTAAAAACCGAAACCGATCGATCTTTAATCAGAATTATCTTGTATCTAGATATATTCGGCATCAAATCCAACTGCAATTTAATTCTTACATAAATGAGTTCCAGTTGGCGGATAAGTTGAAACATATAACTTGCGCCTATGACACATAAACCGGCGATTCTGTGTGCGATGCAGCTCCATTAACGCACTGACAATTACATGATGGTCAATTAAAATGAACTATAAACCGTGTGTAAAGAATGACGTTCATCGTTTTGCGGTGTGCAGCATGTCACGAATGGTCAAACGTTGCTCTCCCAACAAAACTAGATCAGTCGGTGTTGTGTTTTGAGATTAATTTCGTTAGCCGCCGCAATCATCTCGAGGCTGTTGCTCTATAGACTTCAAGGTCAAAACCGCTAGACAGATCTTACCGCGTTGGCGGTCGCCGGGCGTTCGCGAGACCACGCGCCGTCGCTAGAATAAGATTTGAATTCATGGTCACATTAATGGAATCTGCGGACATGAAGTGTAACTTATCGCAGCTCATGATCTTGTCACAGGAATTATAGATGCGCTCAATGTTACCTTCGGTGAATGAACAATGTTAAACATTGACATCTTTTGGGTGAAAACCATGAGCATCGTAAATTCCGTACGGCAACAAGTTCCAACTAAAACTTGTAAAATAATGAAGCTAGTGTAATTGGCAGGAAATTAAATGTTATGATTATTTGCTAAAACTGAAACCTAAGCTCGTACAACACACTTCTCATTGTGTACACTTTTAATTCCACTTTTGCCCGAAAACCATGCATAAATGATTCTAGAATTCAAAACAAGAAATAAAAAATTTCCTTACCATGTCAAAAGTATTGTCAAGGTCTTAAAGAACTGGTTTTCTTTTATATATTTATAATTTGATTTTCTCATTTAATTTCTACATCAACGTTTCTTCGGCAAATTTTAACAAAAGACCATGTGTTAGCTCTCAGTGAGGTTAAAGAACTTTAAATAATCATTAAATTTAAGCCATATAGCCACTAGAAGCGCTGTCGTACTAAATAAGTAAAACTAAAGTGAACATGTTTAACAGTAGTTTCATACACATTTTCCTCATGCCGACCAATTGTTTCATTTTCTAATCGCGACTGTTATGTGATATAGCGTGTACTCAGATACAACTAACAATATTTATCAAAAATTCCTTGTCAAAAGACGATAATGATAATTGCAGGGTGGGGAAGGATACGCACATTCTTACGAATAACTTTATCCATGATTTGTTTAAAATTGCTATGGGATAAGAATGTAACCCGTATGCTTGACCTAATATTCAACAAATTAAATTTAATTCAAAAAAATGAAAAATCTTATCAGTTACTTCAATATTTCCTCAAAATTTGCCCTGTTGGTTTGCCCCTGTTAGAGCGAAACCAGATTCATCGCGATCAGAATCTAGCTACAGCTTCGTTTCACTGAGTGGTTTGTATCACTAAAACATTATTTTCAGACTAAAGTATGAGACATTCTTGCCGCAGACAATGATGGTCGCTTTTGCCCACAAAATATTTTTTTTCATTTACAGTTTTCCTTGACAAAAATAAATTATGAGTTTCTATACTCAAGAAACTCATAATTTAAAACGCAGAACTTGATACCAAATATATCTAATAAAAAAAATACATATGCCTCGATTAAGGGTCTTTTTTAACAGTTCCGGATTTTTGCTTATGGTTTCATCATAGACTATAGAAAACATTTAATTCAAAGTAATTAAAATAGAACCTCAAGAAACGTCCAAAGTTAACCACATGGAAAATGTCAACAAAATCTTCTACCTTGCCTAATTAATTTCCAATACGCGCTGAACAAAACGCAATGGATATTTTGTGTTTTTTTTTTGTTTTTTGGAGTGCGTGATACAAGCGAAAGCGTTTTACTAATCAAACTTATCAATTGATCATCTCACATGCTCTGTTCATGAATCGTTCAACTCAGCATTTGGAATGTAGACCGTCCGGCTAATGCCGCATTTAACTGCTTCATTAATCTACTGCATAAATCGCAACATATCAGTACAGCTGCTATGAAAATGCTCGCTCGTAAGTAATTTACAGTAACTAACATTTCGTACACAAAGAAAGAAAGTGAAAACACACCACATATCGATCAGCGAAAACGAAACCGAAACCAGTTAGTTAAGAGAAATCATCGAACTCGTGCCAGTGGGGCAAAGTCAATCAACACAATTTTTCTTCAGCTTGCGAGCGTTGTAATTAAATGATTTAGTTTGAATCCTTATCACGTTTTGCTTCAAGTCAATCCATGTTAATGATAGAGCGCAAAATAAAGTCAATTGTGATGGAAAGATGAATAAACATTGAGAGTATCTATTTCCAACCATATACACTAATCCAATTGATTTATTATTCATATCACTGCTTACCAAATACGTTTGAATGTTACATTAGTTTTACAGTTTGTTGTGATATCTTTGGCCGGATATATTGACGATCACAACACAACGTAAACTACATACAATAAAACACTTATTTTATTCTATAACGTAAAAAAAATGTGCAGTGCCCCAACACCACCCGAGTGCGCGCTTCGCTGGCTGATCTTCGACCCTCCTTCACGCATCCCGATCCCTTATCGAGATACTCATATCCCAGGACACTCGTGCCCATCAATCCGCGAGAGGCTTCTCACGGAGAGAGAGCGTGAGTGTCCGGTTACGTACGCACCCAACAATTAGAGATCGGGCGGTAGCAACATTAACCCCATATATGGCTGGAACGGGCCTAGAATCGTGGTAACCCAATGTAATATGCGAGTGTATTGCTGAAATAACCTTACCGGTATTTTTAACCAAGAAGTAGATCAAGATTACCAAATTTGAAGCTTATTTGTTTTAGTAATGCGACCATGCCGTACTACTTGCATACGACAAAAAACCTTATTTGTTTTTGATGTGGATTTAGAAATATTTTTAATAGAAAATTTAAAATTATGCAGAATTGAACTGCACTACGTGATTGTTTGATGGTAGGATTTTCATTAATATCGATACACTCTCTTTAATCCCGGCTTATAACACAGTCAATCAAATATAAAAGTAAACCATGATGAAGACGACGGTGACCATTCGCCGTTTCGGATTCACCGTTAGAATTTTGGATAATTTTTCTTCCTCTCCGCTTAACGATCTTGTAGGGTACGCCGCTCATCAGTTCGCTTACTACTAGACACGCTGATACCACGTTTTTGGATAGTACAGTACTGGACAAAATAAAGCATACGCGCAAAGTAAAAATGGTCTTAAATTTTCTTTATCTTTCAAATAAAAATCATGATTTATTCGGATGAATTATAGTATTTTCAATAAAGTTTTAAAAACGAGAAAAATATTCAAAATAGCTTTAGATGCATATAAGAAGTTGTTATAGCCAACAGTTGGTTTTTAGCAAACATGGACAAAATAAATCATACACTTAAAAAACATTTTTTCTTGTCGTGCTTGCTAGTAGCACTAGCTACAGCACTTATTTGACAGTTCTTTTACTGGAAAGCTAGAGGATCAAAATATTCCGTGGTATGAAAAGTGTAAAATGTCAGGAAAACAAATTTCGCTCGATGTGAGAAATCTTAATCGAGGGAAATTAAGGAAACGATGAATCCGGATGTTGATCGTCGTACCATACGCCGGCTCCTCAACGAGAGTGGTTTGAAAAGTTGTTTGGCATCGAAGCGCCCTATCATAAGCATGCAAAACAAACGGAAGAGATTGGAATTTGCCAAAAAGTACGCCGGGATGTTCATAGACTTATGAAAAATTGTTTTGTGGAGCCGTGAGAGCAAGTATGAGCTGTTTGGACAAAAACGTCGATCCAGGGTATGGCGCAGATCTGGTGACGCACTTAAGGAACTATACATTCAGAAGACGGTAAAGCATGGTCTGTAGTCAGAAGTTTGTTAAATATCAAGGGGATTATGACCGCAGATGTATATGTTAACTTGTTGAATGAAAATTGGAGGTTTCACTATTGAAAACCGGGCTAGAAACAAATGACATGTTTCAACAAGACAACGACCCCAAACATACGGCCAAAAAAACAACTGCGTTCTTTAAATCTAAACGAATTCAGGTGCTCGAATGGCCGCCTTAATCTCCCAACTTGAATCCGATAGAGAATTTGTGGTGTTATTTGGACGATAAAGTGGACAAAACATCGATCACCAACAAAGACGACTATTTTGATGTTTTGAAAACAGCGTGGGAGAAAAGTGATCCAGAATATTTACGGAATCTCGTTAAAAGTATGCCTCGTCGATTGGAAGCGGTGCTGAAGGCAAAGGGTGGTCAAACCAAATATTAAGGGTCTAAAAATAAAAGGAGATATTTGATATAAGCATAACGTGTGAATAAGAAATTTGGTGTATGATTTATTTTGTCCATGCCGACTCTCATCCATTCCTGAAAGATAGCATATATTTGGAAAGTCAAGCATAATTCTGATAACTTCAGTTCTACAACATTATTCCCTGTTAATAAGGCAGCAGCTTTCCTGACGATAGCATTGTTGTAACTAATACATTGAAGGAAATATCGAGCTTGTAGAAATAATAGTTAAAGCGTATGAATAATTTTGTCAAGTACTGTAAGTCCCAACTACGGGGGAAAGATCTGGATGGGATCGGTCGATCCGGGGGAACGTTCCCGGTCTTGACGTGTGAAGACCGGCGTCGCAATCGTCTCGCCATGGGGCCGCCCGCTGGTAGATTGTATGTACCGCCCCGCCAAGAATAGTTGGGAAAAACGGTTTATTGTAAAAAAAGTCCGGTATGTTGGTGGCTCGGTGGTGCAGGCGACCTCGGCGCCGTTCTTCAAAGAAGAAGAAGAAGAAGAAGAATTTTTAAAAAGGTCTTTAGAACCGTGTCATGAATATAGGGAGTAGAAAATGGCTTAACATGTTGTGCGCCCCTGGAATGTTCACCCAACGCTGCGCTGAAGAAATGAATTGACCATGTTCACGAGTGAAGCGATCGTCTACACTTACACATTCAAACGAAAACAAAACATGAGAGAGATATATTCGCAAGGTAGACAGGTAAAATGAACTGCTATGCACATTTTATCTCAAAAACTCTCTTTTTAACTCTTGAGGGAACATTGTACATTCAAGCAAGGGCAATGGCGAATGATCTTTTGGCGAATTTGGTAATAGCCGTTTTATGTTCTGATCTGAAATCAATTTGTGATAAATTAAAATTAACTAGCGAGTAAACTGCAGGGATTTATTATTACTTGAATTTTTAAAATCAACTTGATTTTTAAATCTCCGATGAGCCGACTCTGCGGTTTCTACATAATAATGCAACCTAGATAGTTTGGAAATGTAGATACTTTTTCTCAAAAGAGTAGATGACAGCTCAAAAATTAATTAGAATTGGAAATGGATAACAAGTTTTTGCTGGCAATACGGCAAAAAACAGCTTTTTGC